>NC_064856.1:33812761-34163386 GCF_024139225.1 Suncus etruscus | reverse complement strand
TCTGTTCAACACCGTCAAGAACACCGTATTTTTCGTACCATAAAATGCACCTCCCTCCTTCCAAAAGATGGAGGAAAATGTCTGTGTGCCTTATGAAGTGAGTGTCGCTTGACATCCGCAGTGTTACGCCCCATTTATCGCAGACATACCACATGAGCAAAAAGGTTAACACACTCCTCACGTCACATATAGAACTTTTGTTTAATACTATTTGATCATTGCTGTGACATTTTACTAACAAAAAGTATTTTTTAAATGTTTTTGTTTAATTTTCTAATGTAAAAAAAGGTTAGGTAAATGTGTTTAATCAGCAGTGGACTGGCATATTTTAAATATACTTAAGCCTCACAAGCTGGTTGTTCCCAGCAGCTGTCTCTTGACGATAACTTATGTTGCATTTATTAAATATTTTAGTACACCATTTGCTTTAAAATATTTTTTCTTGTAAATTAACTTGTCTAAAAACTATGTGCGTCGGGGCCGGAGAGATAGCATGGGGGTAAAGCGTTTGCCTTTCATGCAGGAGGTCATCGGTTCGAATCCCGGCATCCCATGTGGTCCCCCGTGCCTGCCAGGAGCAATTTCTGAGCCTGGAGCCAGGAATAACCCCTGAGCACTGCCGGGTGTGACCCAAAAACCACAAAAAAAAAAAAAAAAAAAAAAAAAAAAAAAAACAAAACCTATGTGCGTCTTATGGTCAGCTGCATCTTATAGAGAGAAAACACGGTAATTCCTGAGTGCAATGCCAGAAATTAATCCCAAAACATCAATGGTGGGTGGCCCAAAAACAAACCAAAAAAAATTTTTTAAAAAACAATCCGAAGTGGGGCCGGTGAGGTGGTGCTAGAGGTAAGGTGTCTGCCTTGCCAGCGCTAGCCAAGGAAGGACCCCGGTTTGATCCCCCAGCATCTCATATGGTTGCCCCAAGCCAGGGGCAATTTCTGAGTGCTTAGCCAGGAGTAACCACTGAGCATCAAACGGGTGTGGCCAAAAAACAAACAAACAAAAAACAACCAGTCCGAAGGAGCCAGAGCAGTGGTGCAAGCAGTAGGGAATTTGCCTTACACGCGCTGACCTAGGAGGGACCACAGTTGATACCCCAGCGTCCATATGGTTCCCCAAGCCAGGAGTGATTTCTGAGTGTATAGCCAGGAGTAACCCCTGAGCGCCTGGCCAAAATAAATAAATAAATAAAGCCAGGAGGCCAAGGCGAAAACACAGTGCACAGGTGTTGGGCATTTGCCTTGCACACAGCTGACCCAGGTTGGATCCCTGGCATCCCATATGGATCCTAGAGCCTACCAGGAGTAATGTCTGAGCAAAGAGACAGGAGTAACTCCTGAACAATGCCAAGTATGCCCCAAAACAAACCAAAACAAAAAACTAACAACATATATACAAAGTAAATAATGTACTCATTTTACCATTAAACAATCCATTAACAAATAATTTCTAAGGATAGACTCAGAATTATACACATAAATATGCTGATCCTTTCTGACTACATTTTGCTGAAAATAAACTGCTCTGCACAGAAATCATAAAGTAACTACAATATGCTACTTTTCAGGGGGGTGTTTATTTGATGCCACACCCAATGTGTACAGGGCTTATTCCAAACTTGATTCTCAGGATCATTCCTGGCAGAGATTAGGGTACTGGGAATCAAACCTGCTGTCCTACCTTTCCAGACTCAACTACTTTTGAACTTACAAAGCAAAATTCTAAAAAACAATTCCCAAGTGTCAATTTCTCAAATGGCACACATTTATCTTTTAAATAAGAGTGTCTTAACTCAAATATAAGTTGTTACCATTTTTCATATCAGCAATTCCCACATTCCTAGCCAAGCATTTTGTTGCCTGCCTAATTTCTTGCCTAAGCCATTCTAAAGCAAAAAATTAAATCACCAAATTTCTTTGTCTTGAAGGAAATAGCCACAATGTCAAACATCCAAATAAAAAATTCTGGGCTGGGGGGGCCAAAGAAGACAGCACAGCAAAGGGGAGTTTGCCTTGCATGCAGCCAATCCAGGACGGATGGTGGTTCGAATCCTGGCATCCCATATGGTCCCCTGTGCCTGCCAGGAGCGATTTCTGAATGCAGAGCTAGGAGTAGCCCCTGAACGCCGCTGGTGTGACCAAAAAAAAAAAAAAAAACAAAAAATTCTGGGCAGGGACCAGAGAGTTTCAGGTTGTAAAGCAATTGCCTTGCTTGTACAAACCACAATGGCTATGACCCTGGCTTGAGCTCCAGGTACCACAAATGGTCCTCTGAGCAAACCCCACCACCCCCAAGACTAACTCCTAAACAGTGTCAGAAGAGCTCCTTAATACCACAGGGTATGGAACAAAATCAAAAAAATTTTAAAAAATTTAAATCCTTCAGCATAATAAATAGTATAAAGGTTAAGACACATGCCTATCATTTGGTTTGCTGCCTTGACCTTGGTTTCAACACCATGTAAGGCACCCTAGAAACTGCTAGGATTGACCCCCATATGTCCCATAAGCCACAGGAAATTTTAAAAAATTTTAAATAACATTTGCTTAAGGCACAATCTTCTGTCCAGTAATCAATTTAAGTTTGTATTCAATGCTATTTACTAGTAATTTAAACTATCAGGTATTTAATCAAGGAGAAAGTAAGATTAACAAAAAACAAAAAACAAAAAACAGGGGCCGGGCGGTGGCGCTGGAGGTAAGGTGCCTGCCTTGCCTGCGCTAGCCTAGGACGGACCGCGGTTCGATCCCCCGGCGTCCCATATGGTCTCCCAAGAAGCCAGGAGCAACTTCTGAGCGCATAGCCAGGAGTAACCCCTGAGCGTCACAGGGTGTGGCCCAAAAAAAAAAAAAAAAAAAAACAAAGAAACATGCTTCTGAGGCCAGCGCAATAGTAGAGTGAGTAGGGTACATGTGCCTTGCACATGGCCTCTCTGGAAGGGAGGGAGGGAGGGAGGGAGGGAAACATTTTGTTTTGTCTTGGTTTTTGGGAGGAAGGGGTTTCTTTTCTAGCTTGGGGGCTACACCTGGCAGTGTTCCGGGGTTACTCCTTGCTCTGCATTCAGAACTCACTCTTGGCAGCTTCGAGGGACCATATGGGATGCTGGGGATCAAATCCAGGTCAGACACATGCAAGGCAAATGTCCTACCTGTTATGTTATATTGTTCTGGACCCAAAACATGCTTTTATTAATTATAACCCAGGAATATTTTCTGAAAAAGTGAGCCAAACAATTTCTTGCCCTAAAAATAAAAAAGCAGTAGGCATGCAAGGACCTGATACTAGACTTAATTACAATGAAATTTAGGCAAATGACTCAAGTGATGAATTTTTAAATCCTATCTCCAGTAGAAAGACTTCCTTTAAAATAAGTAGTAAGCCTGTCTAGAGTACAGGCCAGTGTGGGGTGGAAAGGAAGGACACTTGGGATATTGGTCTTGGGAATGTTGCACTGGTGAAGGATTTTATACATATATATTTATTTTAAAAATAATAATAAATAAATAATAAATAAACAAACAAATAAATAGGGGCCGGAGAGATACCATGGAGGTAAGGCGTTTGCCTTTCATGCAGGTCCACTGGTTCGAATCCTGGCATCCCATATGGTCCCCCGAGCCTGCCAGGAGTGATTTCTGGGCGAGGAGCCAGGAGTAACCCCTGAGCACTGCTGGGTGTGACCCAACAACCAAAAATAAACAAACAAATAGATAAATAAATAAATAGCATGCTTTGTCCATTTTAAAGAACATAGAATAAAGGCAATGACTTTAGAAATTCAAAACTAGGGCCCAGAGCAATAGCACATGGGTAGGGCGTTTGCCTTACACGCAGCTGCCCAGGAAGGACCTGGGATCGATTTCCAGACGTTCCATATGGTCTCCCAAGCCAGAAGCGATTTCTGAGCGCATAGCCAGGAGTAACCCGAGCATCATCAGTATAGCCCAGAAACAAAAACAAAACAAAACAGAAAACCAAAACTAACAAAGCTAGGGACCAAAGAGAGTTATCTCCTAGCAGACAGATCTGGATTTGATCCCCAAAACCCAATATTGTCACTTGAGCACCATCAGGAATAATCCCTGAGCACAGGAATGACTAACCCCAGAATTATTTAGTTTAGTACTTACTTTTTAGCAAGATCATATTCTTTAGCTTCATAGTACAGTTTTGCAAAATAGAATCCTTTCATTGACTTCTAAAAAAAGAGATAATTGTACACTATTAATATAATTTTCCTGTAAAAGTAAATTCATATTTCCTTTTTTATTTTCTTAAGTCAAAAGTCCATAAGAATGGGGGCCAGAGAGATAGCATGGAGGTAAGGCATTTGCCTTACATGCAGAAGGTCGGTGGTTTGAATCCCAGCATCCTGTATGGTCCCCTAAGCCTGCCAGGAGCGTAGAGCCAGGAGTAACCCCTGAGCACTACCAGGTATGATCCAACCCCCCCCCCAAAAAAAGTCCATAAGAATGTTAGGGAAAGGTATATAGACATCTTGTGTTTGAAAACTGCATGAGACATATACCAAGAATATAAACATAGCAAGTAAAAAAAGCAGTATAAAAAGTGTTTTTATTTAAACATTTTATACTTTACAAAATTTAAAAAGCAAGAGAATAAGATTATAGATTCTCAAAAGACTTGTTTCATTTTTGTTTTAGAGTAGGGGTAGGGGCTTACTCCTGGCTCTATGCTCAAGGATACCTCCTGGCACTGCTCAGGGACCATATAAAATGCAATGCTATAATAGAACCTAGCGCATGGGCCGGAGAGATAGCATGGAGGTAAGGCGTTTGCCTTTCATGCAGGAGGTCATCGGTTCGAATCCCGGCGTCCCATATGGTCCCCCATGCCTACCAGGAGCAATTTCTGAGCCTGGAGTCAGGAATAACCCGAGCACTGCCGGGTGTGACCAAAAAACCACAAAAAAAAAAAAAAGAACCTAGTGCAAAAATCATCTTACTGACTCTCCCCCCCTTCCCTCCCCTCTCTTCTTCCCTTCTCTTTCTTCCTTGTCATTCTGTCAGTCTCCCAGTTCTCTTCTCACAGTTTTAAAGCTATGATTGCTTTTTAATTTTATTTCTACTTTCACTGGCAATTTTTATTTGTGGTTCTACCCTTCCCCCCCAAAAAAAAAAATACCAGGCTTAGCACCTTTGCTCAAAATAAAAATACTGGAAGCACATACCCCGCTCATGGACTGGCAGGATTAACATCATTAAAATGGCAATACTCCCCAAAGCATTGTACAGATATAATGCGATCCCTCTAAAGATACCCATGGCATTCTTCAAAGAAGTGGATCAGACACTTTTGAAATTCATATGGAACAATAAACACCCTAGAATAGCTAAAGCAATCATTGGGAAAAAGAATATGGGAGGAATTACTTTCCCCAACTTTAAACTGTACTACAAAGCAATAGTTATCAAAACAGCATGGTATTGGAATAAAGACAGGCCCTCAGATCAGTGGAATAGGCTTGAATAATCAGAAAATGTTCCCCAGACATACAATCACCTAATTTTTGATAAAGGAGCAAGAAATCCTAAATGGAGCAAAGAAAGCCTCCTCAACAAGTGGTGTTGGCACAACTAGCTAGCCACTTGCAAAAAATTGAACTTAGACCCCCAGCTAACATCATGTACGAAGGTTAAATCCAAATGGATGAAAGACCTCGATATCAGACCCAAAACCATAAGATACATAGAACAACACGTAGGTAAAACACTCCAGGACATTGAGACTAAAGGCATCTTCAAAGAGGAAACTGCACTCTCCAAGAAAGTGAAAGCAGAAATTAAGAGATGAGAATATATTACACTGAGAAGCTTCTGCACCTCAAAAGAAATAGCACCCAGGATACAAGAGCCCCCCACTGAGTGGGAGAAACTATTCACCCAATACCCATCAGACAAGGGGCTAATCTCCAAAATATACAAGGCACTGACAGAACTTTACAAGAAAAAAACATCTAATCCCATCAAAAAATGGGGAGAAGAAATGGACAGACACTTTGACAAAGAAGAAATACAAATGGCCAAAAGACACATGAAAAATGCTCCACATCACTAATCATCAGGGAGATGCAAATCAAAACAACTATGAGGTACCACCTCACACCCCAGAGATTGGCACACATCACAAAGAATGAGAACAAGCAGTGTTGGCGGGGATGTGGAGAGAAAGGAACTCTTATCCACTGCTGGTGGGAATGCCGTCTAGTTCAACCTTTATGGAAAGCAATATGGAGATTCCTCCAAAAACTGGAAATTGAACTCCCATACGACCCAGTTATACCACTCCTAGGAATATACCCTAGGAACACAAAAATACAATACAAAAATCCCTTCCTTCCACCTATATTCATTGAAGCACTATTTACCATAGCAAAGACTCTGGAAACAGCCAAGATACCCTTCAACAGATTGAATGGCTAAAGAAACTGTGGTACATATACACAATGGAATATTATGCAGCTGTCAGGAGAGATGAAGTCATGAAATTTTCCTATACATGGATGTACATGGAATCTATTATGCTGAGTGAAATAAGTCAGAGAGAGAGAGAGAGAGAGAGAAAGATGCAGAATGGTCTCACTCATCTATGGGTTTTTTTTTGGGGTTTTTTTGTAACTATGCCTTCAATGTTTAAGGATTCACATAAATCTCATGGCTTTAGATTGCTTTGTGTACTGATAAGAAATGTTAAAATGTACTACAATCGGGGGATTTGTGGACAAAGTAATTGTACATGGGTTCTGCCTTATTTTTCTTAATGTTCCTTGACTGTAAGTTCAATATTTAGGCGTCAGCAAGGGGATTTCTTTTGAGAAATCTGTTTATGGGCGATTGTCCTTCCACTGTAACTTTACCTTCTCCTCTTTGCATCACTGTTCTCATAATTAAAAATAGAAAAAATAAAAATAAAAAGGGGGGGTCAGAGAGATAGCATGGAGGTAAAGCGTTTGCCTTTCATGCAGGAGGTTATCGGTTTGAATCCTGAAGTCCCATATGGTCCCCCCGTGCCTGCCAGGAGCAATTTCTGAGCCTGGAGCTAGGAATAACCCGAGCACTGCTGGGTATGACCCAAAAACTACACACACACAAAGAAAGGGTAGTGGAAACAAAAGCAATACATTAAAGTAGCAGGCTAGGGGCAAAACTACAGACTACAGTGAATGAGTAGGGTGCTTGACTTGTATGCAGATGACCCAGGTTCAATCCCCAGCACTATATAATACCCCAAGCTCATCAGGAATGATTCTGAGTACAGAGCCAGGAGTAAGTCCTGAGCACCACCAGGTGTGACCCAAAAACTAAAAAAGTAGCAGGCTTCAAAAATCAATATACCATAATCTTTTGCATTTCTATGTGCAAACACTTAAAGAAAAAAATCGCTGCTTACAATTGTATCCCCAATGCGGGCGTAGTGGCACCTGCCCTGGCAACACCTGGCAGGAGTGAGGAGGTGGGGCAAGAGGGGTGCAGAGCAGCTAAACCAGCTTGTGAGGGGCCACAGGAGCCAAACAGGGCTGGAGCCAACATCACTGCACAGCTGCAGAGTGCCCAGGTCCTTCAAGATGCTACACCTCTTTGTGGCCGGTAGTGGGGCAGAGCGAGACTGATAGTTATCAAGACCTTTTTCCCAGACCTGGGCAAGGGAATCAAGGACTCCATTTGGGGAATATGCACCATCTCCAATCTTTACACTCGAATTCAGCAGAACAGAGGGGAACAGCATTGAAAAAGGGTGAGCAGTGCTCTGACACAGCAAAGGTCCCAAAACAAAGGGAGGAAGCAGAGTGAGCCATGTATTGTTAGCAGAATTTTCTAGTGTGGCACTTGGAATGGTATAGTATTCTGATTCAATCTCCTCTTGTTCTACCAAGTCTTTGTTCCCATGCTTCAGTCAGTAATGGCACAGATTATTGGTGAACCATTACTACAAGGCAATGTGTGAAATTCTTCCTCACGTTGATTTTCCTTGCTCTCTGGGTGCTTCCTGTTTTTGCTCAGTGAAGTCTTGAATGCAATTTGATTCAAGACATGGCTGACCTGGCGTTTGAGGTTTCGGGGAGGAAGCTTCAACCCTTCCCAAATGTCAGTAAGATCATGCTCTTAAATCTGCTGCTGCAAGCACTCATCCTCCTCCAGGGGATGTTTGTGAATCTCTTTCCCACCCATCAGGTTGGTAAATTGGTTAGTCTCCTGCACATGATCCTTCTCTACTTGTTATACTGCTTCGAATACTGTTGGTTCAATAAAGAAACTGAAATGCACCAGTGGCTATAAGAGAGGAATTGGCTGTGATACTTAGATTTAGTTTGCCCCCTGGCCTTCATCACAGCAATGCAGTCCTCTTACATTATCAGTGGCTGCCTTTTCTCTATCCTCTTCCCTTTATTCATTAGCATCAATGAAGGGAAAAAAACGGCAAAGCCTACCTTTTCCAGTTGCATCTCTTCTCCATGGTGTTTTTTTTCTTTCTCTCTTTTTTTTTTTTTTTTTTTTTGGTTTTTGGGCCACACCCAGTGATGCTCAGGGGTTATTCCTGGCTATGCGCTCAGAAATCACTCCTGGCTTGGGGGACCATATAGGAGGCCAGAGTATGGAACAGTGGTACGTCCTAGGATAGCGAGTCCAAAGGCGCAACCGCTCCAGCCCCGATGGTGGTTTTCTTGAGCAATAGACTCTTCTACAAAACCATCTACCTGCAGTTGATACTGAGCAGCCCTACCACCACAAGCTCCCTTTGCTGCACGGGTTCCCTGCTGCTCACAAGGTGCAGGGAGGGCCAGAAGCTGCTGCAGCTCTGTCTTAGCTCCCCAAGCATATAAGACAGGACCAACTCTGCCAAGTGCCCCCTACATGTTCCTGTCTCTTGGAGGACTTGGCGCTATTATCTCTGGTGCATGTAAGACAGGATCTTCCTTCCTGCCACCCGGATGTGAATTTTCTTTCTTTTCTTTTTTTTAAAACATCAGTGAGTCTGCAGAGACCATACGGTTTTCTGGAGCTCTTTTCTAGCATTTGCCTGGCCCCTGTGCCTGGACTTAACAGAATAGTCTGTTCGTTTCTCCCTGTGCCATTTACCATCCCTTAGACCCCTTGCCTTTCTCTGCCCTTGGATGAATGGATTTTGTAAGATTATCACATTAACCCCTATAACTATATCCCTAGCCCTAAAATTTTGTTCTGGAGCCATACCCAGTGTTCAGGGCTTATTCCTGGCTCTTTCAGAAACACTTCTGGTGGAGCCTGGGAGCAATATAGGATGCTGGGTATCATATATGGGTTGGCCATGTGCTAGGCAAGTAAATGCCTTACCCACTGTACTATCTCTACTACCCCATCCTAAAATATTTTCATAAATAACTAAGTAACATTAAATGATATGGCATGCAACAAAAGCAAAGTTTCAAGAGAAATTCAAAACAATGAAAGTATTCATCAGAAAATGTATAAAACCGGGGCCAGCGAGGTGGCCAGTAAGGTGTCTGCCTTGCAAGCGCTTAGCCAAGGAAGGACCGCGGTTCGATCCCCCGGCGTCCTATATGGTCCCCCCAATCCAGGGGCAATTTCTGAGTGCTTAGCCAGGAGTAACTCCTGAGCATCAAACGGGTGTGGCCCGAAAAACCAAAAAAGAAAAAAAAAAAAAAAGAAAATGTATAAAACCTAGAAGCTAGAGAGATAGCGCAGCAGTAGGGCATTTGCCTTGAAGACAGCCGATCCAGGACAGATGGTGGTTCAAATCCCAGCATCCCATATGGTGCCCAATGCCTGTCAGAAGCGATTTCTGAGCACAAAGCCAAGAGTAACCCTTGAGCACCGCTGGGTGTGACCCAAAAACCAAAACAACGATTAAAAAAAAGGTATAAAACTTAGAGCCAAGAAGATAGTTCAGGGTTAGGACTGCCAAGCATTACATACACAAAGACTAAAATTCAATCCTTACTCCAATATGCCGTAGCCTCAGCACTGTCAATTAGAGACCCCAAGAACTGTTAAGATAGTATACCCCAGAAGTGCTTGGCCCCAGTGGTGCTTTGTCACCAGGCACTAAAAGTAAAACATCCTGACTGATTGACAATTGCTGGAGAAGACACCTGGCTCCCTAGGTCAGCCTGCCCACTTCACCCCTACTTAAAATATACTGCACTTCTAACCTAGGAAATTTATTTTGGTTTTTTTTTTTTTGGGGGGGGAGGCCTTACCCAGCAGTGCTCACCAGCAGTGCTCAGGACTACTCCTGGCTCTGCACTCAGAAATCGCTCCTGGCAGGCTCAGGGGACCATATGGAATGCTGGGGATAGAACCTGGGTCTGTTCTGGGTTGACTGTGTGCAAGGCAAATCCCCTACCACTGTGCTATTGCTCTGGTCCCCTAATCTAGAAAACTTTCAAAGACGAATTAAAATCTAAAGTAAGATCAAGAAATAAGAATTAAAAAATTCAAAGCCATCAGGGGTTGGCTGCCTGAAAAGAAAGCGCTCTCCTGCTGTGCTATCTCTCTGGCAACCAGCCATGTCTTTTTGACAATGCCAGGGATAGAACCCAGGTTGGGTCTCACATGTCACCATATAGTTGTTGTAAATTCTAACTACAAAACTAAAAACAGAGGAAGAGTTTAAAAGGCTATATTCCATTAAAATGTTCTGTTCACTACTAGGCTCTGTCAGCAGTTAAAAAATGTTAATTTTAAGCCGCATATTGGGAGAAATATTTGTAAAAAAAAATCTGGTGGGCCACAGAGATAGTGTACATCACAGCTGACCCAGGTTCAATCCCCAACATCCAATTTGGTCCTCAAGCACTGCAGGGTATAGCTAAAAAACATCTGTAAACAATCCAAATTCTCAAAAACAGGCAAGTGGATAAAGAGGCTATGACATATATCTATAAAATGGAATACTACACAGCAATTAGGAAAAAAATGAAGTAAAGAAATTAGTCTTTCAGTAATAGTATTGCAAACCTCAATGCCTTAAAGAAAAAAAATGGCCTGTCAGAAGCAGGCTGGGGGGCGGGGGAGAAATTGGGGACACTGGTGGAGGAACTGTGCACTGGTGAAGGGATGGGTGATGAACATAGTCCAGTGAAACTCAATCAAGAACAACTTTGTATCACAAAGTGATTCAATAATTTATTTAATGAGAAAAGGGGAGCCCTACTAATTTGTTCCTCATTTCACTGTTGCTGATGGCAAATTTATGCAGTTATGCCACTGTGACTTGTTCTAGACCAGTAGTCCTTTATCTCTTGGGCCTCTAGTAAGAAATCTCATGAAAGATAACTTTGTTTTCTGTAAGAAAGTTGTCAGGTACCAAAACATTAACTTCTGTTTTAGACTAGTATACATTTGTGCTTATGACTAGGACAACAATTTGAAAACTACAGTATGTCTGCAAATACCTATTTTGTCCTTCCCATAACAAAAACTAAATCAAACCCACAACCAAAATCCTTCTGGGTATTTTGACTCCAAGAGTCAGCTGAGTTATTAGGATCACGAAATAAGAATATAGTATGTGTGAATAACGTCAAAGATATATTTGTTGCTATTATCATCGTAGCCATTGCTTGGTTTTTCTTTTCTACTTTTCCCATAAAATCTTGATGGTCATAGGCGCTTGCCCACGACAGACATGTACATGGTCCATACAACATTTTCATGATTCCTGCGCCCAATACTGCCTCGATATCATTATCATACCCTACCCCACAGCAATATTCTAGACGTGAGAGACCACTATAAGGCTACACTTGGAAGCTGCGCAACTGGGTCTGGACTCCAGGAAACCGAACCTGAGCTCGAAATGCAGATCCTGCAGAAGTTGGCACCTTTCCCTCCCGAGGTTCCCCTAGCCACCATTCAAATCCCAAGGGGTGGTGCAAAAGCTCTCCAGCGCGCCACGTATGTCAGGTGGTTCTTTTTGAAAACTATCTTGAAGGATCGGAACCATTATAGCACAGAAGGTAAGAAGTTTTGCCTTGCCCGCGGCCGACCCACATTCTATCCCCCAATATCCCCTCTATGGTCCCCTAACCCGGAGCCTGCCAGTAAGTGACCTCTGAGTAAGTGAGTGTAAACGGGTGTGTGGACACCCCCAAAATCCAAAACAAACATTTTTTAAAAAGTACCCTGAAAGCGACTTACAGAATTTTTTTTTTGTTTGGTTTTTTTGGGTCACAACCGGCAGCGCTCAGGGGTCACTCCTGGCTCTACACTCAGAAATCGCTCGTGGCAGGCTTGGGGGGGGACCATATGGGCTGCCAGGATTGGAACCACCGACCTTCTGATTGCAAGGCAAACGCCCTTACCTCCGTGCTATCTCTCCAACCTCCCTCCAAAAAAAAAAAAAAAAAAAAAACTTTTCATTAAAATGCCCACCAGGAGAATTAAATTTTTTAAGTTTTTTTTTTTTTAAGGTTTCGGTTTCGGTTTGGTTTTCTCAGCCAAAAAAAAAAAAAAAAGAAAATCTCTGGAGTGCTGGGAACGTGGAGGATTCCATGTGGAAAAGGGGCAGAAGAAGCCCTGTGATTGCAATGGCTAAAAAAAAAAAAAAAAAAAAAAATCTCCACAACAGGACAACTACCAGAGAGGGACCCGCCACCACCACCACCAGCAGCAAAGACATTAAAAAAATTACGTTCAATTAAACTAAAAAAAAAAAAAAAAAACCCACAACCCCGCCAGGAGCTGCGCCAGGGCCCGCCGCTCGCTTGGGCCTCGGCGAGACTCCCAGAAGCCGCCGGGTGTCCGTCCCGCCGGCGCCCGAAGCGGACCAGGCCGCGGCGGGTGGCGGGGCGGGAGAGCGAGGGAGAACGCCGGGGCAGCCTCGGGAGCGTCCGCGCAAGGCCGGCCCACGGCGCCGGGCGAGGAGCCACGACAGGACGCCAGCGCCGCGCGAGGCCCCGGAGGGAAGGAGCGGGCGATCGGGCGAGCCCACCGTGCCTCCCTCCTCACCCACACGCACCCACACCCCAGCGCAGGGCCCGCTCACCTCTCGGGGCGACGGGGCGGACCCCAACGCCGAAGCCACATAGCGCTCCACCTCGGCCTTGCTGCGCCTCATCGCGCCGCCGCCAAGCTCGCCCGGCCCGGAGCCCCCGCTAAGTCAGGCCCGGCCCGGCTCGGCTCGGCTCCGCGGGCCAGGAGCTTCAGCGCCGGAGAGCCCGTGACGCAGCGCAGCGTACAGGCGCGCTTGCGCAATGGCCGCACCGCGTGCGTCTGGGCTCATCCCAGTGCGCCGCCGCGCCGCCCGATGACGTCGGCGTCGCCGCCGCGCACGCGCATTGGCCCGCTCCGAGCGCTCGCCCCCCGGGATGTTTGTTTTAAACCGGCGCTAAGCTGGTTTTTTTGTCGTTGGCGGCGGCGAGAACTAAAGAGTCGAGGGTGGGGCCGGAGAGATAGCGCAGTGAAAGGGCGTTTACTTTGTATGCAGAAGGATGGTGGTTCGAATCCCGGCATCCCATAGGGTCCCCTGAGCGTCACCGGGTGTGGCCCAAAAAAATAAATAAATAAAAACCACCTAATTATACAGCCCAATGATGCTGACGTTAAGCGCACTCAGGCTATTTTGATGAACGTGGAAACGAATTGGAAGCGATTGGTTAAATATATGCCACCCACGGGTTAGGGCACTAACACAGCGGGGTTGGCGTCTTCCTTGCACGCGGCCCACCCACCCACATTTGATCCTCCGCATTGGTTCCCAACCCCCAGCCTCCTGCCAGAAATAATTTCTGTGCACAGAGCCATGAGTAATTTCTGAGCCCTGCCTTGTGTGCCTCCTCCGCCCCCAAAATAATAAATATGTGCTTCCCTACATCTGCGAACTTGGAACATACTTGTTAAATATATACGCTTTCTAAAATAATGGAAAGCTGAAGATACGGCTCAGCGATTTGAACTCATGCATTGCATGGGGGATGCACTCTTTCATGCCCAGGCAGTATAGCTGCCTGAGCACTACCCAAATAGAACCTCAGTACTAAGCAGTAAGTAGTCTTTGTTGCCCGATGTGACCCCAAAACCAAACAAAGTAACTTTTCAGAGGGGTAGTGGGGTGATTAAGACTTTTGCATGCAGTAGACCCTGACAGCAGTGACACCTGGTACCAGGAGCAACTCTGGGTGCAGCCCTTGAGCTCCAGGTACATGCGAGGTCTAGCCCTGGAGCATCTCTAGGTAATTCCCTGTACAACAGGGCCCAAGCAGCACCAATCCTGTGGCTGTCACTTTGAAGGCCCTCAGAAATGGGCCCCCCTCCTCTGAGCAAAGAGTAGTAAAAAGAAAATAACTTGGGGGCCGGAGAGATAGTATAATGTATCCATTGTACATGCCTTGCATGCGGCCAACATGGGTTTGATCTCCTGCATCCCATATAGTCCCCTAACTGCCAAGAGTAATTTCTGAGCACAGAGCCAGGAGAAACCCCTGAGCGTCACTGGGTATGGCCCATAAAACCAAGAGAAGGAAAATAACTTAAAAACACTTAAATTTCGGGGCCGGAGCAGTGGCTGAAGCGATAGGGTGTTTGCCTTGCATGCACTAATCTAGGACAGACCACAGTTAGATCCCCTGGCATCCCATATGGTCTCCCAACCCAGGAGCTATTTCTGAGTGCATAGCCAGGAGTAACCCCTGAGGGTCACCGGGTGTGGCCTCCCCCCCAAAAAAACACTTAAATTTCATAATTAATGATAGGCGACTTGATGGTAGATGTTAGCCGAAAGAACTGGAGAACAGACATTGCATGTAGAAGGATGTCTTTGATTCCTGGAATTATAGTCTCATTGAACCCTGAACCACTATCAGACTAAGGAGTACAACTGAAATAGCCCCAGAGCACAGTAGTATGGCCCAAAACACTTTTTGTTTTGTTTTGTTTGGGGGGGGGAGTCACACCCATTGACGCTCAAGGGTTACTCCTGACTATGTGCTCAGAAATCGCTCCTGGCTTGGGAGAACCATATGGGACGCCTGAAGCGCAAACCCCAGTCCAGCCTAGGCTAGTGCTTGCAAGGCAGATGCCTTACCTCTAGCACCACCGCTCCGGCCCCAAAAACACATTTTTGAAAGGCTACAAGTATTAACAATTTAAGTTAAATAGTGTCATCACACTATTTAAGTGATTTGATTGGGGGCCACACATAACCAACTTGGGTTCTAACTCTGTCATACCATGTGGTCCCAGGAGCCTGCCAATATTGATATGTGGTACTTGGAATTGAACCTGAACCTCTCTCTCTGTCTCTCACTCTTTTGGTTTGGGGCCACAACTGCAGGTTTTCAGGGATTACTCCTGGCTCTGCATTCAGGTCATTTCTGGTGATGCTCAAGGTACCATATGAGATGCTGGGGATTGAATCTGGGTTGGCTGCATGAAAGGTAAAGCCTTACCAGCTGTGCTTTTGTTCTGCCCTCCCCCCATTTTTTCTTTTAAGTACTGTGGTTTGCAATACTGTTACTGTATTATGCACATCACTTTACTTCTTTTGAAAATCTAGTTCTTGTCCAGACTGATCATTTCTAACTATTATTGTCAGAGTGGTCCCTTCTCTTTCTAAGCTAGACTTCCCACCCATCATTTTTATTGTCTTTTGGTATTCTCATACTATGCACTTTTTAAAAGAATATCCCACATATGAGTGTGATAGATCTATGTCTGTCCTCTATTCATTTCAGTCAGCATAAAACTCTCCATATCTATCTATGTATAAGCAAATTTAATGACTTCATTTTCCTAGCAGCTGCATAGTATTCCTTTGTCATGTAGATGCCTTATGTATCTTAGATATTAAGCCCTTATCAGATGTGTATAGCATGGATAGTTTCTCCCAGTCTCTAGGCAGTCTTTGTATCCTGGTTACCATTTCCTTTGAGGTGCAGAGCTTCTTTGTTTTGTTTTGTTATTTTGTTTTTTGTTTAGTTTGGGGGTCATACCTGGTGGCGATCAGGGTTTAATTCTGGCTCTTCGCTCAAAAATTACTCCTGGCAGGCTCAGGGAACCATATAGGATACCAGAGATTAAATCTAGGTCAGCAGCATGAAAGGCAAATACCCAATCTACTATGCTATTGCTCCAACCCTCAGAGCTTCTTAATTTAATGTAGACCCATTTGTTTATCTTTGCTTCCACTTACTTGGTCAGTGGTGTTTAATCTTTGAAGGTGCTTTTAGCTTCAATGTCATGTAGAGTTCTGTCTATGTTTTCCTTTTTGTATTATATGGTTTCTAATACCAAGGTCTGATATCAAGGTCTTTAATTCATTTTTATTTTACCTTTGTACATGGTGATAAAGAGAGGCTTGAGTTCATTTTATTACACATAGCTAACCTGTTTTCCCAGCACCACTTGTTGAAGACGCTTTATTTGCTCTATTTCATAATTTTTTTTTAATTTTTTTTTTTTTTGGTTTTTGGGCCACACCCAGCAGTGCTCAGGGGTTACTCTTGGCTGTCTGCTCAGAAATAGCTCCTGGCAGGCACGGGGGACCATATGGGACACCGGGATTCGAACCAACCACCTTTGGTCCTGGATCGGCTGCTTGCAAGGCAAACGCCGCTGTGCTATCTCTCCGGGCCCTCAATTCAAACATTTCATTGTTGATACAACAGTTCATCCTTTACCACATACATAATTGGCCCATATCCATTTGCACACAAATCATATTATATTTTAGGATTGTCCTAATTTCATTGCTGGCTAAACTTTGTGTCAAGGGGTCCAATTCCGAACCCACCCAGTTCCTTTATCTCAACAGGACAGGAAGGGGCTTGCTTTTTAGAAGCTACATTCTGCGGTTTTATCTCTGGGCTGACTCCCTCTGGCCTATGGGGAAGTGGTAAAGTGGAAAAATGCTCTGAGCCTGGACTTTTGACCTGCAGCAAAAGTGACTTTATTGTGGGTTGGGACCACTTTGCTCCTAGGCCCAGTGGGCTTTGATTCTAACACCCGCTGTTCTATTGATCTGCCACCTCCTCTTTTTTAATTCTTGAAGTAGTATTTTGTAGATTTCCTTATATAGGTGTTTTATCTCTTTAGTTAAGTTGATTTTCTGAGGCACAATTATAAATATGATTTTTTAAATGTTTCTTCTCTTACATCATTTGTATATCAGAAAGCCATGTTAGTTTTGTAGCCTGACACATTGCTCTATAAAATATATTTCTAGGAGCTGTTTTTAGATTCTCTAGAATTTTCTGAATATAGTATATATATCATATATCTATATCTATAATCCACAAATAAATAAAATCCACTTGACTTCTTCCCTTTCTATGTGGAAAAGGTTATCTTTTTCTTGCTTAATTGCTATCATAAGTACTTCCAGTACTATATTTAATATAAGTGGTGAGAGTGAGCAACCTTGTTTTGTGCCTGACCTTAGAGGGAAGACTTTTAGTTGTTGTTTTGTTTTGTTTTGTTTTGTTTTTGGGTTATACCCAGCGGCTCTCAGAAGTTACTCTAGCTCTGCGCTCAGAAGTTGCTCCTGGCAGACTCAGGAGACCATAAGAAATTCGAATCAGGGTCTGTCCTGTGTTGGCCACCTGCAAGGCAAATTCCTTACCTCTGTGATATCACTTCGGCTATCAATTTCTGTCTTTATGAGAGTTTTTAAAATAAATGAATTCTGAATTTTGTCAAATACTTTCTCTGTATCTATTGATATGATCACATGATTTTTATTTTTTCTTTTATTGATATGATTGACTATATTGAATGACTTGCATATGTTAGTCCATCCTTGCATTTGTGGGATGAATTCTACTTGGTCATGGTATATAATTTTTTGGATTAATTATTTGACTCTAATTGCTAGTGTTTTTTTGTTTGTTTTTTGTTTGTTTGTTTTTAGTTTTTGGGTCACACCCAGCGGCACTCAAGGGTTACTCCTGGCTCTGTGCTCAGAAATCACTCCTGGCAGGCTTGGGGGATCATATGGGATGCTGGGATTTGAACCACAATCAGTCCTAGATTAGCCACATGCAAGGCAAATGCCCTACCTCTTTGCTATCTCTCTGGCCCCTATTTGCTAGTATTTTGTTACAGATCTAATCAATAATATTGGCTGAAAAAATTATATTGGCAGGCCTGTAATTCTCATTTTTGGTGGTGACTCTGTTTGCTTCTAATATAAAGGTGATGTGTGATTCATAGAAACTATTTAGGAGTGTTTTGGTTTCTTCCATTTCCTGGAACAACCTAAAAATGATTGCAAATAGATTCTCTTTGAAAGAATTCACTAGTGAATCCATCTGGGCCTCGGCTTTTGTTTTTGGGGAGATTTTATTACTGTTCCAATTTTGCTTTTTGTTTCTTTGTTTTTGTTTTGTTTTGTTTGGGGGAGGCATACCCAGTAACACTCAGAGGTTACTCCTGGCTATGCACTCAGAAATAGCTCCTGGCTGGGGGGATCATATGGGATGCCTGGGGATCTAACTGCAGTCCATCCTGGGTCAGCCGCCTGTAAGGAAAACTCTGTGCCATCACTCTGGCCCCTGTTTCAATTTTCTTAATACCCAAAAGTCTGAGCAAGTATTCCAAATCATTTTGCTTTAGTTTTGGAAGATTTTAGAGACCACAAATGTATTCAGTTTTCCAAGGATCTCACATTTCATGGCATAAAGATTCTCAAAGTAATCTCTGATGAACCTTTGGAAAAAAATTTTCTTTTTATGGTTTTTGGGTCACATCAGGCAGTGCTCAGGGGTTCCTCCTGGCTCTATGCTCAGAACTCGCTCCTGGCAGGCTTGGGGACCATCTGGGATGCCGGGATTCGAACCACCATCCTTCTGCATGCAAGGCAAACACCCTACCTCCATGCTATCTCTCCGGTCCCCAACCTTTAAATTTTTATGTTTTTTGTTGTGATTCTTCTTTGTGTGTTTCTGATTTGCTTTATTAGGGCTCCCTTCATCGCTCTTTTTCTTTATGAGTCTTGCTACTTGTTTATCAACTGTGTTTATTTTTTTTCAAAGAACCAATTCTTGGTTTAGTTGATCCTTTGATTATTTTTTTGTTTTTAATTCTAGCTCATTAAATTCTTCTCTGTTTTATTATTTTCTTCTGCCTATTTTGTGATCCTTTTGATAGACATTTTCCAGTTTAAGTTGAGCAGTAAAGTTGTTTATGTGGGCCTTTTCTTCCTTTCTGTAGAATGCTTGCAAAGGTAGGAACTTTTCTCTTAACACTGTTTTTGCTTTGTCCCACAAGTTCTGAATAGCTCTTATCCCCATTCTGTTTCCAGAAATCTTTTGATTTCCCTATTACTTACTAGTGCTCAGCAATAGCTTTCAGGTGTTTGCAATGCTTCTCTGTTTTTGTTTATAATTGACTTCTATTTTCAATGTTTATATGATCTGAGAAGATAGCTGGTATGATTTCTATCCTCTTGAGTTTGTGGAGGTATGTTTTGTGTTCCAGCATGTGGTCTATTCTGGAGAAGGTCCAATATACACTAGAGAATATGTGCCTTTAACTTTTGGGGTCTCTTTTAGCTGGTACTTTTTGTTCTGTTTTTGGTTTTTGGACCACACTCAGTAACGCTGAAGAGTTACTCCTGGTTATGTGCTCAGAAATCACTCCTGGCTTGGGGGACCATATAAGACACCAGGGACTGTTCCCTCAAGTACATCCTTACTGAGCTCTAGTCTAATCAATCTATTGAGAGACAGAGCCATGTTGAAGTCTTCTACTATTATTGTGTTTTTATCAATATCTTCCTTTGAGTCTATTAACAGGTTTATTTTGGGGGAGATCACACCTGATAGCACTTAGGGGTTTCTCCTGACTCTGTGCTCAGAAATCACTCCTGACAGGCTTAAGGGAACATATTAGATTTCAAGGATTGAACCTAGGTCTGTCACGTGTAAGGCAAATGCACTATTGGCTGTGCTATTGCTCCAACCCCTATTTACAGTTATTTTAAGTATTTTACTGGTCACTCCTTAAAGGCATATATATTTAGGAGTGTTAGTTCTTCCTGATATACATGTCCCTTAATCATTAAGAAATGGTCTTGGGGCCGGGCGGTGGCGCTAAAGGTAAGGTGCCTGCCTTGCCTGCGCTAGCCTTGGACGGACCGCGGTTCGATCCCCCGGTGTCCCATATGGTCCCCCAAGCCAGGAGCGACTTCTGAGCGCATAGCCAGGAGTAATCCCTGAGCGTCACCGGGTGTGGCCCAAAAACCAAAAAAAAAAAAAAAAAAAAAAAAAGAAATGGTCTTCACGGGCCTGGAGAGATAGCACAGCGGCATTTGCAATGCAAGCAGCCAATCCAGGACCAAAGGTGGTTGGTTCGAATCCTGGTGTCCCATATGGTCCCTCGTGCCTGCCAGGAGCTATTTCTGAGCAGATAGCCAGGAATAACCCCTGAGCGCTGCCGGGTGTGACCCAAAAACAAACAAACAAACAAAAAAAATGGTCTTCACTGTCTCTTATAACCTTTTTGAATCTGATAGTAGTATGAACACCTGGCCTATTTTGAGGAGATTGCTTGAAGGACTGTTTTTCAACCTTCGACTTTGGAGGGGTCACACCCAGCTGTACTCAGGGGTGACTCCTGGCTCTATGCTCAGAAATCGCTTCTGGCAGGCTCGGGGGACCATATGGGATGCCGGGATTCAAACCACTGTCCTTCTGCATGCAAGGCAAACACCCTACCTTCATGCTATCTCTCCTGCTCCTCAACCTTTGACTTTTTTTTTTTTCTTTTTTGGGCCACACCTGGTGGTGCTCAGGGATTACTCCTGGCTGTCTGCTCAGAAATAGCTCCTGGCAGGCACGGGGGACACTGGGATTCAAACCAACCACCTTTGGTCCTGGATCAGTTTGCTTGCAAGGCAAACGCCCCTGGGCTATCTCTCCAGGCCCTCAACCTTTGACTTTTAAGTGTTTGTTCTGTTCAAATGGCATTTAAACTGAACTCCATTTTCAGATCATTTATATGTTACCTTTGTGGGTGGGCCACAATTTGCTTTTTTTGGGCAGATCAGGAGCTCTGTCTACAGGTTCATATTTCATTCCTTTATACTTCTAGTCCTCTTGCTAGCTCTCACATGGGAATTTTCACCCATGGGCATGGCCTTTACCTGTGTGGGTGGGTCCCACTTCATTCAGGCTGATCAGGTAGCCCCATCTACATTATTTCATAGTTGACAATTCCCTAGGCTTTTCAGCTTTCTCACTAGCTCTCCCTAGCTCTCCTTCCTCCATAGAGCCCTTGAAGCTCAGTTATTGATGATAAAAAGATTGACACATCAAGAACTCATACTCTTGGGCAGGAAAAATAATACAGGTAGTAAGATACTGCCTTAGACTGGTTTGATCTCTGGCATCTAATATGGTCCCCTAAGCACTTCCAGGTTATTCCTGAGTGAATAACTGTCACAGCGTTAACATAATAGAAATCTTAATATTTCTAGAGGAAGTCAATCAGAAGACCCGCTAGGATGTTGAAACCCTTAGCATGGGTAGCTGATCAAAAATTCCTTAGGAAATATTACAAGCAAGCCCATTGAGAAGTCTTTTTCCTCAAGTGTGGATAGCTGGAAGATTCCTGAGAGATCTCTCACCAATAGGACCACTGAGTCTTCCCTCTCAGTATGGATAGTTGAATGAGATGTTCTGTTAATGAAACTGACATTCTGCTTCCTTTACTACTTTTAATTGACATTATATATATATGTATGTATATATATATGTATATATATACACTTTATATATACTTCCTTATGCTGTGTGTATATAGTAAAACCTTTCTCATCCTAACATATGGATTTTTATAGGCAATATAGCCTTGATTAAATTTATCTTTACTTGGAATACTCAGCATCAAAATAAAACAATTTCTTCCCTCCTTGTCTTTGAACACCATAGCAGTTTGTAACTGAAAGGGTTGCTTTGCTTTAGAAACTTCCCCTAGTCATTTTGAATACCTGCTAACTAATTTACACTTTAAACAATTTTTGCCAGGATAGCACTGGGCTATTGAATTTTACTAGATATAGTTCTGTACCCCTTTCATATAGTTTATATGTTTCTAAGCCAAATCTTAGGAAATTAGTCTTAGCCCCTAGAGCAGGGGTCTTCAAACTACGGCCCGCGGGCCACATATTGTATTTATTCCCATTTTGTTTCTTCACTTTTTTTTTTTTTTTTTTGGTTTTTGGGCCACACCCGGCGGTGCTCAGGGGTTACTCCTGGCTGGCTGCTCAGAAACAGCTCCTGGCAGGCACGGGGGACCATATGGGACACCGGGATTCGAACCAACCACCTTTTGTCCTGGATCGGCTGCTTGCAAGGCAAACACCGCTGTGCTATCTCTCCGGGCCCTGTTTCTTCACTTCTAAATAAGATATATGCAGTGTGCATAGAAATTTGTTTATAATTTTTGTTTTTACTATAATCTGGCCCTCCAACAGTCTGAAGGACAGTGAACTGGCCCCTATTTAAAAAGTTTGAGGACCCCTGCCCTAGAGCTACAAATCTGCTCCCTCAGGTAAAGGAAATTTGTTATAGGAAACCTGGCTTCTTGCTAATCTTTTAGTTTACATCAGTATGACACGTAGGGCCAAATCAGAGAGGAACTACTTTGAAATGTAAAGGTTTACCTTCTTTTTATTCTCTGGGCTCCTAACTGAACTATATTTTATTTTAAGATTACAAATCGCCTAGAGCTATGTGTATTGTTTTAAACATCAATGTACACTGATAAGTTTCAGTACTTTGCAAAGAAACAAAATGTGAGCATTCTTCTCTTATGTGTGACTGGCCTTTTCCTCTTAAATTCTTCTAGTTAGGAGATTAAAGTTGTAACATGTTTGCCAGAATGTGTTCCCCCATACATTCATTGTGTGATCTCATTTCTTCATATTTCATGTTATTTTGCTCTCGGTCCATGTAATTCCCACTCCCTGAAGCATATTCATTGAAGTCCAGATGACATTTCAAGACAGAAACCGACTGCAACAAATAACCAAAGGTAACTCCTGAGTTTCACAGCTTTAAGAATTAAATACTCACATTCCTAAGCTAATGATGACCATCAAAATATTTAAAACAATTGCTAGTAAACCTGATGGAAGATACTGATGGAACAAATAATAGTAAAAGATTTTAACACTCCTATATCTGAATCGGATAGATCAACTAGCCAAAATGTAACAAGGAAACAATGATCTTGAAAGAAGAAATGAAAAATATGGGTCTAACAGACATATATAGGACCCTTCCATCCCACACATGTAAAGTACACATACTTCTCCAGTAGACATGGACATTCTACAAAACATGCTGGTTCATAAAGCATATCTCCATAAAATCAAGAAGATAGAAATCCTATCAACTTGCTTGTGCAAAGGTCCTAGTATGTGCCCACAAGTAGGGACAAGGATGAAGAACATCAAGGAGAGTCAAAGATTTGACTCAGGTTCATAAGAAGAGGAGGGAATGTCAGGAACTGGTTCTGAACAAAGAGGGACGCCATTTTGTAAAGGCTACATGACGGGCCTTTCAGGTACTGAGCAGGGAGAGATGCCATTTTGTAAGAACCACCTGGCATAGGTCTTCACAAGCCTATTTTAATAGACACTGCCCCAAACTACCTGGCCATACCAGCTAGCCTATTAGGGAAGGACAAAGGAGTAGTAGAAAGGTACCCTAGACAATAGCCAATCATTTTAAAGATCACCAGAAAGTTGGAACTTCCCTATATCCTTTCCCTATATAATCTTCCTCATGACCTTGGGCAGGGTTCATCTCCTTTGTGAGATGGCCCCGACTGGATAGTGTGGGGCTTTTTTGGCAGATGGATTAAAGTATTAAACTTTATTCCACTTGAGTGGTCTCATCCTTTGCTTCTGGACCCTAGGAATTATAAACACCATTTTGATGCACTTATCTCTAAAATATCTGAGAAAGATTTCAAATGAATAAGTAAGTTTCTGCCTTAAAGAAAAGAAATCTTATCAACTCTCCCCTCAGATCATAATGCATAATGATAATGAAAGGCATAATGATAAATGATAAAAAAGAATAACATCAAATACTTGGAAATTAAACAAAAATTGATTTTATAAGTTAAAAAATGGAGTGATAGTACAGTGGGTACAGCATTTGTCTTCCATGTGGTCAACTGGGTTTAATCCCATGTCATATGGTCCCCCTAGGTTAGGCTTTCTCTTCAAGTCTGTTTTCCTCCTCGAACACATATCTCACTTATTTTTCTGCATCTATTTATACACATTTCTCCTTTTGCTCTCCTCTCACAGCTTTTAAAGCAAGTTTCATTCAATAAAAAACTACCTTATTTCACTAAATAACAAACAAGAAAAGCATGGTTATACTCATTAAGGATAGTTAATCTACAGAACTGAGCTAATCTGAATCAGGAACTGGGATATATTGGAAGGGTCCTTGGGACACTTGTGGATAGAAGCAGGCATCCTGTTAGTGAAGATGGTATTACGTTGAGATGATCAAGACATAAAAACTATTAACAGTATTGTAAATTATAGTACCTCAATAAAAACAAAGAAAAATAATACTTGTTCTATTGCAAGGACAATAAAGAATACAAAGGTAAAGTTCCCTCTCTCAAATTCTATTAATGTTGCCTAAAAAAGTGGGAAAGAGGCATACTCTTTAAGCTTATGTTCTCTCTGTAACTTGTATAACATTTACCTGTCTTTGCTTTTTCCAATCTGGAAAAGCCCATCATCTCTCTTGACCATATACTTCTTTTTTTTTTAATCTCCTCTAACATCTTTCTGAGTAAGTTTCAACTTGTTAAAACAACAACAACAAACACAAACTAGTATAGAAATGTAAAGAAAACCATCTTTCCACTTCAAAGAATTTATTATTTGTGTTTTTAGGTCACACCCAGTGGTGCTCTAGGCTTTCTCTATACTCAGATATCATTCCTGATGGGACTCAGGTGTGGTGTTGAGATTAAATCCAGGTCAAAAACATCAAGGCAAGTACTCTACCCACCATAATAATGCTCCAACACCCAGCTAAAAGATTTAAAAGGCAATAATAGAATAAAGAGCTCAAAGGGTTGGAGTACATGCTTTGCATGCATCCCCATCCCCAACATACACAAATTTTGGTGAAAGTGAGATACCTGGAGAAAATAGAGTAATCAGGTGGAGGTCCTATCTATCCCAGCATCATACAATTTTGTAGATAACTAAAATTGTTCCTCAGAGCTCTATGCTGGAGCCAGTTTTTATGTTTTGGTCAAGATTTTAAGAGTTTAAAAAAATTTTTTTTGGCCATAGTTTGCTGTGTTCAGGGCTTACGTCTGACTTTGAACTCAGGGATCACTCCTGGTGGGTCTGGGGGATCATTTAGGGTGCTGGGGACTGAACATGGGTTGGTTGTGTGCAAAGCAAATGCCCTACTCACTGTAATATTACTCCTGCTCCTTAAAAGGAATTTCTTGTTCTTTATTTCTTCCCAATTCTTCATTATTTTCAAGCATTTCTCTGGAATGCTTCAAACAAAAATGGTCCATCTAATTCAAGGTGTAAAAAACTCACAAAACGCCCTGGAGGTGAGTTTACAAGCCCAGAAAGGGGAAGCCACTGAACTCTGCTGGAACTCAGATGCCAGCACCCCTATCTGCCTGTCTTCTGTGCTGTGCTCCATTTTCAGCCTGCTTTTCATCCTGTGTGTGGCTCATCTGAGGACGGCTCGCCTTCCCTGGAGCCTTCCCTGGAGGTGAGTTTACAAGCCCAGAAAGGGTGGAGCAAGAGGAGTGCTGCCACTCCACTTCGCTTCCCGGCCATCATTTAGCCTATGAATACAACCACAATACGTAGAAAAACCCACAATACAAGTGTGACAATGGCAAAACAACACAGGCCAGCGCCAGACATAGAGAATGATGATGGCAACTCTGATGACTTGAACATGACCAACCAACTAGTCGTCTCTCAGATAAGGAGTTTAGAGTCGCAATATGGAAGATGTTCAAAGAACTCAAAGAAAGTATAGAAGAGAACACTAATAAGAATCAAGAGAATATGAAGATAGAAATCAGAAAACTCCAAACTGAAATTTCAGGTCAAAAAACAGGTCTGAAAAACTCAGTAGGTGAAATGAAGAAAAACATGGTTGAGGGGCTGGGCTGTGGTGCTAGAGGTAAGGTGCCTGCCTTGCCTGCACTAGCCTTGGATGGACAGCGGTTCGATTCTCCGGAGACCCATATGGTCCTTCAAGCCAGGAGCAACTTCTGAGCGCCTAGCCAGGAGTAACCCCTGAGCGTTACCGGGTGTGGCCCAAAAAAAAAAACAAAAAAAAAAACCAACAAAAAAACAAAAAACATGGTTGAGCTTTCCCACAGGTTAACAGCAGCTGAGGATAGAATTAGTACTCTGGAAGATGAGATGAATAACAATTCCATACAGCAGAAGAAATTGGAAAAAAGCCTTAAAGCAAATGATCAAGCAATGGAAAAAATTACTCAAAGAATGGGAACAGATGAAAATAGAAGTCTATGATAAGCTCAACAGAAACAACTTAAGGATCATTGGAGTCCCAGAGACCCAGGAAGAAAATCTCCAGGAAGAATCAACGGTCAAGAACATCATTAAAGAGGAACTACCAGAGCTAATGAATACATGCGATCAAATCCTGCATGCCCAAAGAGAACCAACTAAAAGAGACCCCAGAAAAAACACTCCAACACATCCTAGTCACAATGTGACGAATCCCACAGATAGAGACAGAATTCTGAAAGCAGCAAGATTGAAAGGAGAAATTACATTCAAGGGAACATCCTTGAGATTTACTGCAGACCTGTCACCAGAAACACTCAAGGCCAGAAGGCAGTGGTGGGACATAGTGACAAAACTCAATGAAATAAATGCTTCGCCTAGAATACTGCACCCAGCAAAACTCACTTTCAGGTTTGAAGGAACAATACATGGTTTCACAGACAGACAACAGCTCAGAAACTTTACAGACTCAAAACCATTCTTAAAAGAAAAACTGAGGGGCCGGGAAGGTGGCGCTAGAGGTAAGGTGTCTGCCTTGCAAGTGCTAGCCAAGGAAGGACCACAATTTGATCCCCCCGGTGTCCCATATGGTCCCCCCAAGCCAGGGGTGATTTCTGAGCATATAGCCAGGAGTAACCCTTAAGCGTCAAACAGGTGTGGCCCAAAAACAAAAAACAAAAAAAAGAAAGAAAGAAAAACTGAACGGCCTACTTTAAGACAAGACTGACCAACAGACACAGCAAACTTCGATATAAAGATGGCACTAACTCCCAGGACAATTCTTTCTCTCAATGTCAATGGACTAAATGCACCAGTTAAGAGACACAGAGTGGCTAAATGGATCAAAAAACTCAATCCAACCTTCTGCTGCCTACAAGAAATGCACCTGAATAGTCAGAACAAACATAGACTCAAAATAAAAGGCTGGAGGAAAATCATCCAAGCAAACAACACCCATAAAAAAGCTGGAGTGGCCATACTAATATCAGATGATGCAAACTTTATACTTAGGAAAGTTGTAAGGGACAAAGATGGACATTTTGTATTAATCAAGGGATAGGTATAGCAGGAAGAAATCACTCTCCTAAACATATATGCACTGAATGAGGAGCCAGCAAAATATTTAATACAATTGTTGACAAATCTGAAAAATAATATCAATAACAACACAATAATTGTGGGAGACCTCAACACGGCATTGTCAACACTTGACAGGTCAACCAGACTGAAACCCAACAAGAATATACTAGACCTGAAAAGAGAAATGGAAGAAAGAGGCCTAGTAGTATATATACAGGACACTCCACTTCCAGAAGCCTGGATACACATTCTTCTCTAATGTACATGGGACATTCTCCAGGATAGACTACATGCTAGCACATAAAGCATACCTCCATAATATCAAGTGGATAGAAATTCATGCTGTTTTCAGTTTTTTTTTTGTTTTGTTTTTGGGCCACACCCAGTTATGCTCATGGGTTACTCCTGGCTCTGTGCTCAGAAATTGCTCCTGGCAGGTTCAGGTGACCATATGGGATGCCGGGAATTGAACCCAGGTCCGTCTTGGGTGGGCTGCAAGCAAGGCAAATGCCCTGCCACTGTGCTGTCGCTTTTGGCGATAGTAATTCTTTCTATCTCTGGGCTTTGTCAATTTGAGTATAATGTGTCTGAGTTTTCCTATTCTGTCCCTTTGAATCTTTGTACCTATATTCCTCAACTCTGGAACATTATCTATAATTTTTTGGTTTGTTTGGGTCACACCCAGTGGTGCTCAGGGATTACCCCTGGCTCTGCACTCAGGAATTATTCATGGTGGTACTCAGGGAACCATATAGGATGACAAGGATTGAACCTGGCTCTGCCACACGCAAGGCAAGCACCATACCTCCTGTACTAGCTCTCCAGCCCCATTATGATTTCTTTATTGTTTCTTCATTAAATTTCCTTTTTACTTTGGGGACTTTGATTATTCTTACATTGTACCTCTTAAACACATCCCATAGTTCTCTGATTGATCTCTTCCTCAGTTACTGTTAATCTGCTGCTCAGACTCTATTGAGGTTTTTATACTGTCACTCCCCTCCCCAACTCTGTTTTGCTCACCCTAATAGGCAGACCTGTCCACATCTGGGAGGGGTCTTTGGCTTCCTGTTTAGCTCACCAGGAAGATAGATGGGGAGATTTGGGGGGGAGGTTAGAGAGAGGATTCAGCAAGAGAGGTGGCTGACAGAAACAGGGAGATGTCAGGACAGCTGATGAGAGCTTGCTTAAAAGGTTAAAAGCTGGGGCCGGCGTGATGGTGCTAGAGGTAAGGTGTCTGCCTTGCCAACGCTAGCCTAGTCTAGGACAGACTGCAGTTTGATCCCCCGGCGTCCCATATGGTCCCCCAAGCCAGGAGCGACTTCTGAGCACATAGCCAGGAGACCCCTGAGTGTCACCGGGTGTGGCCCAAAACACACACACACACACACACACACACACACACACAAAGGTTAAAAGCTGAGGAGCCACACATGGTGGCTAGGGCCTTAATAAGTTGATGTTTCTGAAACTTGACTGCCTGTGGATGATTTCCTTGACACCACCCTGAGACTGCCAGCTAGAGGGGGTTGCAGGCGTGTGGCTTGGGTGGGCAGAGAAAGGTCTTACCACCCTCCATCCATCTCACCATTATCCACCTCCAACAAGGATTTAATAATTAATGTCTTTTTTGTTTTGTTTTGTTTTTGGGTCACACCCGGCAGTGCTCAGGGGTTATCTCTGTATCCACACTCAGAAATCGCTCCTGGCAGGTTCGGGGAACCATATGGGATCCAGGATTCAAACCACAGTCCCTCTGCATGCAAAGGCAAATGCCCTACCTTCATGCCATCTCTCCGGCCCCATTATTATGAATTTTTAACATTTTGGTGATAATATGTTTTTCTTTTTCTTTTTTTCTTTTGGTTTATGGTTCACACCAGGCAGAACCCAGGCTGGCTCTATGCTCAAAAATCGCTCCTGGCAGGCTCTGGGGACCATATGGGATGCCGGAATTCGAACCACCAACTTTCTACATGCAAGGCAAACACCTTCCTTCCATGCTATCTCTCCGGCCCAGTTAATATGTTTTTCAACATATTGTTTTTCAATATTTTGGCGTCTGAATATTGATTTGAACCCTAGACTGAGAATACAGCAATGATGGTGATATTCCTTTTCTTGTGTTTGAATTTTGGCTTTTTCAGCTGGAGTGAGCCCAAAAGCCTGGGCCACCACATGGAGCCCTTTCTAAACATGGCTGTTTCTCCTGGGGTCAGAAAGGCCAGTGAAGAAGAGAAGGTGAAAGCCATCCGAGGCCCAGGCCCAGGATTGAGGTTTTTCTCCAAAAAGTCCTTTTTTTTCCCCAAGGACCAAGGCCTCCCAATTTGCAGAGACTTATAGAGGCAACTGATTGGAAAAGGACGAGAAAAAAGACTTTATTGGGGCAGACTGATTTCTGGATGATGACCTTTAGTCTGGACTTAAATTTCGACTTTGGAAACTTCGGACTTTGGATTCAGATGACCTTAGTTGCGTTCAGCACTTAGACAGTGGCTGCACGTGTTGAGTGACCTGCTTGGAGCAACGTGGGACTAGCTGAGCAAAAGCTGCTCTTCCAACACCTGCGGAGATGGGGCAAAGGCAATGTCTCCCAGGCAGGCAACAAGTTGCAACTTCAGAGAAGCTGCATAGCTCCCGCCTGTACCCATCTGTGGGCCGCAGGATTCCAAGGAAGTAAAGCCATATGAGAGTGGCCTGGGAGAAAGCCCCACATCTGGACAATTAGTGTTAGTTGTTGGTTGGTAATATGGGGAAGTCCAGTGTATTCACGTTTGGACAATTTGGGTTGGTAGGATAAAAAATTAAGAAAGGAGATAGAAAACAGCGAAGCCCAACTGAAAATTTGATTTAAGCCACCTGCTTTAACTTTGTTTCAGGTGTATCGCTTGATCTTGGAGTGTGTTAAATGAGCATGGAGCCTGTAGTTGTTCCCATGGCAGAATGCTTCAAGGGCCGTGAAACCCTGTATCTCTTAGGCCAATAATTTCTCCAATATTTAGCATGCCTATGCGAAGAAGAAGAAGAAGAAGAAGAAGAAGAAGAAGAAGAAGAAGAAGAAGAAGAAGGAAGAAGAAGAAGAAGAAGAGGGAGGAGGGAGAGGAGGAGCATGAGGGGGGAAGAGGAGGAGGGTAAGGAGGAGGAGGAGGAGGAGGAGGAGGAGGAGGAGAAAGAGGAGGAGGAGGAAGAGGAGTTTTTTTTGGTTTTTTTGTTTTCTTTTCATAGCTGATGGTTTTGGTTTTTGGTTTATTCTTTTGTAATTTTGCTTGATACTCCCTTATTATTTTTTGTTTCTTCTTTGTTTTGTTTTACTACCTTTTTCTTTTTTTCTTCCTTCTTCTAAATGGATATTTATAACACCTAGATGGACTCCTACTAGTTTTTTCTCTTTATTGTTTGTCTTTTTTTTTTCTTCTTCCCCTGATAGTACCAAGACCAGACGAGTTGAATGTCCATTTTGCTGGAAATAAAAACTGACAGTGGGGCCAGAGAGATAGCATGGAGGTAAGGGCTTTGCCTTGCATGCAGAAGGATGTGGTTCGAATCCCGGCACTCCCATTATGGTCCCCGAGTTACGCCAGGGGAGAGATTCTGAGCTGGAGCCCGGAGTAAACCCCTGAGCGCTACCGGATGTGGCCAAAAACCAAAAATTAAAACAAAAACAAACAAAACAACTCTATAAAAAACTGATCAGACATGAATACAAATCTAAAGTCAATGATACCCAATTTCTAACAAGCTGTACAAGGGAGAACAGTTGCACTAGCATTACGAGGATAAAGGAAGGAGATGTGGGCTGCATGCTTGGAACAGGGGGTGGAGGACAACATTGGTAGTGGTAATGCCCCTCTCTCATTGTCACTATGTTTCCTCAAATATTACTGTGAAAGGAATTGCAATTCACATTCAACCACAATAAAAATGTAAGAAAGTGTTTTATAGTTTCCCATGTTTCCCAGTTGCATGAGTTTTTATGTGTGCGTTAATGTAGTAGCCTGTTTTCAAAATGTATTTTCTTTTCTTTTCTTTTTTTTTGTTTTTGGGCCATACCCAGCATTGCTCAGGGGTTACTCCTGGCTGTCTGCTCAGAAATAACTCCTGGCAGGCACGCGGTACCATATGGAACACCGGGATGCGAACCAACCACTTTTGGTCCTGGATTGGCTGCTTGCAAGGCAAACGCCGCTGTGCTATCTCTCTGGGCCCTCAAAATGTATTTTCTGTATAAATTTTCTTGTGTGTTTAGGAAAAGGTTAATGAAAAGAAACAGGAGGTTCCAGGAAGAAATGCTTGGTTAAATAGCATTAACTAAAAAGGTTAATTATATAGGATCAAAGACATTCCAGAAGTAGGGCTTGGTAAATAAGCATTGAGAAAATTTTAAGCTACAGGTATATTCTTCAGAAAAGTTGTTTTTGGAAAGGGCTGATATGTTAATTTTCCCTTTAGACTTTGTGACCTTTGGGAATATTAAGGTTCCCACCTTTAAGGGGGAAGGCCTGAAAATCAAAGATAATCTATGCTCTTTTTGTTTTTTAAAGAAGGGGCTGATGTTACTCCCCTCATCCAACTTCCTGTTTAGCTCATCTTGGTGGGGGGGGGAGGTTAGAGAGAATTCAGAAGAGAGGTGTCTGGCATAAACACGGAGATGTCAGGGCAGCTGATGAGAGCTTGCTTAACAGGTTAAAACTGAGGAGCCACACATGGTGGCTAGGGCCTTAATAAAGTATGTCTCCTGAAACCTGACTGCCTGTGGATGATTTACTTGCTGCCACCCTAAGACCGCTGGCTACAGGGGGTTGCAGGTGCCTGGCCCAGGCTGACAGAAAAGGCCCATCCCTCCAACTCACCATCATCAACCACCATCAAGGACTTTATAATTAATATCTAATTCAACATATACCACCTACAATACTCCTCATTTCTGATTCAAGTTTTCTCATTTCAGCACTTATACTTTCTTATGCTTTGTCTATCTGTACATAACTTCTTTGAGCTCATTTAACATCCTTTTAATATCACTAAATCATTGTCCAAGGATATACTAAACTGGCTAGTGATTGTTGAGGCTTCAAGACTCAACTCAGACTTTTCACTTCCTCTGATGTGCAAGGAACTCACATCTTTGAATTATATCAGCTGCCCTTAGAGATGCCATATTTAAGTAAAAAAAAAAAATCAAAGGGACATATTTAAATCACTATGTAACTCCTCTCTTGAAGTGTCATAAGAATTAAAACAGTTATTGATTCTTTAATCCTATTTTTTAATAAAGGTGTGGTGTACTATCAATAAGCAATCTTGATCATGGAGCAGTTTCTGAAAATATAATTCAATTCTGACACTATTTACTCAGGCCTGAGAGATGGCTCAGGGATAATGCAATGCTTGGGTCACCTGCTTGCAATGCAAGTGGCTGTACTACTTAAACACACTTTTTAAAAAAAAACGGGGCAAAGAGATAGCATGGAGGTAAGGTGTTTGCCTTGCATGCAGAAGGTCAGTGGTTGAATCCGCATTCCATATGGTCCCCTTGAGCCTGCCAGGAGCGATTTCTGAGCATAGAGCCAGGAATAACCCCTGTGTGCTGCTGGCTGTGATCCAAAAAAACAAACCAAAAAATGTCCCCTACATAAGTGGGGTCGGAGCAATGGTGCAGGCAGTAAGGCATCTGCCTTGCATGTGCTAGCCTAGGACAGACTGTGGTTCAATCCCCTGGCGTCCCATATGATCCCCAAGCCCGGTGTGATTCTGAGTGCATAGGCCAGGAGTAATCCCTGAGCATCGCCAGGAGTACCCCCTAAATAAAAAAAAAAAACTACATAAGTATAGTTTTATATAACCTTTGTTGGAAACAGGGAGATAGATCAAAGGGTTGACATACATATTTTGCATGCAGGAGGCCCTAATTTGATTCTCAACACCACATGGTCCCCAAACACCGCTAGAAGCAACCCACGACCAGTAAGACACCTCTACACTTTTTTAAATTAAAAAATGACGGGGCCGGGAAGGTGGCGCTGGAGATAAGGTGTCTGCCTTGTAAGCGCTACCAAGGAACGGACCGCGGTTCGATCCCCCGGCGTCCCATATGGTCCCCCCAAGCCAGGGGTGATTTCTGAGCACATAGCCCAGGAGTAACCCCTGAGCGTCAAACGGTGTGGCCCAAAAACCAAAAAAAAAAAAAAAAAATGACACAGAGGGCCCGGAGAGATAGCACAGCGGCGTTTGCCTTGCAAGCAGCCGATCCAGGACCAAAGGTGGTTGGTTCGAATCCTGGTGTCCCATATGGTCCCCCGTGCCTGCCAGGGAGCTGTTTTCTGGAGCAGACAGCCAGGAGTGACCCCTGAGCACCGCCGGGTGGGCCCAAAAACAAAACAAAAAAAAAAAATGACACAGAACAGTTCTATATTTTGTTTCAAAGACAAAATAAAATTCAAATTCAAATTAAACAACAACAGATTATTTAATAGCTGTGAATGTTTATTAATTAAGCACCAGGAGTATACTGCATTGGCTGCTATATATTTTTTTAAAAAAAATCCATTGACCAATATAGTGTCCCTGCCATTTGAGCTTACAATCTAAGAATAAAATACACTAAGAATACTGTAAATCCATCTAAAAATTTCTTTAAATTTTTTTGGCAGTAGGGGAAATGACTTTAATATAATATTAAAAATATATCTAAACCTAACCTGAAGGATGGATAAACATTTTACTTGTACCTGGATATTATCCAAATAATATTAGACTTGGTAAGAAAAAGAGAACTTAAACCGTTTAATAAGATTAATATTGGGCCCGGAGAGATAGCACAGTGGCATTTGCCTTGCAAGCAGCCGATTTAGGACCAAAGGTGGTTGGTTCGAATCCCGGTGTCCCATATGGTCCCCCCGTGCCTGCCAGGAGCTATTTCTGAGCAGATAGCCAGGAATCACCCCTGAGCACTGCCGGGTGTGGCCCAAAAACCAAAAACCAAAAAAAAAAAAAAATTTAATATTGGGGTCAGAGAGATAGCATGGAGGCACGGCATTTGTCTTGCATGCAGAAGGAAGGTGGTTCGAATCCCTGCATCCCATATGATCCCCCAAACGTATAGCCAGGAATAACCCCTGCCAGGTGTGACCAAAAACCAAAAAAAAAAAAAAAAAAAAGATTTAAAATTTAAAATTTCCATGTAAGACTTTAATCAAAGTCCTGTAAAAACAAGCTGAGTTCTTTCCATACCAGGAAAGCCCCATAAAAATATTACTAATTAAGCCAAGTTTGCCTTCTATTCCACTTAAAACATTGTATTTTCTTCCTCCTTTCTTACATATAAGGGCTCCGATAATATGACTACAAAGGGACAAGAAAAATAAAAACTGCAAAAATGCCCAGAAATATTAAAGGCTTAACAAATTGAATTTCTAAGCTATTCATAGTTTAAGAGCTAAGTGAACAAAGATAGTGGTGGGACCTTAGACTATAGAAGAGGCCTATCTATATAAATATATGATTAAGGCAACTCATTTGAGGTCATGTATTTCCAAACTTATTAAGAATATAGGTGACTGGGGCCGGAGAGATAGCATGGAGGTAATGCATTTACCTTGCATGCAGAAAGTCGGTGGTTCAAATCCCAGCCTGCCAGGAGTGATTTCTGAGCACAGAGCCAGGAGTAACCCCTGAGCATTGCCGGGTGTGACCCAAACCCCCCCCCCAAAAAAAAAAGAATATAGGTGACTGGTTGCTTTTCTAATGTATATTTTGGCAAAAGGACATTTAATAATTTAGCATCAAGATATCCTAAACAAAGTCTGCACTATTTGCCTATATTCATGGTATAATATTTAGTGAATACTTTCAAGGTTTGCATTGCTAATCATGATACATAAACAAAGGCACAGTGAAGAAATATGATTTTGTCAAGTAAATGAGAAAATTGAAGCACAATCTTACATTAAAAAAATACTAAAAACAATTCATTTGAAGCTATGTGAAAGACAAATTTCATAATTTAATCCTATAAAGTACATGCATAATCTTTAAAAATATGTGCATAGAAATATTTTAGTGGCAGATTGGTAAACAGCATCCTGAGTTTATAATTTTTATGGTAAAACAATGTATAGACAATTAAAGAAATTGATTCTTTTCCTTAGAAATCTATTTGAGCAACTTTCTGTTATATGACATAGCAACAAAACCAAAAACATTCATAAAATGTTCCTAAAATCTGCTTTGCATACAAATTTGTAAATAATGCTACAGAAACAATTTGTAATTTACGACTTTGGACCCAAAATTGACACAAACATTCCTCCAATTTAAAGAATCTTTTATACTTTTTTAGTTATGGTAAATAAAATTCACTTAGTTATTAGATTTGAAATAACTTGAAACACATTTCACCTAAATGACAGAAAAAACTTAAAATATTTCCCCAAAACAGGAGAAAAATGTGTGATGTTGTTTTTGGGTAACACCCAGCGGTGCTTGGGAGTCACTCCCGGCAGTGCATCAGGTGCCAGGAAGCATGTGTTAAGTTCTTTGATGTAGTTCTTGGTGTAATTTTCATCTGATACTATAGGAAACAGCTAAGATTCTTGATTAAAGTATGTTTTTCTAAGGCAAGGCAATTTTGATTTATTAAAGTCATGGTTTAAAGGCAATGTGATCAATTCATGTACATTCATTTTTAAAATGATACAAACCAATCAATATAAAATTTAATTTTATATACTAGTTTTAAGACTACTACTTGACCTTAAGCTTAGAAGCAAAATTGCTTTAGTACACTAAAAAATACTTAATTTACCAGGGCTGAAGTGATAATACAGTGGGAAGGATACTTTCCTTGTACACAGCAGACCAGGATTTGATCCCTGGCACCCCTGATAGTCCCTCCAAACCACATCAGAAGTAACTCCTGAAGACAGAGCAAGGAATAACCCTTGAGTGTTACTGTGAGAAAAAAAATTTAATTTACCAAAATTGTATACTGTATTCTCAAATACCTAGCATGTATATTTTTGCACATAATAAAAAGGCATAATATTAGCTATCTTTAACTATTGCAAATTAATTGTATAAAAGTACTTCACAAGAATAAAATATAAAAGTAAGCATAATAATGATTGCATTTAGGGCCAGAGTGATAGCACTATGGTAAGGATATACCTTGCACATGGCTGACTTGGGACGATCCCTGGCATCCTATATGGTCCCCTGAGCCTGCCAGGAGCGATTTCTGAGCACAGAGCCAGGAGTAACCCCTGAGCACCACTGGGTGTGGCCCCAAAACAAAAGACTGCATTTAACAACAACAAAAATTCCACAAAAATCAAGTACCTCTGGATATACTTGCTTCTTAGTAATGTGTATGTTCATATTACAACTTAAGATTATATAAGAGGGGGCTGGAGTGATAGCATAGTGGGTAGACTGTTTGCCTTGCATGCAGCTGACCTGGATTTGATCCCCAGCATCCAATATGGTCCTAGTATCCCAAAAGGAGTAATTCCTAAATGCAGAGCCAGAAATCACTCCTGTGTGCTGCTGCTGGGTATGGCTCAAACAAAACAACAACAACAATAACAACAAAAGATTCTGTAAGAGGACCGAAAAGATTTGAAGCCAAGACTCTTGCCTTGCATGCAGCTGATTTTGGTTCAGTCCTCAGAACAGCTAGTTGTGACCAGAGGTGTGACCCTTTCAAAGCAAACAATAAAAGCTATTATAACTACTGGCTCATTCTCCACCTGCTAATGGGCCCACATTTTAAGCTGTTATGTTTACTCTCAGCATTTCTCTTCTGGAGAAGCCCATATTTTATTGATCATGTATCTGTAAATCTCTCTTCATTAATAAAAATAGTTTATAATATCTGCTTTCTTTTCAGTTATTTTCTTTTGACTCTAAAGTGAAATATTGTTAAAAATTTTTTGAGGCATATAAAAGCTGATTCCTGACTTTTGTTTTAAAGATTATATTTAATTTTTGAATCTTAATTAAAACTTAACATTTAGTCAGGTGACATTTCAGTGAAATGTCAACACATTTATAAGTAAGGATTATTAACAGAGGCAAATTTTTATTTTGTCAAGATTTAAATTCTTGTTTGTCATGTTTTAAATATGATACAAATAAAATATAGTTTAATAAGGTTGTAACAAATCAAATAATGCTGATAATTGCTTATCTTTACATGGAAAGAAACAATATCAAATGAAGTTATTTTCTTCCTAAGGTCTCAGCTAGTTTCTTAAGTCTTTTCTTCAACTCCAACGGAAATTTTTCATAGCACTTCTTACAGACTGGCTTCATGTCAAACTCCACAAATTTATTTCTAAAATAATAAAAAAAATGAGTGAAAGTCAACACAGACATAAAAACAATATGAAGTAACTTTACTAATATTAGCAAAAAACTATAATTCTAATCTAAATTGTCATCATGGCAAATAAAATGTTCACAACATCACTTGAAAACAAAAAATACCCTTGTAAAGTGATCCTCTAAATCTATTTCTGTAATACAGAATGTATATTACATTTTAACCAATGCTAAGTAACCAAGATATCTAATGTGCATATAACTTAGAGGGATAGGGATGTAGCTCAGGGATAGTTCAAATGGCCTTGTATGAACAGGTTCTATCTCTAGTATCAAAGTAGTATCAAAGTAGTTAAATATAAGTTTAAGTCAAGAATTATATTTGCTTGTTTAGGGCTTATTTTGGCTCTATCTACACTACTGGTGTGCTCTTGGAACTATGTGGGGTGCCAGGGATGAACCTGAGCCAGCTGTGTAGAAGGCAAATAAGTACTTTACTATCTCTCTAGCCCCATGTATATATTCTTTAAAGTATTCTCATAGTACTTTAAAACATGATTTCCTTGCATACAGCCAACCTGTGTTTGATACCCAGAATCCCATCTGGTCTCTCAAGCTCACCAAAAGTGACCCCTGTGCACAGAGCCAGGGGTAAGGTCTGAACACCCACACAAACAAACAAAACAAACAAAAACCAATAGTTATTTAGAGAAAAGAACCGCACTTCTCAAATCTGATTTTTTAAAATTTTTTTTGGTTTTTGGGTCACACCTGACAGCGCTCAGGGGTTACTCCTGGCTCTCTGCTCAAAAATCGCTCCTGTCTTGGGGGACCATATGGGACGCCGGGGGATCGAACCACAGTCCGTCCTAGGATAGCGCTGGCAAGGCAGACACCTTACCTCTAGCACCACCGCGCAAAGAAGTATACATTATTTTTTTTATAAAACAGTTCTGAAAAGGTAAGTTTTCAGATGATCTCCTGATATATAGTGCTAGTGTCTGAACCACTGTACTATTTTTCTGGACCATTTAAGTGTTAATATAGTTAACATTAACCACATATTTAAAATAAAAAATCTTTCAAGAAATAATTTTTCAGCTGTTTTTTTTAAGCAGGTTCTTAGAAAAATTAATAGCAATTTAAATGATGTATTTCAATCATCAGTTTGATTTAAATAATGCTGAGTTAAAATTTTTCCAAAAGTATTCTTAGAACAAAAGATATTAAAACTGCTTTCTTAGGTTTGCTTTTGTTTTTGGTTATGCAAGGTACTGAGTTTATTAATTTACATATTTGAGGCAGGTGCTCTACCACTGAGTCACATCCCTGACCTGAAAACTTCTATATTTTTTTAAAATAAAAAATATTTACTAACTTATTTTAACTTTGTTTTTCTGGGTCACAACCCGTGACGTTCAGGGCTTACTCCTCAAGATGCACTCAGCTGATCATTGGGTGACCATTTCTTTTTTTTTGGGCCACACCCGGTAATGCTCAGGGGTTACTCTGGCTATGCGCTCAGAAGTTGCTCCTGACTTGGGGGACCATATGGGACGCGGGGGGATCAAACCATGGTCTGTCCAAGGCTAGTGCAGGCAAGGCAGGCACCTTACCTCTAGCACCACCACCCGGCCCCTGGTGACCATTTCTTATAAGGAAATATAAGAACTGAAATAAAAAACCCTTAAGGCTCAGAATACAGTATCTATGATGGATATGGAACAATCTTGTTGTTAATAAAACAAATTTCAAAGTCTGAACTAGCTTCAAAGACTAAAATGCAAAGAATCTCAAAGACTGAAATAGTTTCCATAAAAATCAATAATAGGTTGGGAAATGACTCAAAGGGTATTTAACACATGGGAACGTTTATCTCTATGGTTTAATCCTCAGCACTGCAAACTCCCTTTGTGTGGTCAGGCATGCCCTCTACCCCAAATCAAACAAAGCTCAATAATAAAGTGGCAGGTGAAAATTAGCAACAGTAGCATATGGGCATTATATGAACATAAATAATTTATATTAAAGATACTAGTTATCTTATTGGTATACATTAGCTGGTCTTTGTTTAGACATGAAGCACAATGAAAAGATAAAAGAATTTAGTGATATAAATAATCTATTAAATTACTTATTGTTGGAAGGGCCTCCCAAACAGTACAAAGGGCCCCACAGGCATGGCTCACAATATCCAGCCAACTGCAGCAAGTTTAATGGTTAGGTGCAGCAATGCAGTACTTGCTGCTTGAGGCCTGGTGGTGCTGGGGGCCTCCAAGGCTTTACCTGAGGGCCATGCAGTACGGGGGGATCAAACTCAGGTTCCCATGTCTGCAAGAAATATGTTTCTATTTCTATTCACTGAACTATTTCCCTCTTTTCCTAAAATATTTTAGGGAGGGGCCAGATAGTACAAAGGTTAAGGCACTTGCCTAGCATTTGCCCGAGACCACATCCTTGGTTTGAATCCTGGCTCTGCACATGGTTCCTAGTACTGTCACAGAGCAGAGCCAGGTGTGGTCCCTGAGCAAATCAGGGTGTGGACCCAAACCCAGACAGTTAAGGGAAAGAAACTAAAAAATGAAGCAAGTCTGGGCTTTGATTGCCAGTGCCCAAGTCCTCTGGGCAGTGAGACAATAGTGGGGGAAGGGGTATGGAATAGAGGGGAGAGGAAGGAAGGGAGGGAGAGAGGGAAGAAAAGAAGGAAGAAAAGAATACAGAAACTGGAGAGAAAATACAGTAGATAAGGTCTGGTTTTGGATGTGGATGACCTAGTTCTATCCCCAGTCACACATAGTCCCCCAAGGTACTGACAGAGTTCCCTGAATATAGCTGGTATGTTCCTTGCTATCCCCCCACTTTTTTTTTTTTAAAGAAGCTAAAACCAAAATTTTAAAGGGGCATTATTAGACAAAAAAAACTTTAAACTTTTCCACTATCTAATTAGAGAATGAACTCCTTTCCATTGAATCCAGTCCTTTCCAAAAAGTCCATGCCTGGATTTCTTCCAGTGGACTGAGTACATGTTTTTTGTAATTAAGACCCAGGCTCTATCTGTGGTACTGTATGGTACCCGAAGCACTGTCTAGATGATGCCAAGCACAGACCTGTGTGGCTACCAAGTACCATAATGCTTGACTCCCAAATCTACCAATAACAAAACAAAAAGAAATGCAGGGACTGGAGATACAGCTCAATGGGTTGGAGTGCATGCTTTATATGCAGAAAGGCAGGTTTGAAACCAAGAACACATGATACTCTCAGCACCACCTGGAGGGGTGCAAATAAAGAAACAGGAATAACTATTGTCAGATATGAACCTCTCAAAATGAAAGAAAACTAAGATGAGGTGGCTATAGATAAGGGAAGTAAATAAAGGACAAACAGCAGTCAATATCACATTTGCTTGCTTATTTAAACCTTATGATTTATTTATTTATTTATTTATTTAATTTTTTTTGGCTTTTGGGTCACACCTGGCAGCGCTCAGGGGTTCCTCCTGGCTCTACGCTCAGAAATCGCTCCTGGCAGGCTCAGGGACCATATGGGATGCTGGGATTCGAACCACTGTCCTTCTGCATGCAAGGCAAACACTTTCCCTCCATGCTATCTCCAGATGTCACATCCAGTACTGGTGCTGGGGTGCTACTCTTGGTATTATGCTTAGGGGTAATATTTCCTATAGTGCTCACTGGAGGACTATTGGTGCTAGAGACATAATCTGGGATTCCTGACGCAAACACATATTCTTGTCTTCTGGGCTATCTCCATGACCCAAACTTCAGTTTTTTGGGGGCACGGCAGAGTTGGTCACACCTAGCAGTGTCTTAGGAATGACTCCTATCAGTACTCAGGGAGACTAAATGTGATGCTGAACCAGGGTTGGCTGCATAAAAGGCAAACACCTTAATCCCTGTACTATTTCTCCAGTCCCTATAAATTTATTAATTATGCAAAAACAATCAACTCTTTTCAAGTTAAATACTTATATATTTCAACTTCTGATAATTCCTAATATATGCTAAGATGCAGAAGAAAAAAAGACAAGAGACATGAAAAATCTAAAAGACTGACCAAAGAAGAAAGAAGTGAAAATGATGATAGAAGGGACAGAAAAGTTTACAAACAGACTGGCTTTTTCTTTTTCTGCTTGTCCTTATCCTTTGTTTCTCTCTCTCGTTTGGCAAGTCGCCTTTTAAATTCTTCTGGCATTTTCTCGTAACAGTGCTTGCAGACTGGTTTTAGATCGATCTCAACAAACTTATCCCTTTGAGTAAGACAAAGAAAAATACAAGAAAGAACAGAGAACAGTTAAAGAAATAGCTTTTACTTTCAAAAGAATTGGGAAGAAATGATGAACAACATAATGATCTTTCAAAATTCTGTAAAAATGGGGCCGGCGAGGTGGCGCTAGAGGTAAGGTGTCTGCCTTGCAAGCGCTAGCCAAGGAAAGGACCGCGGTTCGATCCCCCGGCGTCCCATATGGTCCCCCCCAAGCCAGGGGCAATTTCTGAGCGCTTGGCCAGGAGTAACCCTTGAGCATCAAACGGGTGTGGCCCGAAAAAAAAAAAAAAAAAAAAATTTTGTAAAAATATTTAAACTTAATATAAAAAAAATAGAACCCCAAAGTTTGCTATTTTAGGATTTACTGTGGATCAAAACTGTAGACTTACTTGAGTGTTAATTTAGTGTTGCAGGTAGAACAGGCAAAACAGTTGACACACCAGGCCTTATTAAGAGCAGAGACCACTAGTGAAAAGGAAAGACATCTGATTAGACGAAATCGTGTGATAAAGGCATTTTTAAGACTAATATAGAAACAAAGTTATTTCTATGACACTTGAAAGAGGTCAAAGACTTTTGTGCAAAATTTACTTTTTTTTTAATATAATTTTTATTTTGATCATTGTGGCTTACATATTGTTGACAATAATATTTTAAGTACATATTTACATAAAATCAGGGGGGATTCCCATCACCAAATTGTCCTCCCTACACCTCCGTTTTTGTCTTACCTCCCATATCCTCTTCCCTCACCCCCAGGGTTGCTAGAATATGTGGTCCCCTCTGTATCTAGCCTACTACTTAGTAGTCTTGCACCTGTTTGGTCCTGGTGCCTCCCTTATTTCCCCCTTTAACTGGGGAGCAGGACTAGCTAGTTCAAGTTACGTGGTTTTGTTTGAAGAAGAGAAAAATAATAAACTGGGGTAAAAGTCTAATACGCCGAAAATAAGCGGAATTCTTCTAGAGGCTCTCATCATCGGTTTGAGAGACGAAGGAGAAAAAGAAGGTGAAACACTCCACCAGTACAAAAAGAAGTGTCAAATATCCAGTGAGGACTCCAACAATAACGATAAGCACCACAAAAAAAAAAAAAAAAAAACCCGCCTTGGTCTTGATATAAGAAACATGGCATAGCACATAAAGAAAGAACAGCAAGGAAGAGAAAAAATAAGTATAACTGGGGACAACAACTTCAATAATCACACCCAAACAGAGAAATTGACCAAAAATAGATAGGTAAATAAAAATAATAATAATAATAATAAATGAAGATAAAATAATATATAAAAAATAAACAATGTTTTGTGCTTTTTGTTTTTTTGTTTTTTCCCTCCTGCCCTGGCACAGTAAATATTGGGGTCATTCGAAAAGGAATTCACTTGGCCTAAGAGATATGGGGTTTCTCTGTCCTTGGAGTATATTGTCATGGGATTAACTATAGACTCTGTTAAAATTTACATTTTTTTGTGTGCAAAATTTAAAAGTGTTAGTGCCATTAAGGTTTCATAAATTAATCAAATGTATTACAATCCTGTTATCACATTATTAAAAACATACAGAGTATCTATGTCTTTCTAAAATATGAAAAAATTATAATTATCTTTTCTTTTTTTTTTTTTGGTTTTTGGGCCACACCCGGTAACGCTCAGGGGTTACTCCTGGCTATGCGCTCAGAAGTTGCTCCTGGCTTGGGGGACCATATGGGACGCCGGGGGATCGAACCGCGGTCCGTCCAAGGCTAGCGCAGGCAAGGCAGGCACCTTACCTCTAGCGCCACTGCCCGGCCCCCATAATTATCTTTTCAAACTTTTCTTATTATATGTTTCCCACCTTTCCTTCAACATTCTATAAATTAGGGCCCGGAGAGATAGCACAGCGGCGTTTGCCTTGCAAGCAGCCGATCCAGGACCAAAGGTGGTTGGTTCAAATCCCGGTGTCCCATATGGTCCCCCGTGCCTGCCAGGAGCTATTTTTTTTTTTTTTTTTTTTTTTTTTTTGGTTTTTGGGCCACACCCTGTGACGCTCAGGGGTTACTCCTGGCTATGCGCTCAGAAGTTGCTCCTGGCTTCTTGGGGGACCATATGGGACACCGGGGGATCGAACCGCGGTCCGTCCTAGGCTAGTGCAGGCAAGGCAGGCACCTTACCTCCAGCGCCACCGCCCGGCCCCCAGGAGCTATTTTTGAGTGGACAGCCAGGAGTAACCCCTGAGCAACGCTGGGTGTGGCCCAAAACAAACAAACAAACAAAAAACATTCTATAAATTACTATTATGTCTTCACACCAAATTTTTTTGTTTTTGTTTTTGGGCCACACCCAGTGACTGCTCCTGGCTTGGAGGACCATATGGGATGGGGGGATTGAACCGCAGTCCGTCCTAGGCTAGCATGGGTAAGGCAGATGCCTTACCGCTTGCGCCACCACTCCGGCCCTACCAAATCTTTGTTTATTTTGAAGACACACCTGCTGGTACTCAGATGTTACTTCTGTTCTGCACTCAGGAATTACTATGGTAGGCTCAGGGAACCATGAGATGCCGGGGATTGAATCCAGGTTGGCTGCATCAATGCATTTTACCTTCTGTTCTATCACTCCAGCCCCTCACAATAAATTTTTTATTCCCTCTCACATCTATGAATGATTTGTCATATATTTAATACACATTATATGGCTCGCAGACAAGCTCTTCTGTATTATTAGCACATTTTGTTCAGATTGCTACTGGCTAATCAAAGAAACGTACTAGAAAGATAAAGAACTAAAAAAATTAAAAGTCAGGTATAGTATAGAACTTCTTTATCTTGAGAAATCTGTCTTCCAGTGCTGACAATAAAAACAAGTTTGGTAGAGTAGGGCAGTTCAAAGGCAAAGCTAAGCACTTGCCCTACATTTGTGAGTCCCAGGGTTTAATCCCTGGTATCAAAAAAACCCAAAACTTTTCTTGGATGGCTTCTTTCATCTCCTATGTAGGAGGGAGTTAACTTATTTTCAGTGACACTAAAGATTGTTTTCCTGAACCAATCCTTTAGTAAACTGCAAATGGGCAGTTTCAAAAAGTACTTCCTGTGTTTCCATGAAGATCGCTAAAAACAAAATGTTTTAAACTGCCAGGAAGTTTCTGGAAGAACTGTGCTAGCAACTATTAATAAACACAGCTGCTTCCTTTCTATCCCAGTCAATAATCCTGCCTAATTATTATAGTACAAGTATGGTAAAGCCTAGCTATGTCTAAAGATAACTAACACTTTTAGCATCTGCTGGGTTCCCAGGGAAGTCTTATGATGATAAATGAATTTATTCCTAATAAACACGGCTATCTACCTTCCAAGTTATATACCACCAAGAAATTAAAAAAAGAAACATTTCGGGCCAGTCATGACAATTCTTACAATTTTCACCACAACAATTTGTGTTTCTGACCTAATGAATGATCATATATGATCATCAAAATTTATTCCTTAGGTTATTCTCATGCTAGTGTAGCCCTTTGGTCTCTGGCACCGTAGGGTCCGAGCAGAAGCACATTCTCAAATCCTAGCACTGAGTTGGTAGTCTGGTTGGCAAAATTATCACTTGGAATGGCATCTAGTCCCCACCCAATACTACTTGGGAGGTTCCTTTCCCCCACAAAGTACTGGATCATAATCATACTCCAAACAACATCAATAATTAAACTCTTTCAATGTTCATATTACTTGTGTGCTTACTGGGGAGAGCACATCCAGTGGCACTCTGGGTTTACCCCTTGTGTAGTACTCAGGTCAGTCTGGTGGTACTCACAGGATCTTGAGACTCAGAATATCAGATACAAAACATGTGTTCCAAACCTTGTTTGGTTTTGCTCTTTGAATCACACCAGGCAGTGCTCAAGGGCTACTCCTCCTAGTACACTAATAAGATCTAATCTGAGTCAGTTGCATATGAAGCATGAGCACTAGCCCTTTGAGCCATCTCCCTGGCTTTCAAGTGTGCTAATGACAAAATGGTGCCATATAGAGTTACAAAAGATACTTACCATCACCTTCTATAACACGGTTGCAGTGGAAGCAAACATCACCAAATAGCTGAAAAAAATTTTTCATAAATTTAAGATGTGTCAAAACAAAATTTTCTTTTGGCAGTACTAAGGATTAAACAGTCTCATGCATGTAAGGCAAATGTTCTGTTACCAAGCTATATCCCACCTCAAACCATTAAGTTTTAGAAACAAAAAATATTTAATATTTAGATCCTATCACTTAAAAAAAACACATACATAACACCCCTTGTCCCCCACAAATAACCCCCAAATAAATAGCTGGCTGCTTAATACAGAATTTGCAATTATAAATGATTACAAGACAAAATTAGGGAAATTCACTAATTTTTTTTGGGGGGGGACATAACTGGTGGTGTTTAGGAGCTCCTTTGGGGGATTAAGTAGGGACCCAAATGTGGTGATGAGGTCAAAGTGGGTTGTACAACACACAATTGAAACACTTAAACCCTTATACCATCTCTTCCCCTTATTAATTTGATAGAGAGGGAGAGATGTGCTCCCACACAGTATTCTATAAACCTGGTTGTGTGGGCTCTTAAGCCTACTGTAAAGAGTTGCTGGGCCTTGGCAGTGCTTGGGACAATCAAGGCTATTTAATAGGGGAACCAGGCAGTGCCAATAATAGAACTGGGGACCAAAACTATCACAATAACATAAACTAGATTTTACATATTTCAAAAAAAATTTTGGAAAGGTTCTAGAGTTAAGGTGGCAGATAGAATATGATAATTCTTTATGATGTCTATAGGGATATTATTATCCTATTATTATGATGCTATAAGATCATTAGTAGTAGTAGTAGTTCTATTATTTTACATTATGGCTATCCAAGGGTTCTGGGGAAAGCTGGGGTGAGGGAGACCTGGAAATATTTAATCTAATAGTGTAGGCCTGTGAGTTCAGAATTCAAGCTCAGTGGTGCTTAATGGGCAATGAGTTCCATACTTGATAGAATTTACGGGGTCATATGGCACCACATCCAATTCAGGGCCTTGTACCTGGTAGCTGCATACTGTACCATGAGACCTTTCACCCTAAACTTATAAGGTCATCATTATTGCATCAAGTAAAAAAAAAAATCACATACACACAAAAATATGCTGTGTGTTAAAATACGTAATTGTGAGGCCGGAGTGATTGTACAGCAGGAGGGTCTTTGTCTTGCCTGTGGCTGACCTGGGTTCAACCTCCGGCATCCCCTATGGTCCCATGAGCACTGCCAGAGTAATTCTTTGGGTTTTTTGTTTTGTTTTGTTTTTGTGTTTTGGGGGGCTACACCCTGTGATGCTCAGAGGTTACTCCTGACTATGCGTTCAGAAATAACTTCTGGCTTGGGGGACAATATGGGATGCTGAGGGATTGAACCGCCGTATGTCCTAGGTTAGCACTTGCAAGGCAGATGCCTTACCACTAGTGCCACCACTCTGGTCCCTGCCAGAGTAATTTTGCATGCAAAGCCAGGAGCAACCAGCTCTGAGCACCAGCAGGTGTGGCCAAACCCCACCTCAGTCTTCAAAAAAATCTCTTGATAATTAAATTATGTTATTATAACATAGTACAGAGGTAGGGCGTTTGCCTTGCACATAGCCGATCCAGGACGGACTTTGGTTCTGAGTGTATAGCTAGGAGTAACCTCTGAGTGTCACAGGATGTGGCCCAAAAAACAAACAAACAAACAAAAAAAAAAGACTCACGGGGCCGGGCGGTGGCGCTGGAGGTAAGGTGCCTGCCTTGCCTGCGCTAACCTAGGACGGACCGCGGTTCGATCCCCCGGTGTCCCATATGGTCCCCTAAGAAGCCAGGAGCAACTTCTGAGCGCATAGCCAGGAGTAACCCCTGAGCGTCACAGGGTGTGGCCCAAAAACCAAAAAAAAAAAAAAAAAAAAAGACTCAGAAAATGCTGGCTGGCTGGGCAGAATACATGTTTTATATGTGAAAGTCCCAGGTTTTATGCCCCAAACAGTATGGTGAGCAACTCCAAGCACAGAGCCAGAAGTAGACCCCATACACTACAAAGCATGGCCACCAACCCCAGAAAAAGAAGAAAGAAAATGTATTTGTAGACATATATTTATATATAAAGATATGGTATGGGAGAAACAGTAGATTGGATAGAGTACTTGCCAAGTAGGCAGCCAACCATGGTTTGATCCCTGGTACCATGTATGGTCCCTCATGCCCTGCCAGGAATGATCTTTGAGCAGAGAGACAGGAAAAAGCTGAGCATAACTAAATATATGCTCAAAAACAAAAATACAAAACAAACCAAAAAATATTTGTACATTCATATATGTTTTATGAGAGATAGTGTAAGTATATGCAAGTAATAAAGCTTAGTAAAAGGTATCTCAGTATTTCTATTTTGCAATCTTTCTGAATCCAAAATGATTATGCTAATTAAAACTCGAAAACTAATCTCCACAGATCTAAATCCCTTATAGCAAAAATACTGGTATGCTCAAATTCCTAAAATTATATTTAGTATCCAATGAATATCATTAATACCTGGTTATAATGAGTTTCACAATATGCCAGGCCCTTTCTTTCATAATGGCGATGTCCAAGAAATGGTTTTTCACACTTGGCACAAACGAAATGCTGAAAAAGATGGCTTTAGGTCAATTTCTGTATTACTATATTATTCAATAAACTAAAACTATGATGATGATGAAAAAATTGAAACTAGATGAAATTATAGATTGAGACAGTTTTAACTGTTTGAGACAATTATTTCATTTTTCTATCAGTAAATCTGGGATTCGAACCACTGTCCTTCTGCATGAAAGGCAAATGCCTTACCTCCATTTTATCTCTCCGGCTCCCTCTTATTTCAATCTTAATTCATGGTTCTTAAGTTTTTTGACAGGTTACTTTAAGACATTAAAACATCATACTTGGGCCCGGAGAGATAGCACAGCGGCGTTTGCCTTGCAAGCAGCCGATCCAGGACCTAAGGTGGTTGGTTTGAATCCTGGTGTCCCATATGGTCCCCCGTGCCTGCCAGGAGCTACTTCTGAGCAGACAGCCAGGAGTAACCCCTGAGCACCGCCGGGTGTGGCCCAAAAACCAAAAAAAAAAAAAAAATCATACTTATTTTAAACAACACAGAATGAAAAATGAGGTGACAGTCTTAGTAGTATCTATCAAGGGCTGCTGCAAGAGGCAGATAATGTTTTAAGAACAAAAGATGGAGGGGAACAAAAGCAAACAAACAAACAAACAAAAGACCAAAAGACCATGTCCTATATATATATATCATTAAGAGATGAATCACCTATAAAGTCAACAACTTTTAAAATCCTTCTTTAGACTCTTTACTAGCATGTCCTAATGATGGAAATTCAAAATGACTTAGTTGATCCTATAACAACTAGAACTCACCTCCACATGCCACTGCTTTCCCATGGCATTCACCACACGCCCTTCAATGGGTCGGCGACAAGCACCACAGATGGGAACTCCCATTTTATCATGACATGGCAAGCAGTACAGCTCTCCTTTCAGTTCCCGGGCATCAGCTGTTAGTTCCTTCCTATCCGTAAGAAACAAAATCAAGTGAAGGGGTGGGAGCGATGCTAAAAGGACTGGAGCACATGCTTTGCATAGCACTGGATGGTTCCCCAGTATACCACCAAGAGCAATACTAGCACAGATTTAGTGAGTGTCTCCTCCACCACTATTGGCTGGGTATGACCTCAGAAACAAACACAAAAGAAAGACAACCAGTTGAATGATATCAAGAGAGAAAATAGGCATCAATATAGCTCCATACTTTTTATGGTTTTTGAAGATAAAATTATAATGATCTTATAATAATGTAACTATATATATATATATATATATTAGTATATAATAATGGGGCCAGAGTGATAACATGGAGGTAAGGCATTTGCCTTGCATGCAGAAGGTTGGTGGTTTATATCCTGGCATCCCATATGGTCCCCCCAGCCTGCCAGGAGCGATTTCTGAGCGTACAGCCAGGAGTAAGCCCTGAGCGCTGCCGGGTGTGACCCAAAAACCTCCAAAAAATCCTCTTGCACAATAAAACAAAAAAATTTATAAAAGTAACATAAACATAAATAAATGTGTATGTATTTTTAAAAGTGACTAAAATTGTAATACCCGCAATTGGCACAATTGAAGTGGTCTGGATGGTATGGATCATTCTTGAATATCAGAGGTTGTTCATCAATGATGGCATGGCATTTCTGGCAGATGTATTTTCCAAGGCCTCTGGCCTTCTCACGATTGTGACAAGGGCGGCACAGATGTCTGAAGAGAGAAAAAGTTGTTTAGAAAGATAATTGATTTAAGGTTACTCAAATTAATTAAATAGAAACATACTTTCCATTTCTCTAAAATAATGATTTCTTGAGCCATGGTACAGGGATGAGGGTACATACCTGACTCATGTTCAATTCTCAGTACCACATACCCCCCAACATTACTGGGTGCTACCCCCCCCCCAACTGTTAGATAGCCTGGATATCCTTGGTACTACAGGGATGGAGTAACACGGTATTCTTTTTTTTTTTTTTTTTTTTTTTTGGTTTTTGGGGCCACACCCGTTAGATGCTCAGGGGTTACTCCTGGCTACGTGCTCAGAAATTGCCTCTGGCTTGGGGGGACCATATGGGACGCCGGGGGATCAAACCGTGGTCCTTTCCTTGGCTAGCGCTTGCAAGGCAGACACCTTACCTCTAGCGCCACCTCGCCGGCCCCGTAACACGGTATTCTTAAGCCCTTGTAGTGAACCAATACCACAGTTGGTAGAGAATAACCAGAAAGGCCTCCAGACTTCCTGAGCACAGCTTGACTTAAGGAAGACATCTTTAAGTCCTCAAAAGAATTTCTTTAATAATCATTGTTGTCCTGAGATGAAGAGTGAGTGTTCTGATTAAGGCACTGTCTTGAATGCAGCTGCGCCAGGTTCAATACCTGGCACTTCTAGGCCTAGATATGATCCAGTATCCCTTTTCTCAAATATGTAAAAATCATCACTTCATCACTGAGTGTGATGTGTGATAGAGCAGGTTATTGTTTGTTTGTTTTGGTTTGGTTTTTGGGTCACACCGGAGGTGCTCAGGAGTTACTCCTGGCACTGTGCTCAAAAATCACCCCTGGGGGCCAGGAAGGTGGCGTTAGAGGTAAGGCGTCTGCCTTGCAAGCACTAGTGTAGGATGGACTGCGGTTCGATCCCCTGGTGTCCCATATGGTCCCCCAAGCCAGGAGCGATTTCTGAGCGCATAGCCAGGAGTAACCCCTAAGCGTCAAACGGGTGTGGCCCAAAAACCAAAAAAAAAAAAAAAATTACCCTTGGCAGGTTCAGGAGACCATACGGTATACTGGGAGTCAACCGCACTCTCCTGGGTTGGCCACATGTAAGGCAAACACCCCACCGCTCTGCTATCTCTCTGGCCCCTGTGTATTTGTTTTTTAATTTGGGGGCCACATCTGGAATTGTTCAGGGCTAACCCTTGGCTATGTGCTGAGGGGTAACTCCTGGTAATACCTGGGAGATATGTGGTGCCAGGGATCAAGTATAGGTCAGCTGAATATAAGGCAAGCATCTTATATCTTGTATTATCTCTCTGGCCCCAAGAGATATTTAAGACCCTATTTTTAATAAAAAAATTTTAAAAATTCCAACTCAGAACAATAGTACAGGGGCTGGTGTGCTGGCGCTAGAGGTAAGGTGCCTGCCTTGCCTGTGCTAGTCTAGGACAAGCCCTGGTTCGATCCCCTGGTGTCCCATATGGTCCTCCAAGCCAGGAGTGATTTCTGAGCGCACAGCCAGGAATAACCCCTGAGCGTTACCGGGTGTGCCCCTCCCAAAAAAAAAAAAAAAACACCAAAAAAAGAACAATAGTACAGCAGGTAAGGTGTTGCCTTGCATGTGGCCAATCTAGGTTCGATGCATGTTGTCCCATATGGTTTCCTTTGCACCCCCAGGAAAAGATTCTTAAATTGTGGAGCCAAAAGTTACCTCAGAGTATTTTTGGGTATGGCCCCAAAACAAAAACAAGACCAAAATCAAAAATTCCATTTTAGGGCAGCTCAATATTACAGAAGGTAGAGTATTTGCTATGCACAAGTCCAACCCAGGTTCAGTCCCTGGCAATCACTCTCCCTCCAGCCCCCCAAAACACCAGGAGTGATCCCTGAGTGCAAAGGAGTAAGCCCTGAGTTCTGCAGGGTATGCACCCCCCAAATAAAAAGGTTCCATTCCAGATAATGGTTGGTATTTATTTATGTATTTATTTATTTTTTGTTTTGGGGCCACACCTGGTGGTGCTCAGAGGTCACTCCTGGCTATCTGCTCAGAAATAGCCCCTGGCAGGCACAGGGGACCATATGGGATGCCGGGATTCGAACCAACCACCTTAGGTCCAGGATCGGCTGCTTGCAAGGCAAACACCGCTGTGCTATCTTTCCGGCCCCAATGGTTGGTTTTTAAAAGAGTAATTCTAAGTACTCATTCCCCCTTTTGGTTGCTCAGGAAGTCATGTAAAAACCATGTACTAATAATGCAGTAAAACACTACAGTCTTGTTAGAGGTCCAGTTACCTTGTGTCATGGTGTTTCTCCTTAAAATATCACAAGAAAATAGCCATACTCTGTAGTAGTCACTTGATCCACACACACACCACACACCCAGAAAGAAAGAAAACTTCTACCTTCCAGCATTCTTGACAAACCCAATATCTGCCAGAATTTCCTGGCAAAGATCACAGCAGAAACATTCAGGATGCCAGCTGTTGTTCATGGCTTTGATAACTCGGCCAATGATGAATTCACCTGTGGGAAAGTAACACACATGGGATGCCTAGTGTTGTACCTTAAAAAAACAATAGAAAAAATACAGGAGGAAAAAAAAGACCTAATGAAACCTTTCTATACAAATGCAGTTTTGTGTAGAAATTATATGTCCACTAGAGTAAACATTAATTACAGAAAATATTTTCACTTTATCTGAATTCTTGTTTTTGATCCTGTATTTTGAATCTAGCTTTTACTTTTCCAAATAACATACTACTATTTCCCATTGTTTTGGGTAAAGGGATTAAATCCAGAGCCTCACATATGCAAGCTCTATTACTGAGCTCCATTTTGGTCACAAGTCCAATTTTTTTCAGTACTGTCATCCCAGCAGAACACACCAATGTAGACATCAACATGGATTCAAAGCCACTTGGTTTTGTTCAGAAACAAAATAAATAACAGAAAATCAAATGGCAACAAATTGCTAGCAAAGCTTCTGACAATTATTTAATGACCCCACTGAAAGATACATTAATTTTCGCAAACTTTCTTACTGAGCTACTTAAAAAATAATTTGATTACCACTTACCTATAAATAAACAATATAAATGTTATTTTGTACCTGCCAAGGGAGTGGGCTTGGGAACATGTGGGAATCTGGGGATAATGGTGGAGAGAATTTTACACTGGTGGTGGGATTGATTTGGGGACGAATATTTTTTGGGGGGGGTCACACCTGGCAGCGCTCAGGGGTTACTCCTAGCTCTATGCTCAGAAATTGCTCCTGGTAGGCTTGGGGGACCATATGGGATGCCGGGATTCAAATCACTGTCCTTCTGCATGTGAGGCAAATGCCCTACCTCCATGCTATCTCTTTGGCCCCATGGGGACAAATATATTACAAATGGCCTTTAAATAAAGTAATTTATTTTAAAAGTCCCCAACAACATTTTTGCCATTGAGAATTAAATAAATAAGCAATTTTGAAACTTCACTTTTTTTTTCACTTCGCATACAGAACTGGAACTTACCACACTGATGACAGCAAGGAGCAAACAGCATCTGAAAGTCATGTTCACAGTACTTTCTTCCTTCAAACTAAAAAAATCAACTTGTTAAAATGAAAAGAATCAGAACTTCAGAAAAGATGTTTTCAAACAAGGAGATTTGCTTGGAAATGTACTATTGGAATTAAAATTTTTTTTTGTAGTTTAGGTTACATTTATAACAGTGAATCTACAGGATTTTTCAGAATAAATTTTTCAAAATTGTTTGCTTTTGCTTGGAGTATAGCAGGCTTTGCTCAGGGCTTACTCCTAGTCTTGAGCTCAGGGATCACTTCTGGCAGTACTCAAAAGATCATGTGTAGTGCTAGGGAATAGAAAATGGGTTGGTCGCATGCAAGAAAAACATCTTGTTTGCTTCACTGTTTCTCTAGCCCCAAAAACTTATCTATTTTTTTATACCTTCTAAACATCTATTTGTGCAAATAGAAACATATAACAAACAAGTTAAGACTAGAACTAGGGGCCGGAGAGATAGCATGGAAGTAAGGCGTTGGTTTGCCTTGCATGCAGAAGAACGGTGCTTCAAATCTGGGCATCCTATATGGTCCCCCGAGCCTGCCATGAGTAACCCCTGAGCGCTATAGGGGACTAGAACTAATAGGATGCTTTCAGAGTAGGGTGACCTCATCTCTAACTACTTTATAGTTTGTTAGTATTTTTTGATTTGGGAACCACACTCAGCAGTACTTGCAGGGGTCTCAAACTCAATTTACCTGGGGGCCGAAGGACGCAAAGTTGGGGTGATCCTTGAGTGCAAAGTCAGTAGTAAGCCTTGAACATTGGGGTGTGTGACCCAAACAACTAAAACAAAACAAAACAAAACAAAGAAAGATTCCTCTAGGACAGGGCCACAAAATGTTGTACGGAGAGCCACAAATGGCCTGCGGGCCGCGAGTTTGAGAATCCTGACTGACACTGCTTAGGGATTGATTACTCCTGGCATTGTTCAAGTGACCAAATATAGTGCTGAGTTGGAGGCTGGCCACAAGAAAGCAAGTCCTTTGTCTGTTACATGGTCTCTCCAGCCTATGATTAGCTGTTTTTACAATTTAGACACTCTGGGGCCGGAGAGATAGCATGGAGGTAAGGCGTTTGCCTTTCACACAGAAGGTCATCAGTTCGAATCCCAGCATCCCATATGGTCCCCGTGACTGCCAGGAGCAATTTCTGAGCATGGAGCTAGGAGTATCCCCTGAGCCCTGCCGGGTGTGACCCAAAAACCACACACACACAAAAAAAAAGCAAAACAATTTACACACTCTACTATTCAGAATATTATGAAAGCTACTGATCCTTCTCAGAAAATATGCACAGGTAATATTCTTATTTGATATTTACAGTATTCCACTATAAATTTACATATTTATAAATGATAAATATTCTATCATTGTATAAACATTAATTTCTAAATTTTTTTTTGTTTTTCTTTGGGGGGGTCACACCTGGCAGTGCTCAGAAATCGCTCCTGGCAGGCATGGGGGGGGGCATATGGGATGCTGGTATTCGAACCACTGTCCATCCTGGATTGGCTGCATGCAAGGCAAATGCCCTACCATTGTGCTATCTCTCTAGCCCCTGTTGTTTTTATTTTTGACCACTCCAAGTGGTGTCTTCAAGGAATTGTATGGTGGCAGGGATGTACCCCAGGAGCATGTGCTACAATTTTTCTGGAAAAATTTTTTCCTAGCTCCATAGTTTAAACATTTAAAAAAAAATTCTCTTTGGTCTTACTCAGCTTTGGCTGACCAGGGTTTGACCACCTCAGCATCACACAGGGTCCCTGAGCCTGCCAGAAGTGATTTCTGAGTATAGAGCCAGGAGTAACCCCTCAGTGCTGCTGGGTGTAGCTCAAAATCTTTTTTTAAAAAAAAGGGGGGGTTGGAAAAATTAATGTATATGCTTTACTTCTCTTTTTGAATATCTGATTCATTTATCCCAAAGTTACATCCTATTTTGATACAAATGGCTCTTTGGCTAGAGAGTATAGGGGTTAAAGTACCTGCCTTGTATACAGTTAATCTTGGCACCACATGTGATTATTTAAGCATGGCCATGAGTGAACCCAAACTGCCCCTCCCAAAAAACCTTGTTTCGGGAAGTGTCAGTGATCAAACTCAAGCTTCCTGCATGCCAAGCATGAGCTCCAGTTGACTGAGCTTTCTGGCCTTTATTATTTCTAGTTCTGTCTTCTAAAATTTCAGCCTGGCTGAGTAATCATAATTAGAGGAAATGAGTCAAAAATCTCTTTACAAAAACAGTTTTCCACCCAATCACTCATGATAAATTGCTCTGTTATGTATTTTGTGAAAATGGGCAGTGACACAAATTGGAAAATTTAATTTATGGAGAAAGAAAGAAATCTAGTGTTAACAAAGAAAAGTCCTTAAATGTGTACTATGCCAATATTTTACAAACCTTATTTTATTTTATTTTGGTCATACCTGGTACTGGGGATACTTCTGGCTCTGTTCTCAGATTATTTTTGACAGGTTCTGGGACCATATAGAGTGCAAAAATTGAACCCCAGTCAGCCGAATGCAAGGCTATTGTTATAACCTCACAACAAACTTTATTTTTATCTACACTCTCGAGACCAGAAGTTCCTTTGTTTTTACATTTCTTAGGACTTCCATATTTTTCTTAATTCTTTGTGCTTTTATATTTTTCATACAGATTTAAAAATTATTAAATTTTCATGAGATAGTTAAAATGCCTCTCAAGATGTTTCCTTTTTCCTTCCCTCCTTCCCTTCCTTTATCACTTTCTATTTTTTCTGTTTTGGGTTTCTGGGTCTCACCAGTTCCGGGGACTGACCCAATCTCATATGAAGCATTCAAGGCAACAACCTATTCACCTGTACTATCTCTCTGGCCCAAAAGGTATTTATATATGCAAATAGTAGAGAAGGTATAGCCAAGAAAATTCAACAGGTGAATATGGTCTCTGCTTTTGAGAATCTTTCTAGCTGTTATATTTATTTCATATTATTCATATTTATTTAAATTATTTAAATCATTTAAATCATTTGTGGGATATTAAAAAAAAAGAGAATATGGTAATAATATCCAGAGATGGAGGAGACGAGGGCCAGGAGAACCAGTCTATGTTAGGAAGCTTGCCACAAATAGTGGAGGGGTCACTTAGGGCAGAGAAAGATCTACTATCACAATGATAGTTAGGTAAAACTAGGCAGTTTTATTCATATTTATTCTTTTGGGGGAGGGGTGTGTGAACACTCAGGGATGCTCCTGGCTCTGCACTCAGGACTTACTCCTGGTGGTACTTGGTAGGCCATAGGGGTTGTTTGGGATTGAATATGGGTTAGTTATGTGCATAGCAAGAGCCCTTCTTGCTGTATTATCTCACCAGCCATAACTCTCCCCATTTTCTTTTTTCATAGGAGCATTTTTTTTTTGTTCTGTTTTGTTTGTGGGGCTACGCCTGGCTCTCTGTTTAGAAATTATACCTGGTGGGCTTTGGGGAGCATACGAGATGATGGAGACTAAAACCAGTTGGTGCATGCAAGGCAAGTGCCCTACCTGTGTACTATCACTCTCTGTACCCCAAAGAAACATTTCACAATGATTTTTTGTCCAGTTGCATTTTTTCCTATGTTAAGATGTTTACTTTTAATGGTCATGAGACATATTTCTACTTTAGTATGAATCTGAATAGAGCAATTTCCTTGCACCATTTTTGTTGAGAATCAGATATTCAGGTCTTTACATGTCTGAAAAAGAAATCTTTTGTAAATACTCCTTAATTTTTTATTTTCTCAGTGTGCTGATTTGTAAAGCTGCCCTGATACGTGTAGGATTTCTCCTTTAGATGACTCCATTCTCTCTGATAAAATATTTTTTTATTTTTTTTGGGGGGGGCTCACACCTGTCAGCGCTCAGGGGTTACTCCTGACTCTGTGCTCAGAAGTCGCTCCTGGCAGGCCCAGGAACCATATGGGATACCGAGATTTGAACCACCATCCTTCTGCAAGCAAGGCAAATGCCTTACCTCCATGCTATCTCTCCGGCCCTCTTTTTTTAATTTTTCAAAAATTATTTATTTAAATGGCATGGATTACAAGGTTGTTCAAATTACAGTTTTCCCCCCACCGTTACTAAGTTGTTCATGAGTGAGTTCTAGTTATAGAACACCCTTCAGAAGTAAACATTTTCTGCTACCAATCTCCCCACTTTCCCTCCCACCTTCTCCCCTGTCTGCCTCTGTGGTGGACATTTTTCTTCTCTCTCTCTCTCTCTCTCTCTCTCTCTCTCTCTCTCTCTCTCTCTCTCTCTCTCTCTCTTTCTCTCTCTCTCCCCCTCCCTCCCTCCCTCTCTCCTTCCCTCTCTCTTTTCCTTTTATTGCCCTTTTAGTCACTGTGTTTTGCAGTATTGTTACTGAGAGGTATCACATGAATCACCTTTTATATCCTTTCAGCATTTAGTCCTGTCCAGAATGACCATTTCCAACTATCACTGTAATAGTTGTCCCTTCTCTGACCTAAGTGCACCCCTCCACTATTTGTGGCAAGCTTTCTACCATGGACTGATTCTCCTGCCCTTGTCTCCTCCATCTTTGGATAGTATTACCATACTATCTTTTTTTTTAATATCCCATAAATGTTTGCGATGATTCTATCTCTATCCCTCTCCTCTGACTCATTTCACTCAGCATAATACTCTCTATATTCTTCCAAGTATGTGCAAACTGATGATGAAATGTTCTAATTTAAAGCAATGGTCTTCAAGCACAGGTCTATAGGTGTTGGTCCAGAGGTATAAAAAAGGTCGAAGAACACTGTTATAGACAAAAGCATCATTAAAAGTATATAGTTTGAGGGGCCGGTGAGGTGGCGCTAGAGGTAAGGTGTCTGCCTTGCAAGCGCTAGCCAAGGAAGGACCATGGTTCGATCCCCCAGCGTCCCATATGGTTCCCCCAAGCCAGGGCCAATTTCTGAGCGCTTAGCCAGGAGTAACTCCTGAGCATCAAATGGGTGTGGCCAAAAAAAAAGTGTATAGTTTGAAAGATCCATTCCTTTAATTTTTGCATTTGGAGGTCACATCTAGTGGTGTTCAGGGCTTACTTGGCAGTGCTCTGGGGACCATATATGGTGCTGGGAATAAGTGGTACTAGCTATTTGTAAGACAAACACCTTAACCTCTATGCTATTTCTCTAGCCCTTCCTTTATTGTTAAGACTGAAACATGTAAGTTATTTCTCAAATGTAAAGCAAACTAGGTAAAGTCTTTAGATTCATTTTCAAAACTGTACATATTGAAAAATTAAACAATTTACTTTATTCATAAATGAAATGCATATTATTTCTTAAAAGCCTTGGATAGATTTTTATATCTCATTCATCCAAAAGGAATGATCTTATTTTCCACAAATACAGGTTTACAAACTACTGGTCTCCTGGCCTGGACAAGAGTTTTAATGGTAAATGTAGCTAAAAGAGCAATCCTTTTCAGGACCCAACAGATCTTATGCAGGGGAATAGCCAATTAATAGTCTAATTCTGGATGTTCATAACATCTTCTGGAATAATACCAGACAGGCCCAGATGTATTTATAGCTCAGGATAAAAGTGATGAGTGGGGCAGAACAAATGAGTCATGGTTTATTTTATTCCATTATGCTCCAAGCTCTTAACAGAGCTTTCCCTCTGACTAAGCACATGTAGCCTGGCAGCTGACAGGATCCAAATACAGAACAAGGAGTTTAGACAGTTAACATGTTCAACAATATTATTAATTAGGCAAATGGACATCATAAAAAGAAAGCGGTAAGAGGATTAAAGCTCTCGGTTGTTTACAGAAGAACTGTAGGTAAAGGATAAAAAATTTAAGTGTTTGGGGTGCTGGTACAGTGGTTAGAGTGTATGACTAGCAGATGCCTGTATGGGTTTGATTCCTAGCTCTATTAAGATAGCTCAAGCTTTACTAGGTACAATCCTGGAGCTCCCAGAAATGCAGGGTGGCTGGGGTGTTACTGGCACCACAGGACCCAAGACCATCACATCCTCCGGTTCTTGCATTGAACTGCTAGGCCTGCTTGATGGGGAATCACCAATGGTTTTTGGGCCTTCTTGAGCACTGCTTGGGAGAGAGCCCACACTCTAAAATAGGAGTTTGGGAAAACAATCTGTGTTTTCTTTTTTGAATTCTATCTACTGCTCCATTGAGATCCCTGCTAAGATCTTTGTCAAAATTACCTATTCAATAAAAATGTTTTATATTTTAAAATAATTTTTTGCAGTTTGGGGGCCACCCCTGGTGGTGCTCAGGGATTACTACTGGCTCTGCACTCAGAAATCTCTCCTGGCAGGCTTAGGGGACCATATGGTATGTCAGAGATTGAGCTTGATGGATCCCGGTTAGGCTGCATGCAATCACACCAGCACAGATGTTTTTGTTTGTTTTTGGGTCACACCCGGCAGCACTCAGGGGTTACTCCTGGCTCTATGCTCAGAAATCGCTGTTAGCAGACTCGGGGGACCATATGAGATACCAGGATTCAAACCACTGTCCTTCTGCATGCAAAGCAAACGCCTTACCTCCATGCTATCTCTCTGGTCCCCAGCATCAGATTTTAAAATAATTTTAAATGAAATAATTAAAATTAAGCAGTATGAGATCACATTAGCTTCTAACATTTTTGTCTCAAATTTATCATATTATCAAGGAAAGTTCAATTTTTCTGTACTCAAGGGAAAGCAAAGTATTGGCAATGGGCTAGAAACAGCTCAATGGGCTGAAATGCATACAAAGTGTGCACTATCCCTGGTATTGCTTGGCTCTCTGAGCACCACTGGGAATAATGTCAGAGCAATGAGTGGAAAATAGCCCTAAGCACTACTAGTTACACACACACACACACACACACACACACACACACACACACACACACACACACACACACACACACACACACACACATACACACACAATGGGTTTCAGGGCCAGAGAGATAGCACAGTGGTAGATTGCACGTGGCCAAACCAGGACAGACTGTGGTTCGATTCCTGGCATCCCATATGGTTCCCCGAACCTGCCAGGAGTGATTTCTGAGCACAGGCCAGGAGTAACCCTTGAATGCCGCCGAGTGTGGCCCAGAAACAAACAAAAAGAAGGGGTTTCAGACAGTATAAGGATGACTAATATTTCATCTTTTTTTGTTTGTTTTTTGGGGCACATCCGTTTGATGCTCAGGGGTTACTCCTGGCTAAGCGCTCAGAAATTGCCCCTGTCTTGGGGGACCATATGGGACGCCGGGGGATCGAACTGAGGTCCTTTCTTGGCTAGCGCTTGCAAGGCAGACACCTTACCTCTAGCGCCACCTCGCCAGTCCCTAATATTTCATCTTGAGGTGCATTCTTATGACTTCCTTACATGTATTTCACATCTTTCCTAGAATTTTCACTGTGCTTACTTGGAGGCTGACAGTACTGTTCTGACAATAGAAACAGGTCTTTAGGTCCTCCTTCCAATCTGATTAGTCACTCTTCTCTTCCTGATGACCCAGCTCACAGGATTTTCCTTTTCTCTAGCTAACCCAGGTTCAACCCACCCTAACACCCACATCACATACAATCCTCTGAGTCTGCTAGGAATGATGTTTTTTTCTTTTCTTTTCTTTTTGGTTTTTGAGTTACACCTGGCAGTACTCAGGTGTTACTCCTGGCTCTATGCTCAGATATTGCTCCTGGCACGCTCGGGGGACCATATGGGATGCTGGGATTTAAACCAGCATCCTTCTATTGAAATTTATTTATTTAATATTGAAATTTATTTTAAAAATTTATTTACCTATCTATTTATTTATTGGTTTTTGGGTCACATTTGGCAGCACTTAGGGGTTACTCCTGGTTCTGTGTTCAGAAATCGCTCCTGGCAGGCTTGGGGACCATATAAAATACTAGGGACTAAACCCGGGTCTGTCCCAGGTAGGCTGCATGCAAGGCAAATGCCCTACTGCTGTGCTATCGCTCTAGTCCTAATATTGAAGTTTAAAGTGAAGAAAGATACCTGAAAATAAGAGGAATGGAGAAGGAAGAATGAAACCTCTGTGTTCTGTCTCGGGTAACTCACCTCATAGAACAATCCTTCTGGAAATTGCTGGAAGCACTGTGCACACACGAAACACTGCTCATGGTACAGCTCTCCGTTACTGTTTACAATCTTCTCAGCAGGTGCAAACCCCCCCTTGCAGCGCTCACAAGAGGCATTGGCAAGGGCATTGGCCATATTGCTATGAAAAAAGGACAGGAAAATTAGATTGTCTTTCTTAAACTTAAAACCAAACATGTGTTTTTTTTTGTGGATCAACAAGTGGGGTGATGGAATAGGACTTATGTCTGGCATACAAAAATGTAATCTATCCCTTTCAGCCACCTCTCTACCCTGTTCTCATCTCTTTGCTCTAGTATCTCAGATTCTGAAAGGTCCTCTTGCTTTGAGTTTTTCTTTAGAAATAAATAAAATTTCAAATTGGTCCTTCACAAAATATACTAGGAGTAATTGAGTAAGAGCCTACAAGGTTGAGAGATCAAAGTCAAGATTTGCTCCCTAAGGGCTTGAGAGATAGCTCAACTGGTTGGAGCTCATGTTTTGCATAAAAATGCCTCGGTTCACTGTTTGTCCACAGAGCATAAGGAAATCACTTCTGAGTAAAGAGTTGGAAGTAGTCCCTAGCAGGAATGGTCCAAAAATCAAACCAACCAAATACACTGCCCATAAAGGAATTTACAGCTTCATAAATAGTTTCATTAAAATACTCATGAGTCTTGGTTGAAGAAATAATATAGAGATTAAGGTGCTGCCTTACAGTAAATCCTGGTTTGATCCCTGGCATTACATGGTCCCCTGAGCACAACTGGGTGCATTTCCTGAGAAATGCACAAACCCAAGGGTTTTAGTACTGCTTGGTGTGGCCCATAGATCTCTCACCCCTATCCACTAGTCAACATTTCAATGTCAATGCTTGGGGGCCATAGTAATTGGGATCAAACCAGGGCTGAATGATGCAACCCATATTCAAAAACAAAAGTATGGATAAAGAAAGTTGTCTTTACAGTGGTTCCATGGACACAATGAAATACTATGAAGCAACACGAAAGAAAACTAATGCAGTTTGTGGCAACTTGGATGAAATTGGAGGATACCATGCTGAACAAAATAAACCACAGAAAGACTAATATAGGACTCATCTATGGTATAAAGTGATCTATGGTATAAAGAGGTATGGAAATATCAATTAATAATATTATGATTGCTCAAATAATAAACCTCTAGAAAACTGACCTATTAGTTTAGGTGGGAGAAAATGAGAGGAATGAACAGGCTGCAGGAAATAATATAGGAACATATGTAGAAGGTCTCAAGCGCATGGGCTAAGGGAAGAAACAAAATATATCAAGACCATAACTTTCAATGAACAAATAGAGGAGCAAAGATAGGAGGGATGGAACATTGGACTAGAGTGGACATAGGGAAGTGGTTGGGGGAGGAGTCATGGGCATTTTGTTGGTAGTAACTTTGTATATCAATGCCAAAAATTGAACACTGCTGTAGCCCTAGACCCCTACATGTCAATTAAGAAAAAAATTTAGTAGCTGGAGCCATAGCACAGCTGGTATGACACTTGCCTTGCACACAACTGACCGCTTCAACACCTGGCATTCTGTATCATCTCTCAAGCAACACCAGAAGTGACATGTGAGTGCAGTCAGATATAAACCCTGAGCTGCTGGATATGGCTCAAAAACAGGAAGAAAAAAAAAAAGGAAAAAAATTAAAAATAATACTGTATGTCTCTTAGAAAGTAGGTTTAGTGACTCCATCCTGTTCTTCATTGCATTTTGGATCTTGTCCTGCCTCTCCATCTTTATTCCTCCCAATTTTTAAAAACTTAATTCCTTGAGGCTGGAGCGATAGTACAGCAGTAAGGGCATTTGCCTTGCACGCGGCTAACCTAGGATGGACTTGGGTTCGGTACCCAGCATCCCATATGGTTCCCCAAAGCCAGGGGCGATTTTTGAGCAAAGCGCCAGGAGTAACCTCAGAGTGTCACCGGATGTGGCCCAAAAACAATAACAAAAACTTAATTTCTTTATGTAAGCATCATGGTTTACAAAGTTGCTCATAATAGTTATTTTTGTCATTCAATGTTCCAGCACCAATCCCAGAACCATGTAACATTCCTGCCACCATTTTCCTCAGTTTCCCAAACTCTCCCAAGCTTGCCCCCTTGGCAGGTATTAATAATTTACTTAATATTGTTTAAAACTAAAAGGTAATGGAATGTTATATATAAAAAAAAGACACTTTACTTAGAAGAAACTGAGACAGAGATTGGCAGCAAGGTCCTCTTATGAATTAAAAGCATCATTTTTGCAAGCCATACAATGGCAAGAAACTGAAGCATATAGAGTGGCAGCAGGTTCCTCTTTGTGACTCACCCAAGTCAGTGAGTCCCCAAAATCTAATGTCACTCTGCTTCCTCAGCTACTTCGCATTTCTTCCAGTCAATGAGCCACACAGAAACATATAATAAACACCACCCGGCTGCAAAAGTCACAATGGGAAAGCAAGGCAGAAACCCGCAAAGTAAGAGACGTTAGTTTTGCAGATCCAACAACAATCAGTCAGCTATAAAGGTTCTCTGACAAGGTCTTTAGAGGGAAAATATTTAGAATTTTCAGGGAACTCAAAGAAACCATGAGATGCATAGCCACTAAGACTCAAGAGGGTATAAGAACAGATATAAGAAAATTTCATACAGAAATGAAGGACTGGAAAACATGGTAAGCAAAATGAAAAATTTACTGAAAGGCCTCATCAGCAGTGTAATAGCTGCTGAGGACAGAATCAGTGAGGTTGAGTTATATAACACTTCTAGACAACAGTAGAAGATGAAAATATGTCTTAAAATAAAAGAATAGCTGACAAGAGAATTTTGAGATCAATTAAAGAGAAATAACATAAAAAACAACATAAGCTCTCCTCTCCCCTCCCCTCCCCTCCCCTCCCCTCTCCTCTCCTCTCCTCTCCTCTCCTCTCCTCTCCTCTCCTTTCTTCTCCCCATCTCTCCTCTCCCCATCTCTCCTCTCCCCATCTCTCCTCTCCTCTCCTCTCCTCTCCTCTCCTCTCCTCTCCTCTCCCCTCCCTTCTCCTTCTCCTAAAAAATATCATAGTGAGAAGTTTCCAGTTTAAGATAATTTTTAACACATTCTGTATGCCAGAATAATCCTAATCAGAATGATAAAAACCAGAGATAGAATACTGAAAGCAGCAAGATCAAAGAAGATAATCACATATATAGGAGCACTGTTAAGATTTACAGCAAATTTATCACAAGAAATTATCCAGGTCCGAAGACAGTAGTGGGATACAGTGAACAAAAAGCAACAAAATGGGCTGGAGCAGTAGAACAGTGGTAGGGCAGGTGCCTTGCATGTGGCTGGCCTAGGACAAACCTTGGTTCTATCCCTGGCGTCCCATATGGTCCCCCAAAGCCAGGAGCAATTTCTGAGTGCATAGCCAGGAGTAATGAGCATCTCCAGGTGTGGCCCAAAAACAAAAAACAAACAAACAAAATCCAACAAAATGTAAGCCTCATCCAGAATACTTTACCCAGACAGACTGTATTCAAACTGGAAAGAATGATACACAGCTTCACAGATAAACAACAGCTCAGGGGCTTTACAGAATCAAGTCCAACTTTAAATAAAGACAAATCTCACAAACACACCAATTTTTGACAAAAATGGCACAAAATTCCATAACAATAATCTCATGCAATGTCAATGGACTAAATGTGCCAACTAAGAAACACAGAGCAGCAGCAAATGGATTAGAAAGTTGAATCCAACATTCTGCTGCAAGAAACACATTTGAATAGTAAGAACAAACAGAAATAAAGACAAAGGTTGAAAGGCAATTCTTCAAGCTTTCAGCCTCAAAAAGGTTCTATGAAATAGAGCGAATCATTTCTTAATCATCAAAGAAAATGTACATCAGGAAGAAATCACACTCCTAAACATACATGCAGCTAATGAGGGGCCAGCAAAATACTTTCTCCAAGATTGACCTCAAGGTGGGCCACAAATCATACTTCCATAAAATTAAGATAGAAACTATCAACTGTCTTCTCAAACCACATACACTTAAAATAGATGTGAATTACTAACAGAAATGGAGAAGAAAAGTGCTAACATCAGGATGTTAGCTCACTACTAAATCAGAGAGGAAATCAAAACGAGAATGAGGACATGAGATATCAGAATTTGTGGGACACAGCAAAAACAGCATTAGAGGAGAATGTATAGTTTTGCAAGCATTCACCATGAAGGAAGAAAAGGACCTACATAAATAGCTTGACTGAAAAGCTTAAGAAATGGGGCCGGGCGGTGGCGCTAAAGGTAAGGTGCCTGCCTTGCCTGCGCTATCCTTGGACGGACCGCGGTTCGATCCCCCGGTGTCCCATATGGTCCCCCAAGCCAGGAGCAACTTCTGAGCGCATAGCCAGGAGTAACCCCTGAGCGTTACCGGGTGTGGCCCAAAAACCAAAAAAAAAAAAAAAAAAAAAAAGAAAAGCTTAAGAAATTGAAAAATGGGGCCCGGAGAGATAGCACAGCAGCGTTTGCCTTGCAAGCAGCCGATTCAGGACCAAAGGTGGTTGGTTCGAATCCCGGTGTCCCATATGGTCCCCGTGCCTGCCAGGAGCTATTTCTGAGCAGACAGCCAGGAGTAACCCCTGAGCATCACCGGGTGTGGCCCAAAAACCAAAAAAAAAAATAAAAAAATAAAAAAAAATTGAAAAACGATCAAAATATAGCTGAAAGCAGGCTGGAGGAAGGAAATAACAAAATGTAGAGCAGAAATTAAAGAATTAAGACTCCCCCCCCCCCCAAAAAAAAAAAACAATCAGAATATCAGTGAAAGCAAGAATCTGTTCTTTAAAAAAAAAAGCTGGGGCCGGAGAGATAGCATGGAGGTAAGGCATTTGCCTTTCATGCAGGAGGTCATCGGTTCGAATCCCTGCGTCCCATATGGTTCCCTGTGCCTGCCAGGAGCAATTTCTGAGCCTGGAGCCAGGAATAACCCCTGAGCACTGCCGGTGTGACCCAAAAACCACACACACACAAAAAAAAGCTAAAGAACCATTAGCAAGACACTCAAAGAGACAGAACCTTAATAAACCAATAAATGAAAGAGGATTTCACAAAGACACTACAGAAATTCAAAGGATCATCAGAGATTACTTTTAGAATATCTTTGCTGAAAGAAGAGAACCTAGAAGAAATAGATAAGTTCTTGGACTCAACAGCTCACTATTGAACCAAGATGCTCTGGAATACCTGAACAAACCTATTTTCTATTGAGGAAATTGAAATGGTAATCAAATGTTTTTCCAAAAACAAAAGCCCAGGCCCATCCCCGGCATCCCATATGGTACATATCAAGCCTGCCATTAGTAACTTCTGAGTGCAGAGCCAGAAGTAACTGAGGGTTACTCAAGTTAACTCAGTAACTGAGCGCTGCTGGTTGTGGCTGAAATACCAACCAACCAATCAAAAAAAAAAAAAAAAAAAAAAAGTCCAGGCCCAGAAGGATTTACTAATAAATTCTTTCAAACCTTTAAAGAGGAACTACTGCCAATATTTTTAGGCTCTTCTAAAAAACTAAACAGTAGGTGATGAAGGGGTGAAAGTGATAGTACAGTGGGAAGAAAGTTTGTCTTGCATGTGGCTGACCTGAGTTCGATCTCTGGCATCCTAAATGGTTCTCCAACCTTCCAAGAGTGATTTTTGTTTTGTTTTGTTTTTGGGCCACACCCATTGACGCTCAGGGGTTACTCCTGGCTATGGGCTCAGAAATCGTTCCTGGCCTGGGGGGAGACCATATGGGACGCCAGGGAATCAAACCTAGGCTAGCACTTGCAAGGCAGAAAGCGCCACCACTCTGGCCCCCCAAGAGTGATTTTTGAGTGGAGATTCAGGAGTAACCCCTGAACACTGTTAGGTGTGGCCCAAAACCAAAACCAAAACCAAACAAACAAAAATACCATATGGTGATAGAATAAAGACAATCTTAGATTAATGGAATAGACTTGAGTATCCTGAGATAGTCCCTCAGGTATATGATCAGTTAATCATTGATAAAGGAGGAAGAAACATGAAGTGGAGCAAGAAACGCCTCATTAACCAGTGGTTTGGGGAAAACTGCTTAGTTATATACAGAAAAAAAAAAAAAGAACTGAAAACACTTTTTAATGCCATGCACAAAAGATAAATCAAAATGGATTAAAGATCTGAAACTATAAGTTAATAGTGGAAAATTTAGGTAGAACTCCTCTTAACATTGAAGCATTTTCAAGGATGAAGCACCACTGACCAAGCAAGTAGAAGCAAAGATAAATAAATGGAACTACACTGAATTAAGAAGCTTTTACAACTCAAAAAAAAAAAAAAAAAAAGGGACCAAGAAACAAAGACTACCTATGGATTGGAAGAAACTATTTATTCAATACCCATCAGATAAGGGGTTAATAATTAAGATATATAAGAATTGTAGAGTTTAACAAGAAAAAAAACTAAGCTCATCAAAAAATGTTGAGAAGGGCCCGGAGAGATAGCACAGCTGTGTTTGCCTTGCAAACGGCTGATCCAGGACCAAAGGTGGTTGGTTTGAATCCCGGTGTCCCATATGGTCCCCCGTGCCTGCCAGGAGCTATTTCTGAGCAGACAGCCAGGAGTAACCCCTGAGCAATGCCGGGGGTCACCCAAAAACCAAAAAAAAAAAACCAAAAACAAAAAAAAATGTTGAGAAGAGATGAATAGAGACTTCCTCAATGAAGAAAGACAGATGGCCAAAAACCATAACATGAAAAATGCTGTTATTATTCTCAGGGAAATGCAAATCAAAACAAGATATCAGGGCCAGAGTAGTAGCCCTAATAGCCCCTGTTTTTTACTACACAAACTGGTACAACTCCTTAAACCTTCTCTGCAAGGGTAAACAACAGATCTTGAAACCTGAGTGCCAGCCAAATATCCAAAGGTAGAATGTTCCTGATTGGTATGATTTTCTGGTTATTTTCTGGATCTGGGAATGTGATTATCAATTAATAACCATATTAAAAAAAACAACTGATTATTCCCAGATCCCAAAACTCACTGCCAAATCATACAAAACAGAAACATTGCCCTTTCAGATAGTGGGAAAGACTTTATTCATTATACTATAAACTATTTAGATTTAATTTTAAATTTAGAAATGAAAGCAAATTAGAAATCCCCTCACTCAGAAAAAAATAAACTAGGATTAAAGATAAGTATTTTGAACTATCTCTTGTAAATAACAAGGAAAGAAAACAGGACATTAGGGGCTGGAGCAGTGGCGCAGGTGGTAGGGCATCTGCCTTGCACATGCTAACCTAGGACGGACCATTTGTTCGGTCCCCCAGCATCCCATATGGTCTCCCAAGCCAGGAGTGATTTCGGAACGAATAGTCAGGAGTAAAAAAACCCAGGACATTAGAGAAAAGTTTGTGGTGGGGGAAGAAGACATCCATAATCTCATCAAACTAATGAACATTCCCTTTCTTGTCTTTGACACCTTCTGAAATTTAAAAAAAAAAAGTTGATTTATATTATTTATATTGAGGTTTTTGGGTCCCATCCTATTGTTTACAGGGTTTGCTTATTCCTGGCTTTGTGCCAGGGCTGTCTGTGAGCAAGGCAAGTATCTTAACAACCTGAACTGTTTTCTTGGACCCCCTTTGGATTTTTTTGTAGACTTTTTAAAGAGTAGCTACAAATTACAGGGTAACTGAGTTTTGTTATCTAGTCTCCTTCCCCACAACAAACATAACTTCTCTCTATTAACATCCTTCACAAGAATGGGTTGTATTTAACAACTAAAGAAGTTACATTGACCTATGTATTGTTTTTATAATTATTTTCTATACTTAATGTTACATATAACAAATTAATTTTTATTAATTTGATTGTTTTTTGGTGGGGTTAACACTATCAGTTCTCATGGGCTAGTCAGATGCTCAAGGATTGCTCATGTCAGTACTAGGGGACCATACAGTGCCAACAGTTATATTGTTGAATACCCACATGCAACGCATGGAATATAGCCCTTTGAGCAATATTCCTATTCTAGAAGTTCAGGGCTGGAGAGATAGCATGGAGGTAAGGCATTTGCCTTGCATGCAGAAGGACAGTGGTTCGAATCCCAGCATCCCATACGGTTCCCCGAGCCTGCCAGGAGCGATTTCTGAGCATAGAGCCAGGAATGGCCCCTGAGTGCTGCTGGATGTGACCCAAAAACCAGAAGTTTGTTTTATGAAGGGTAGAAGACTTGAGTCACATCCAGTGGTGCTCAGAATCTACTTCTGGCACTGTACTGAGTTGTCACTCCTGATGGCTCTTGGGGGACCTTATAAGGTGCTGGGAATTGTAGTAAGATTGGTGCCTTAAACCCTATACTATCTCTCTGGCCCACAGAACTTTTTTTTTTTTTTCAGAACTAACTTTTAAATTGTTTTAAATTTTATTAAAACACTGTGATTTACAAAGTTATTCACAATTGAGTTTTAGACATAAAATGCTCCAGCAGTGATCCTGCTATCAGTATCAACTTTTTGTCACCAGTGTTCCCAGGTTCTCTCCCATACTCACACTGCACAGAATGCCATCTGACACGTACCTTTAAGTTCAATTGAAAAAGTTTGGGTTTCATGATTTCAGTGTTGTTGACTCTGTGGTTTGGATATTCAGCTTCATCACTCCTTAATACTACCAATGTACCTTGTCCCTTGCCCTATAACCTTTCGGCTCTCTCTCTCTCTTTTTTTATTTATTTATTTTTTTTTTTGGTTTTTGGGTCACACCTGGCAGTGCTCAGGGGTTACTCCTGGCTCCATGCTCAGAAATTGCTCCTGGCAGGCTAGGGGGACCATATGGGATGCCGGGATTCGAACCACTGACCTTCTGCATGAAAGGTAAACGCCTTACCTCCATGCTATCTCTTCGTCCCCACCTATCGGCTCTTCTACCTCTATTTTTCCACTCTATTTCTTTCCCTCTCCTTTCTATACTCTGGGGCCAAGGGTGGTTTAGGTAACCACCCCCTCTAAAAACCATTGCATTCCCTCATCCAGTTAGTCTAAATACCACATATAAGTGATATTGGTCTGTATTTATCTTCCTTGGGTTTATTTCATGTAACATGGCATCTTCTAGTTCCAAATAAGCTGCAGTCAACTGCATGACTTCATTCTTCAGAGTTGTGTATGTAGTATTTCTGAAGGGGACCAGAGAGTAGTATAGGAGTTAGGGCAAAAGACTTGGTTGACCCACCGCTGATCCACAGCACTCCCTGTCACCCAAGGGCGAGGAATGACCTGAGTTCAGAACCGGTCTCTGAGTGTTGCTAAGCATACCTCAGCCCCCAGAGTTATGCATGAGAGTTATAGTGCTCATTGACTTAATTACAATTAGTTGGCTATGCTTTCTGAAAACAACTTCACTAAAAAGTATGAACAACAAGGGGCTGGGAGATGGATAGAAGTTCAAGGTATTTGCTTTTTATGCATCTTATATGGGGACCCTAGTTTAATCCCTAGCATTACTGGAAGTAATGGCTCTTGGAGACACCCATGAACAAAGCCATGAGTAGTCTCTAATGACGGGGATGTATACAGCTGAATATATATATATACATTTATATATATTATATATATACATTTATATATATATGTATATATAAAGCCGAATATATATTTATTTATAATATATACACATCACTTTTTTGTTTGTTTGTTTTTGGGTCACACCTGGCAGCACTCAGGGCATACTCCTGGCTCTACACTCAGAAATTGCTCCTGGCAGGCTCAGGGGACCATATGGGATGTTGGAATTTGAACCACCGACCTTCCGCATGCAAGGCAAACGCCTTACCTCCATGCCATCTCTCTGGCCCCCATATCACTTTTTAGTACAGAATCTTTATCACTGATATTCAAATTCCACTAATCAACATCAGAGAGAACTTTGAGTATTATTGAGCTTTTAACTGTATAATTGTCTATTTATCAATGTATATAAAAATTTTCCCCCCAGGTACTATCAGGAGCAGCCCCCAAGCACAGATCTGGGAATCAACCCTGACCCCATAACAACAACAAAAAATGATAGAATGCAAATTCATAACTCTAAAAAGTATGTTGAGAGTTTATTAGATATTGTGGTATAGTATAATTCTACCCCTCCAATAACAAAAACTTTTAATTAGGGGCCAGAGCAATAGTGCAGTGGTAGGGCATTTGCCTTGCATATGGCTGAACCAGGATGGACCTGGGTTTAACCCCCCAGCATCTGATATGGTCCCCCAAAGCCAAGAGTGATATCTAAGCGCCCAGCCAGGAGTAAACCCTGAGCATCACCAGATGTGACCAAAAAAAAAAAAAAAAAAAAACCCGAAACAAAAAAAACCTTTCAATTAAAGAGACATTAGTTTGACATATAGATTTTTGGTGAACTTCAATTCCTCTTAAACAGAACTTGTGCATTGTGAAAATTTATTATCATCTGCTTGCTCAAAGTCACCCAGAATGAATCAGTAAGCAATAAGAGAATATAGTTCCTTTCAAGTCTTAACTCTTACTGACAAACTGGGGATTTATAATAATTCTAAGCTTATAATTTGAAATAACATTATTACTAGTATTTGAATTAGTCTAAGTACTCTAGTTTTGTTTGTTGTTTGGATTCTGGTCCATACTTGGCAGTGTCCAGGTACTACAGCTAGCTTTGTGCTTCGAGTCCCTCCCAGTGGTACTCAGGGGACCATGAAGTGCAGGCAATCATATTCATGCCTTCTGAATGCAAATCACATCATCAACCTTTTAAGCCATCTCCTCATTCCCTACTTTATTCTTTTATCAGGAACTATTTGCTAAAATGTATTTAATCATATAAAGTCGATTTTTTTTAGTTAATGACAAGATATCTATATACTAATCTTTTATTTTGTTTCATTTTTTGGTTCCATACCCGGTGACACTCAGAGGTAACTCCTGGCTATGCACTCGGAAATCGCTCCTGGCTTGGGGGACCATATGGGACACTGGGGGATCAAACTGCAGTCTGTCCTAGGTCAGCTACATGCAAGGCAAACGCCCTAACACTGCGCCACCATGCCGGCCCCAATAATTATATTTTTATCAAAAACTTGTAAATTGATTTTTCAGTTTCATCCAACCTGTTCCTTATCTGTGAGGTGTTTTATTTACACAGAAAATTTTTTTTGCATGGGTAATTTATTCCTTGAAACAAATATCTTAACATGATGCATCATTACAATTAAAAATCTTATTGCAAAAAATAATCTAACTACCAATAACTTAACTAGGGAAGGAAAAAAACAAATTCTTTCATGGAATCCTACTAAAAACAAAAACATGGGTAACACTTTATTGTAAGGATTTTTTTTTTTTTTGGGCCACACCTGGCGGTGATCAGGGGTTACTCCTGGCTCTGCACTCAGAAATCACCTCTGACAGGCTTGGGGGACCATATGAGATGCCAGGAATTGAACCTGGGTCCGTCCCAGGTTGCTGCTTGCAAGGCAAACGTCCTGCTGCTGTGCTATGGCTCTGGCCCCCAGGACATTTCATTTTTTCATCTTTATTTCATTCAGTGAAAATTCTATGTTGGAATATTATACATTTGCAAGCAACCCATCGTCCTAGGAAATCATTTCTAAACGAAAAGTAACTACACAAACAAATGGCTAGTGAACTGAAAAACCCAAAAGGCTAGATCTGGAAGAGTCAGGAGTTCCAGGAGAGAAGACACTTACAATTTTGCATAAAAGTCACAAAATTCCTTGTAGACTTTTACATCACTGTGTCTGCGTTGTAATTTGGATACAACCCTCTCATCTTCATTGCCATTAGCTTGGTGGGCACTGTTAAAGGATGTCTGGGGGATTTCTTCATTCTCTGGGATGGTACCGGAGTGCATAGTGCCGAGAAGCGCCATCAGTAAGTGCAACACCTCTGAGCTGGGCAGAGTAGTGGGAGAGGAGAGAGAGAAACAATATCCACTCCTCCCCCACTTCCCTCCAAGGTCACTCCTACTGTTCCCAAATGCGTCAGCCAGCAACAGACCTGCCAGGATCACTCCTGACCCTCATGTTACAATCTCAGGCAGCAAATCAGCCAGCAGCATAATAGTCCTGATTTACTGAGGTGTTTTGGAAACTCCAGAAAACAATCCCAAAGTAGTGGCAAACTTTAACAGACTGGGAAAAAAAAAAAAATAAGTGCATCTTAAACAATGCTACAGCAACAAGGAAGGCTGAGTAGATTGCCGAGAGAAAAGAAATAATCTGCTTGGGGAATTGGTTATGGGATTTCTACATTAGTATTATACTTCCCAGAAATTTTATTTGTTTTGGGACCACATCTTGTGGTGTGGTGCAACTTCACATTTAGTGCTGTGGATAGTGTTTGGGGGGGATCATCAATGTGTATCAAATCCTGGGCTCCCACATGGAGAACATGTATTCTAACCAAAGGAGTCTTCTCCTAAATTATAAAATTCTGTATTTCTAACAAATTCCCCAGAAAAGATCCATGATGTTGGCATATTTGGCAGCATCTTAATGCCTGGATTATGCTTACCAGACTGTGCTATAACTACCTTTCTCGTTAAAGAGTCTGAGAGTTCCTGAAATCAACCAGAATTTAGGGGCCAGGGAATGGTACATGACATGTTGGGCATGTTTTAGATCTTCAGCTTGATCCTTGACACCAAAGATCCTTTCTTGCTCTTATGCTGCAAGCACAACCTATGTGTAGTCCTAGTGGCTCTCCAGTACTGCCAGGTCTGAGCATCACATCGGACGAAAGCACTGAACAGCAGGTTTGAATGTTGCCAACACTGGCTTCAACTTAGAACTGATAAGCACCACTGGGGTCAATTCTATTTAAAAGAAAAAGAGGAAAAAATATCTAGAATTTATTTAAACTAATTCTATAACCTTTGGTGAGTCAGTGTTTAAAAATGTTGTTGACATTCTTGTTCTAAATATTAGATACTATTAATAAAAATACTTGGAATATTTTTCATGTCGAGCCACACAAATGACCACAGCCATCACCATGTCAGCTCATTGGCTAGCTCCGTAGACTCAGTTTACTCTTGAAAGAGAAGCAAGCTAAGCAATGAAAAAAACATGGAAACACCAATTTCACAACTGATAGCTCTGGAGCACCTCAGGAGAGAGGAGTGGTCAGTCTCTCACCCTGCGAAAGCCTTGACAGCTGCATATACATCCCACAACTGCTACCATTCTCATGGCCCAACTTCACCACTCTTCCACTGAGCTCTTGAGATACCTACTAGACAAAAATTCTAAGTGTGTTGGTTTGGGGCTGAAAATTCTGGGGTTTTCTCAGAATGAGGCAGAAAGTCTCCTTTCTCCCTTCCATACTTTCTGGCAGCCACACTCATGACACAATAGCCTCAACTGCCAGCATGTACTTTGAGACAGCAGACCTAAAAATAAAACTAACTTATTTAATTACTAGTTATATTTCTGTAAGACTAAAGTAGAACTATGAAAAGGCTTTGATTCATAAGCACGGCGACAATTAAGTGTATTATATGCCAAAGAATTAAAAATAATTTGAAACAAGGTTTTAAATATTTTTTTTCTGAAAAAAGCAGTGTTACAGGAAGTTACACAGAGTAATTCTTTGCACCCTTCAGTTTCCAATATGATTACAGCTGATGTCATTAGGAAACAGTACAGAAATCAGGAATGACATCCCTGTCTCCCCATAAACTGATGTCTACCTACTTTTGCCAGCTAAGTTTTTACACACACACACACACACACACACACACACACACACACACACACACACACACACACAACCATACATGGGTTACTCCAGACTCTGCACTCGGGAATTACTCAGGGTGAGCTTGTGGGACCATGAAGAATAAAGGGTATCAAATCTGGGTCAGCTGCATGCAAGGCAAATGCCCTACCTGCTGTGCTATGGCTCTGGTCCCAAAGTTTTTATTTTCTTAAAATAAGGAAAGTAACTTTCTCCCTCTATATTAGATAAGTACAGAAATTTAAGTGTCTGAAGTTAATAGAGAACTATATCAGCAAATAAAAAGACATATATTCCCCTAAAACAAATGGAAAAAGCATTACTTCTTTAAAAGAAAATTCTTTTAAACACTAGACCCCTTCTCCCACCAAAACTCCTTTCAGTGCAAATCATCTGAATAGAAGTGACTTCATCATGTGAAAATAGGCAATAAAGATGACTGCTCCCAAGTACTTTTTTTTTTTAACATATATTAATTATTTTTCTAGGGGTCTCACCCAGTGGTGCTGGGGTACAAGGGCACCGACAGCAGAGGGCATTGCCAGCAATGCTCAGGCTGTTGTCAATTGCACAGGGGCTACTAAAGAGATATCCAAGATGTCCTGGGTGGGGGCAGGCAAACAATTCTGGGAATCAAATTTAGGGTCTCACACACTAACAAGGTCTTTACTACTTGAGTTATAGATTGCTTCATCCTGATTTTCTTTTAAAAGGAAATTCTTTAGGTGACCCAAACTAAAACTCAAACTATTTTGGTAATTTGTCACTCAAGTAGACTGGAGCCTACAGCTAAACAATGACTTTAGAGGTCACTTCTCACCATTTATTTGGTTAACAAGATAGCAGGAGAAAGTTCACATTTTCCACTAAACCTCATACTTAAGATATCTGATAACTGAAATTCTTTTTTTTTTTTTTTTTTTTGGTTTTTCGGCCACACCCGTTTGATGCTCAGGGGTTACTCCTGGCTAAGAGCTCAGAAATTGCCCCTGGCTTGGGGGGACCATATGCGATGCCGGGAGGATTGAACCGCGGTCCTGATCCTTGCCTAGCGCTTGCAAGGCAGACACCTTACCTCTAGCGCCACCTCACTGGCCCCTGATAACTGAAATTCTAAAAGTTTTGAAATTTGTTAAATGTGCTTAGTTCAAAGTTAATACTTAAAAAAGTTTACTAACACCTGGCATAAGAGGGAAAATAGTCTAAATAATGTTAGTATCAATTACGACTGTTAAGTTATTTAATTTTGGTGGGTGCAGAAAAAGTCTTTATGCGATGCTTAAGACAGCAAGAAAGATATTTGAAGAACACATGTGCAAAATCAAATAACTGCTTATACAAACAACTGTTGACCATTTTTGATGTGCCAAGACATAGGAGGTCTCTTTCTGCCTGAAGACACAACAGTTCAGCACCACACCTTTTATCTTCTGACAAAAAAGGCCCATCTCCATGACTGATGTCAAATAATATGAACAACAGCCGAATCTTCTCAGATGGGACCAGACTATGTCCTGAAAACTCTGGGATGTTTTCAGAAAGGGATGGGCTGAGACTCTGTACATCCATCCGCCACTGGAAAATCCAGCATCCTCTGTCCACACCCACCTTCATCCCAGCAGAAAAACAGCTCCTCTACCAAGCTCCAAAAGAAAATAATGACCACCTGCTCTTCCCAGATAGTATGGTTCAGGACATTAACTCTGGGGACTTCTCTGAATGAGTGGGGGAAGATTCATTTTTCAGCCTAAAGCCACAGAAGCCAACTGCCAAACTCAACACCCTCCAACAGAAACAGTCCAGCTCCTGAACTTAACCTTATCAAACTGCCAAGCCACTAACATTGTTTCAGAGCTATAAATTTCACAATAGTAAGCCCAGTAGTATCACAGGAAATCTAATGAAAAAGTTACATAGAAACTTGCCAAGTTCAGTGAACCTAAACAGTAACACAGAAAGAAGTCTCAACTAGCACTAACCACACAGCCCAGTAAATTCTTAAACACCTACTTTAGTAACACCACGGAGAGATAAAACTATTATTTCAAACTGACCCTTGTTGGTCTTAGTTTTGATAATTATATTTACCTTTGAACAATATGAAGTAAAATTATATATAGGCCTGCAAATGAGCAAATAGGGTGGTGGGTGGGAAACTGCAGACACTGGTGAACGGAAGGTCACATTGGTGGTGGGATTAGTGTTTAAAATTTAATGACTGAAATGACTGTATCATGAAGAGTAAATCATGGTGTTATAGTAAAAAATTGAAAAACAAAACTTAAATGGTTTCAGCACTTTAAAACATACACTACCACTTAGGGCTTACTACTACTGGCTTTGGGCTCAAGGATTTCTCCTGGTGTGTTCAAAGAATCACCAGTAGTTGGTGCTGGTGATGAAAGTCGGTTGGCTTCAAGCAAAGCAAGTGCCTATCCATTGTATTTTAGCTCCAGTTCCTCAATTTTCAGATGTTCCCCTCTTAAAGCATAGTTCTTTTAGTGTAGTTCTTATAGTATAGTTGACAAATAAAAATGTGTAAGTTTTAAAATGTTCTTGGCCTGCCTGGCTAAAATCCATTAAAAGGGACTGCCATGGATCTCCACTTATGAGACTCCCTCCAATCATTATCCATCAAATCCTAGCCTTTTTCATAAAACTATCTCCAGATTTTTAAATCCCTTTTTCATTGGTTATCTTCAAGTTTCACTGCATTCCTTTGTAAAAGAATCCTCTATCTGGACCCTCTACTCCCCAACCAAAATGCAACCTATTATTCTCATCACCAAAACTCAAGAGGGAAATCCTTACAAATATACTGTCTTGAAACTAAGGAAAAAAGGAACCCCAACTGTTTCTAATTTAAATATCACTCATGAATATAAAATTTCTAAAGCCAGAATAACATTGAAGGTTTGGAAGAAAGCTAAAATAACTTAAGAGACTTTGTGAAGAAATAGGGAAAAGACCCAACTGTACAGTTTCAGAGGAGCATAACCTATAAGAGCATGTTCAATCTTTAATTTTAATCCATTGGTTCCTGGTGTAGTCTCAATGTTTATTCCCTTTTACCATTTCTACTTAGACATAAATCTTGCTGCAATATTTATATGAGCCTTGACCTTTAGTCCGCCATGACTTTACACTCACCTCAGCTCTTCCTCTGGTAACCCATTCAGTCTCAAACTATCATCAGGATGATCTCGTCTTCTCCTGTAGAGACCTGAATGCGAGAGCTCTTTGAGCTGTAACGCAGTCATACTTATCTGTATTCCTTAGTTACGGCCACTTCGAACCATTTGTGCCAGGGCTCAGGAAGACTGTGTCCTTAGCTGGGGAGCCTCAGCACACCTGACCCAGAGACAGAACCTGCAGGCAGCAGCCTGCACTGAAGCGCAGCTTCCGTTTTCTCTGGGTACACACCCTCCTCAGCAAATCCTGACTTGCCTTATCTCTGGGCTGTGTACCTGGAGGAGGAGGCAGTGACCTAGAGGCTTGGAATTTACTAAGAAGTAGAATTTATTTGTTAATAATAATCACGCAATTCTTTAATAAATCTTTGCAGCATTGAAATCTCACTAAAAGCAGTAAGGAATGACAACAGGAGATCCCTGCCCTATTTTATTTGCCAGAAAATCCATTAACACAAGCAGCTGATCAATATTAAGAAATGTCTGGTCATCATGAACTCTTTGGCATGACTTCCTTTAAAAAAATAAAAAGGTTGAACTCCAAAAGGAAGAAGTCCAATTCCTTCTCTCATTATTCTGCTTAAATCCTCTTTAGAATGAAATGTCTTTCCCCATTGAGTGTTACCTAAAATTAATAACTGAAAGAAATGGAGTATCTTCCATTCAATGAATTCTGAATCTATTAGCATCTGAATACCCCCTTAAAATGTGCCTTCAAGTTTATTCAAAACTGCCTTTCTGAATTAGCCTAGATGGTGACAAAGTTAGAATGAAATTTTTGGTGTGTGTATGGAGTGTGGGAAGAGTGAGAGAGCAGATAACATAGAGATCCAAGTAATTACACAGTAGGTACCATCTTCTTAGCTTTTAGTTTGACTTTGTAGTTTCATTAAATTCTCCTTGGAACAAATTTTTCCTTCAAAATGACTTCAATGATAATATCAAAGTAAACTGCTTCTGAAATATTTTTTCTTTTTTTTTAATTCAAATTTTTTTTTAATTTATTTAAACACCTTAATTACATACATGATTGTGTTTGGGTTTCAGTCATGTAAAGAACACCACCCATCACCAGTGCAACATTCCCATCACCAATGTCCCAAGTCTCCCTTCTCCCCACCCGACCCCCGCCTGTACTCTAGACAGGCTCTCCATTTTCCTCATACATTGAAATATTTTCTTTATAATTAGTAAGAGTTGGGTAGGAGAGATATTGTTTTGCATGTAGCTGCAGCAGCTACAGCCTGATTTGATTCCAGGTACCACATATGATCCCCTACCAGTGGTCCTCAAACTATGGCCCGCAGGCCACATATTGTATGTGTATCTGTTTTGTTTCTTCATTGCAAAATAAGATATATGCAGTGTGCAAAGGATTCATTCATAAGTTTTGTTTTTACTATAGTTAGACCCTCCAATGGTCTGAGGGACAGTGAACTGGCCCCCTATTTAAAAAGTTTGAGGACTCCTGCAAGCATTTCCAAGGGTCACTGCTAGCAAGGAAAGAAAACAGTCCCTCAAGTATGGTTTTGATCTCCATTCCCTCAAAATAATAAAAAAGGTCAATTAAGCCCCCTACCTAAGGGCCTGGAGAGATAGCATGGAGGCAGGGTGTTTGCCTTGCATGCTGAAGGATGGTGGTTTGGATCTCGGCATCCCATATGGTCCCCCAAGCCTGCCAGGAGCGATTTCTGAGCATGGAGCCAGGAGTAACCCCTGAGCACTGCCGGGTGTGACCCAAAAAAAAAAATATATATATATATATAAAACATATATATTTAAAGGCTGTAGAGGGGAAATCATATTTTTTTTACTATATAGATGTAATTAATGATGAAATTAAAAGTTTCAGTTGACATGTATCACTGGTACCAAAAAGTGTTAATAGAGTATTTGGGGGATTTGAAGAGAAACGGAAGCAGCTTACCTATTATGTATAATTATTTTGCTCCTGAACTTTATTATTACCTGGTAGTTCTGAAGGATCACTCCTGGCTCTATGCTCAGGGCTCATACGTAGTGCCATATGTAATAGTGAGATGGAACCAGGGTCAGCTGTATGCAAGGTAAGGGCTTTAACACTTGTACTATTTCTTTGCCCATCTTCTGAATTTTAAATATATTGTCTATTCAAAAACAGAGAGGATTATAGAGACGATACAGAAAAGCTCTTGCCCTAGCATACAGCAAGCTCAGGGTCAGTCCCTGGTACTACATTATCCCCGGAAGAGTGATACCTGAAAACAGAGCTAGAAAAAAATCTTGGCTCAAGTGTTTGGAACCTCACAACTTGGATGCAAAAATCATGCGCTCCAGTCCACTTAACTATCTCTACAACCCCTCATCCACATTTTTCAACACAGCAATAAAACAATCTGACTGAAATACAGCACATTGCTTTAATTTTGTCCACAGAAAAGCGTTCTGAACCCAATTTAAAATAATATAGGTTTTAGATTATTTTTACAAAAGGAATGGTTAGTACACAGAAATGATCAAATGCCAATATGTTCAGTCTATTGACTAATTATTAGAAATAGTAGCTGATGTTTAGAACCAAACACGTGTGAAATGTCACATTTAATTTTCATTTCTATTTTTCCTTTTTTTGGTTTTTGGGTCACACCCAGCAGCGCTCAGGGGTTACTCCTGGCTCTATGCTCAGAAATCATTCCTGGCAGGATCGGAGGACCATATGGGATGCCAGGATTCGAACCACCATCTTTCTGCATGCAAGGCAAATGCCCTACCTCCATGCTATCTCTCCAGCCCTGATTTTCGTTTCAATTTTATGAGGCTTCATCATTATAATCCCCACTTGCAATTTTCTTTTTGTGGAGAGTCACCATTTGGTGATGTTTGGAGCTAACACAATGTCAGCATGCAGTGCCAGGGGCTCTCAATGTAAAAGCTTTTATTTGGGATTTGGGGGGCAGCATCCAGCCATGCTTGAGGCTACTCTGGTTCCATGATCTAGGCCGGGGACCAAGCTGGAACGTCTGTATGCAAAGCATGAGTTCCAATCCTTTAAGCCACCCCCCTGGAACATTACCACTGTGCAGTTTTGAAGCAATTAAATGTTGTTTTGGGGTCACACCTGGGACTCAGAGACTTCTTTTGATGATGCAATCTCTGGGTTTGCTTGGGGAGCCATGCAATGTCATGGACTGAAACCAGACCTCCTGCATTCAAAGCATCAGATAATCTAGCCCACAGAGCTATCTTTCTGATCATGGTTCACAATCAATGAATGATTCTTAAGGCGCCAGGGAAATGGTTCAAAGGGCTGGAGTAAATATTGTCCAGGAGAGAGGTTCAGTTCAATTTCTAACACCACAGGGGTTCTAGGAGTAAGCCCCAGCACCAACCAAGTATCAAAAAAGGGAAAGTATGGGGTCTATATTATTCTATGTTCTGTTTTCACAACTTTTCTCTGAACCCCAAAATACTTTCTCCAAATATTATCAAAAGGTCCACTCTAAATAAGGGTCAGAAACAGTACAAGGCACTTGCAATGCATTCAGCAACTTTAGCTTCTCATTTCTAACCATGGTAAAAAATCCCAAGCATTGCATATGGTCCCCAGAGTACCATAAGAGTCATTTCTAAGCACAGAATCATAAATAGCCTCACAGCAATTTTGGGAGTAGTTACAAAATCTTTCCCCCTGACAAAAATAAAATAAATAAATAAATAAATAAATAAATAAATAAAAGAGGGCTTATTATATACCATGGTAGAACTCCTATGAACACTTTGCATGTGTTTATTAAATTTCATTTTGTGATGATCCAGTGAAGTAATGTTAGTAACCCATTTTAATAATAAAACTATTATTAGTTTTATGAGGAACTTGTCCTTCCTCATCAGCCAACGATAAGACAAAATCAGAAAACATGTCACCCTTTGATCTGTGCAAAAGCCAAGATCGCTATATACAGATGACTGGCTGTTACAACCAGGACTGGACAGTACGCATCCAGGGACCAACAACAACAGCAGCAACAAAAAGCTCTAGCCTAGTTTTTGGTCTACAATCTGTACGGATCTTCCGGAAACATAACGAAAGACTTTATCCCAGGCTCCAACATAATGACCAAGACCATTAATTACAAAAGATGGATTAAAACGACACTGAAGAAGCAAAACTGCTAGAACCACAAAGAAAGACTTCATCATAAGCTCCATTCCTTGAGCTGCACTGTCACCAAGAGCTCTAGATAAAGAGATCTGATTTTATCACCCAAGACAAAGCAGAAGTCTTCCATACATCACGAAAGCACCGAGGGGAGAGTAAATGATCATGCAAGGAGTCTATAGTTAATCCCGTGACAGTATACTTCAGGGGTGGAGAAACCATGTATCTCCTAGGCCAAGGGAATTCCCTCTATAATATCCCCAATAGTTACTGTGCCTATGCAGGGGGAAAAAGAAAAAAAAAAAGCACAAAACAATCATTTCCCACATATTTATTTATCGATTGATCGATTTTTTTTGACATCTTTATTTTGGTGTAGATATTAAAGTTGTTGTCTCCAATACTATTTTATTTTATTTTATCTTTTCTTTCTCTTTCTTTTTGCACTCCGGCATGATTTGATTTCAGAACCGAGACTATTGTGTGGTGCTTGTTTTTATTGCTGTAGTGCTCACTGGATATTTAATTTGATATTTCTTTCTGTATTGTTGTAATGTTTCAATTACCTTTTCACATTCTCTCTCAAACTGAGGTTGAAAGCCTCTAGAAGGACTCTGCCCATTTTCAGCGTATTTGACTTTTTTTTTCTTATTTTGTACCCCAATCTATTGCTTTTCTTTCCTTCAAACAAAACCACATAACTCAATTTATCTAGCTCTGTCTCTTAAATAGAGGGGGAAACAAGGGAGGGTACCAGGACTAAACAGATATATGATCACTAATAGTAAGCTAGACAAAGAGGGGACCACCTACTCTAGCAGCCCGGGGGGTGATGGTGGGGTATATGGATTGCAGAAAGGGAACTGGGATGGGGGAGGACAAATTTGGTGATGGGTATTCCCCTGATTAAGTGTTAATATGTACCTAAAATACTACTGTGAAAGATATGTAACCCATTATGATCAAAATAAAAATTAAAAAAGAAAAGGAAACAAAACTATTAAGTTTAATTATGTTAGAAACCAACATTATAACTTATTATGTGATTAAGTAAGAATCTGAAACCTTGGGGTTGGAGAGACAGCAAAGTGGGAGGGCATTTGCCTTGCATGTGACTGACCAGGGAGGGATCTGGTTCGACTCCCCAGCATCCCATATGGTCCCTCAGCCTGCCAGGGGTTATTTCTGAATGCAAAGCCAGGAGTGACCCCTGAGTGAAACTGGGTGTGGCCCAAAAACCAATCAATCAATTAATAAATAAATAAAGTTTAAAAAATTATCTGAAACCAAGTCCTAGTCTTAGTTTTAATCACACTTTTATTTATTTTTTATTTTTTTTTGGTTTTTGGGCCACACCCAGTGATGCTCAGAGGTTACTCCTGGCTATGCGCTCAGAAGTTGCTCCTGGCTTGGGGGACCATATGGGAAACCAGGGGATCGAACCGAGGTCCATCCAAGGCTAGCGCAGGCAAGGCAGGCACCTTACCTCTAGCGCCACCGCCCGGCCCCCACACTTCTATTTTTTAATTTATACTGAGATACTCATAGTGACAGCATATTGGGATGAATGTTTCAGTATTAAGGCTCAGTGATGTTAGGGATCAACGGGGCCATCTGACAGTGCTTGTGATTCAACAGGGACCTGGCAGTGTTAAGGGAAACTACAGTTCAAAATCTGGGTTTGCACATCTCTCTGTATATTGCCAGAAAATGAATTTTCTTCTCAGCAACATAAGAGAGCGTATGGTTAAAAAATATTTAAAATTTGAATAAAACTAAACACAATGTAGTATCCCAGATTTAAGGATGGAAAGAAAAATATATAATGTAAGATATTAGTGAGAAACATAATGTAAGATATTAGTAAGAGAAAATTCTCTATCTCATTACTTCTGAAATAAACATTATTTAATAATAAAGTTTATTTTAGAAATTCAAAACTAAAAATCTGCATAAAAACAGAACTAGTAGGGTTGAGCCATAGGACAGCAGGTAGGGTGTTTTCCTTGCATGCAACCAAGCTGGGTTTTATCCCTAGAACCCCATATGGTCTCCTGAGTACTTCCATGAGTGATTTCTGAGCACATAGCCAGGAGTAACCACTGAAGCACTGCAGGGTGTGTCCCAAAACAAACAAACAAATAACTAGCATCTAAAATAATAATGAGAAATATAACGAAAAATACAGGGGAGGTGTTGGTTTTGTTTTCACCTTAAACAAAACTGACTTCAAGTCTCTTTCCTTGGCTTCTTTACATGTCAAAGACTCAGCTGGGTGGGATTAATTCTAAAATAGGCCTCTTTGTCTACCACCACCACACTCACATGGGGGTGGGTGGGTGGTGGGTCACAGAATGGTGGTCTTTTTCTTTTTTTTTTTTTTTTTTGGTTTTTTTGGGCCACACCCGGTAACGCTCAGGGGTTACTCCTGGCTATGTGCTCAGAAGTTGCTCCTGGCTTGGGGGACCATATGGGACACCGGGGGATCGAACCGAGGTCCATCCAAGGCTAGCGCTGGCAAGGCAGGCACCTTACCTTTAGCGCCACCGCCCGGCCCCAGAATGGTGGTCTTGATGTTTAATAAAAATTGCGGTTTGGGGGCTAGAGAAATAGCACAGAGGTAGGGTGTTTACCTTGCACGCTGCTGACATGCAAGGACGAACTTGGGTTAGATTCCCGGCATCTCATATGGTTCACCAATCCTGCCAGGAGCAATTTCTGAGAGTAGAGCCAGGAGTAACCCCTGAGTGTCACCCAGTGTGACAACCCCCCCCCCAAAAAAAGGCAAACAAAAACCATGGTTTGGGCAGGCATCTTTCTTTCCCTCTCCTCTTTTTCCCTCCCTTTCTCTCTCCTTCTTGCTCCAAGAGGTTGAAAGCTCCTGACCACATGAATTTCCCCTCTCAAACTTATTCTGGTTTATTTCCCATGGCAACCTCTGCTCCAGATCCATTTTTTTTAGGGTTGTATTATGGTGTGTGGAGCCCCACATTGAGAAAACTTCCTCAAAAGGAACTTAAGGAACATAATAAATCAAAGGTATTCCTTGAGACTTTAGGAACTAAGGGATAGACTGACACTTCCCATGTGGGAGCCTCAACTTCAACCCCCAGCACTGTATTTTCTCTTCAAACATCATTGAGTATAAGCTCCCTTCTAAAAAGTGCAGGCTTTATTTAGATCTTTTATCAAAAAAATCAACTGTAGAAAGATAGGAAGAAAAAAAGGGAATTTGATTGCAGACTAAAAATTAGATAATATCAAATAATTATCAATTTTTGGTGTGATACTAACATTGTAAAGAACACATAAATATAATGAATGAATAAAATGTGCACAAAAGTGATGTAGAGCAAATTTAGAAAACTGACTTTCATCATGGAGAAAAAAACTAGAAAATAGAAATTAATTGGAAAAGGAAAATGGACAAGCTGTGTATGTGATTAATTTATATGCATATAATCATATATGTATATGTACTGATCTTCTTTCTTTTCTTTTCTTTTTTTTTTTTTTTTTTTTGGTTTTTGGGTCACGCCCAGCAACGCTCAGGGGTTACTCCTGGCTCTATGCTCAGAAATCGCTCCTGGCAGGCTCAGGGGACCATATAGGATGCCGTAATTCGAACCACCGACCTTCTGCATACAAGACAAACACCTTACCTCCATGCTATATCTCTGGCCCCTAATCTTATTTCTTAAGCTAGATGCTAGATATTTGGTAGCCCCCATAAAATACATATATACATATATACACATACATACACACAACATACATGAAATAAAGATAAGACATTACTTTGGTGCTTTGTAAGTCTACAAGGTTTAAAGCACTGTCTGCCATCGTGTGGCTCCTAAAGATATTGCACACTTAAGACACTCCTAAAGATACACAAACTTTTCAGAACATTAAGGCACTGCTAATTTTCAGGTATCCTATGTCACGAATGTAACCCCAGTAAGACTGAGATGAGAACTTAAGTACCCTAAACAAAAAACAAAAACCATAAGGACAGGTTTGATTCCTGGCACCATGGTCTCCTGAGCCCTATCAGTCCCATCCTTGAGCACAGAGCCATGAACAAGCCCTGAATACTGCCTAGCATGGCTCCAAAACCAAATAACAAACACGTTTTCATATAGACATAAAGTTAAAAGTTAAATGGTAGGGGAAAATGCTAAGTTTGTGTCTAAACAAAGAGTTTAGAGAGTTCAGCTTTTTAAAATTATGGAGATGGTAGCATAATATTGATGCACTTAACATCACTGAAAGACATGCCAAAATATATTTAAGATGGTAAATTTTGTTCTGTTTTGGGGCTATACCTGGTGGTGCTTAGGGACTACCCCCAGCTCAGTGCTTGAAGAGAGTAAAATTTCAGGGATGAAGCAGTGACTCCCGCATGCAAAGCATGTATTCCATCCTTTTGAGCTATCGCCCCAGCTCATTTTAAATGAAAGTATAATGGAAATAAACTGAAAGAAATTAAGTGGGACAAAAAGAACAAATTAAAATTATAAGAAGGAGGAAAATGATGGGGAAATTCCAAGAACATTTTAATACTTTTCTTTGCTGGAACAGAGGTCTGAAACTATTATTTATCTTATTCCAGGAAGAGTAATAGTCAGTGGAAATTACCACACAGGAAAGGTTAATTTCATTGCAATTCCCTGATGCAGACACTACAACTGCTATTCTGAAAAAGACATTAGGCATTTGGGAGGAAAAATTCTTTGGCAATGACATATGTTATATATACAACAAGAGCTGTGGTTTCCATACTTAATGACTAATAGATTTACCAAGCCACATGGTTCCCCTGCCCAAATATAGTAGCTTGTAATAGTCAACACCAACAATATTTTTCCTGTGGATATTATTTGCTGTGGTGACAGAGGTCACCATAAAGTCAGTATGACTCTACTTCTCTACATAAATGGACTTTCTATCAGCAGTCCTTGGTATGGAAGTGTCTTTCTTTCATGGCGGGTCATACCCAACAATGCTCAGACAGACAAGTCTGGTACATTGAAAAATCATTCCCAGTGATGCTCCAGGGGTCAAGCAGTACTGGAATAGAGCGCAGGGATCTAACAAGCAAAAAAAGGCACTCTTACCATTTGAGCCATCTACCTAGCCCCTCTCTACATATTTTTAATTATTATTTTATTATTTTGTTGTGGGGTCATACATAGCAGGACCAAGTGGTGACAGTGATCAAACTTGGACTTCCTGCATTCAAAGAAAGCATTAAGCTCAGAGCCACTGAGCTATCTAACCTGGTGCTCTCCTTATTGGTTTTTTTTTTTTTTCTCTCCTTGTTTAAAGAACAGATCTGCTATTTAGAGATGGTTCATTTCTTTCATAAAGTTTTCCAAGGGAGATGCTCTCTTACCCTACCACAATCCCTCTCAATGGTCTCAAAAGGCATTTTCTACCTTTGGCTTTTTTCCCTACTTTTTTAAAAAATGAATCTACCTACAATCTGTGCAGTCTAAGTTAGTAACCACTATTCAGATGTAGCATTTCATAATGTACAGTTCAAAATGAGATGTGCTTTAAGGATCAAATACATTTGGGGGCTCAAAGTGTCCTAACATGCAGAAGGTCCCAAGTTTGATCTGTGGCACCAAATTCTTCACACAATACCACAGGTATAGCTCTGGTGGCTGTTGAACATCATGGGACCTGAGAACACTGCACTGAACCTTTAGGCACACACTATCCAACTAAGCATCGTCAGAAATGGCACCCTTGGTTTGTCTCAATAGCCCTGAGGTAGGCTCTACTAAAGAAAAAACATGGGATTTGAAGTCTAGTTCACAAAAACTGTAAAGTATCTTAGTGATTTTTGTCCTTCCCAGTGTTTTTCAAGGCTCAGAGGGCAGACCATGTAGTTTGGGTGCCTCTGATACATCAATGTTTGAGGCAAAGGGAATGTGATGTCAGGCATGAAACTCAGGGTCTAAGGCATGCCAGAAATATGTAACAGTCCTTTAAGCTCACCTAAGCATCCTTAAATTTTTTTGTTTGCTTGTCTTTTTGGATAATACCCAGAGTTGCTCAGGGGCTACTCTCATCTCAGTGCTCTTGTGCTGTTTCCTTGTGTTTTCTTGTGCTGGGGAACATGAAGTACTATGAATCAAACCCCAAATCCCATTTTGCAAAGCATGTGCTCCAACCCTTTGAGCTATCATCTCAGTCCCACATTTTCTTTTTTTTTTTAGTCCCACATTTTTATAATAGTTTGGATGTGATAGTCTGGCATACTAAGTAGAATGTTTAGTAAAGTTAATTATTGTTTCTTTATTACTTGGATATTATAGAGTTTGAAACTAAGTAAATGGCTCAGTTTACAAATTTTTGGATAATACCATTTAGATAATATACTAATACCTTTTAGTTTAAAAATAAAAAGAAAAGAAGAATCCAGAGGATACTTTAATGAGGAAGTACCAAACATTCAGACAGATCCTCTCCACATATAGGGTTTTGAAAATAAATTCTTATATTTTTTTGTTTCTAATTCACAGCAAAGGGAAGTGGTATCATGAATTAGAATCATGGGGAAAATTAATTTTTGTTGCTCATTTTTGCCATACCCTTAAGTAGTATCCAAGGACTACATCAACTCAGTATTGCTAAGGAAGTACTCCCACTGGTTTAATGCTTAAAGGACTATGTAGTATAGGGTTAGGGATTCCAACATATAAAACAAGCAAGTACTTCAATCCTCTAGGTTATCTTTCCAGATATCTGAATATATTTCTTATTAACTCAGGGCAATCTTTTTTTTTTTTTTTTTTTTTTTTTTTGGTTTTTGGGCCACACCCGGCAGTGCTCAGGGATTACTCCTGGCTGTCTGCTCAGAAATAGCTCCTGGCAGGCACGGGGGACCATATGGGACACCGGGATTCGAACCAACCACCTTTGGTCCTGGATCGGCTGCTTATAAAGCAAACGCAGCTGTGCTATCTCTCCGGGTCCAGGGCAAATTTCTTGACCTATTGATTTAATCCTTTGTTTTTTTGGTTTTTGAGCCACACCCGGTTACTCCTGGCTATGCGCTCAGAAGTTGCTCCTGGCTTGGGGGACCATATGGGACGCTGGGGGATGGAACCGCGGTCCATCCTAGGCTAGTGCAGGCAAGGCAGGCACCTTACCGCTAGCGCCACTGCCCGGCCCCTAATCCTTTATGATTGGACACAACAAATAGCCATCATGGGCTGTCATAGATAAAGAACAAGAAGGAAATCATTACAACATATAGCAATATAAATGTTACTTCCCCTTATCTAGATTCTTGTAGCCTATTTAGTCATCTTGGGACTTTCCATGAAAAGTTTAGATTCCAATGTTCTTTTCCTTGCTCTTCACTCTATTTCCACAGAACTTGCCCTATATTCTGCCCATAGATGCATTATCTATTCTCAGCATTTGTCTTCCATATTCTTCCTATTTTCTCTCTGCAGATCTATATGTATTAACAAAATATTAAAAGTAATTTCAATTTGGGTTGCTGCTGATTTTCTCCTTAGAAACATGCTCAAGGGGCTGGCAAGGTGGCGCTAGAGGTAAGGTGTCTGCCTTGCAAGCGCTAGCCAAAAAAGGACTGCAGTTCGATCCCCCGGTGTCCCATATGGTCCCCCCAAGCCAGGGACAATTTCTGAGCACTTAGCCAGGAGTAACCCCTGAGCATCAAACAGGTGTAGACCGAAAAACCAAAAAAATAGAAATTAAAAAAAAAGAAAAATGCTCAATAGCTATTTCTTTTTTTTTTTTTTGGGGGGGGGGTTTTGGGTTTTTGGGCCACACCCGGCATTGCTCAGGGGTTACTCCTGGCTGTCTGCTCAGAAATAGCTCCTGGCAGGCACGGGGGACCATATGGGACACCGGGATTCGAACCAACCACCTTTGGTCCTGGATCAGCTGCTTGCAAGGCAAACACCGCTGTGCTATCTCTCTGGGCCCTCAATAGCTATTTCTTTGTCAAAATATACACATAGGGTGCTGGAGCGAGATAGCACAGTGGTAGGGCATTTGCCTTGGATGTCGCTAACCCAGGATGGACCTGTGCTCGATCCCCGCCATGGTCCCCCCAAGCCAGGAGTCATTTCTGAACATCCACATATACATAACTTTATTATGACTTTACATATTTTGAGTGTGCATACTTGTCTTTATGTATAACAAGTGTCATTCTTAAACTTTAACTTAACAAAAACAAATTAATGTTTACTTTCAGGAACAGAAAGAAAGTTCATGAGGTTGAGTACACATTTTGTTTGTAAGAAGTCCAATCCTCAGCACTGATGGTCTATCCAACACTACTAGGAGTGACCCCCATGCACAGAGCCAGGAGTATTCCCCAGCACTGCAAGTAGGAGCTCTTAACAAACCAAACAAGACAGCATTTTTATGCATGAAAGTAAACTAGCTTCTTCCTTTTTTTTTTTTTTTTTTTTTTTTTTTGGTTTTTGGGCCACACCCGGCGATGCTCAAGGGTTACTCCTGGTTGTCTGCTCAGAAATAGCTCCTGGCAGGCACGGGGGACCATATGGGACACCGGGATTTGAACCAACCACCTTTGGTCCTGGATTGGCTGCTTGCAAGGCAAACACCGCTGTGCTATCTCTCCGGGCCTGTGAACTAGCTTCTAATTCTCACTTCACCTCCAGAATCCATTGTAAGGAACCATCACTCCTGTTCTTGGTGGGGCTGGGGAATAGAGAAGGACCACCAATTTCTGCCAGATTTCCTATTTGGCATTCCGTTAGAGAAGTTGGGAGATGGTGAAACATAAAGAAAACAGAAGGAGAGAATTATTGAAGTACAAAAGAGAGGAGATTTAAGAAGGAAAGAAGAAAAAGGAGAAAGTCATAGAGTAGGCAGTGATAGATTTTGAAGAAGTTAGCAAGTTTTGGAAGTAGAGAAAAATCATAAGACTATCAGATTCTTTTTTTTTTTTTTTTTTTTTTTTGGTTTTTGGGCCACACCCGGCAGTGCTCAGGGTTTACTCCTGGCTGTCTGCTCAGCAATAGCTCCTGGCAGGCAGGGGGAACCATATGGGACACCGGGATTCGAACCAACCACCTTTGGTCCTGGATTGGCTGCTTGCAAGGCAAACGCCTCTGTGCTATCTCTCTGGGCCCCGACTATCAGATTCTTAATAAATCTTAGTTTCTATCCTTTGTTCTAATAATTGTTGGTTTAATTCTTGTAGAAGCCACACCCAGGGATGTGGGTTACAAGCAATAGATCTGTGTGACATAGCAGCTGCTGGCTGTGCCAAAGAACAAACTTTGGCCAATCTTTGGCCTGCATACTCGAGCAGGAGGCCACTTATGTGGCCACAAGATAATCTGTTACCCACATAAACTCTCTTGAGACCTCCCTGACAGTGACACAGGAAATCAGCGCAAAAACTCACCACACCTTGTGGGTGAAGACTAATCCTGCAAGCCCAGTCAGTACTAATTCCAAATATAACCTGTCTGAAAGAGTTCAGAGTAAAATACTCAGGATGTTCAATGAGCTGAAAGAAACAATAGAATGTTCTGCCAATGAAACACAAGAGGACACGAGAACAGAAATGAGAAAACTACAAACAGAAATTTCAGAACTGAAAAAAAATTTTTTTTTTCGTTTTTGGGCCACACCCAGCAGTGCTCAGGGGATACTCCTGGCTGTCTGCTCAGAAATAGCTCCTGGCAGGCATGGGGGACCATATGGGACACCGGGATTCGAACCAACCACCTTTGGTCCTGGATTGGCTGCTTGCAAGGCAAACACCGCTGTGCTATCTCTCCGTGCCCAGAAAACTGAAAAATTTTATAAGTGAAATGAAAAATTCTTTGGAAGGTCTCACCAACAGAGCAACAGCTGTGAGCTTAAAATCAGTGAGCTTAAAGATGAAGTTCAGAAAACCTCCAGACAATAACAGAAAACACAAGAGGACCTGAGAACAGAAATGAGAAAACTACAAACAGAAATGTCAGAACTGAAAAATTTTATTAGTAAAATGAAAAATTCATTGAAGGGTCTTGCCAACAGAACAACTGCTGAGGACCAAATCAGTGAGATCAAAGATGAAGTGTAGAAAACCTCCAGACAACAATAGAAGATGGGGGTGGAAGGGAAAATAGAGCCTGAAAATAAATGAACAGGTGATGAAAAAAATTCCTCAAAATAAATACACATATGGCAATACAATGTTGAGTAGATTCAACTGAAACAATGTAAGAATCATTGGGGTTCCAGATTCCTATAACCTTCCAAAGCTGAAACAAAATTATTTTGAATACCTGAACAGAACTATCCCTAATAAGGCTATAGAAATGTAATCCAAGCCTTTCCAAAAACAAAAGCCCAGGCCCAGGGAATACATTCAGATCTTTAAAGAAGATCTGCTAATCATTCTCTAGCTCTTCCAGGAAGCTGAAGAAACAAAAACACTCCCACAGTTTCTATGAAAATAACATAACATCACCCTATACTCAAAACAGAGACCATACACACACACACACACACACACACACACACACAGAACTACAGACCAATATCTTTGATAAACACAGATGCAAAGATCCTCACACCACACACACACACACACACAGACACACACACACACAGAACTACAGACCAATATCTTTGATAAACACAGATGCAAAGATTCTCAACAAAATACTAGCATATAGAATATAACAATTATCAAAAAGATCATATACCATGACCAAGTCGGATTCATCCCAGGGATGTAAGGATGGTTTAACGTATGCAAATCCATCAACATAATATATCAATAAAAGGAAAAATAAAAATCATATGATCATATCAAGAGATGTAGAAAAAGCATTTGACAAGAGCCAGGCCCTTTCATAATAAAAACTCTCAACAAGATGGAAATTAAAGAACTTTCCCCAATAAAATCAAATCCATTTACCCACAGCAAACATTATACTCAATGGGAAAAAGATAAAAGACTTCCCTCTAAGATCTGGCACAAAACAAGGTTGCCAACTCTCACCACTTCTATTGCCCACTCCCGCCATTTTTATTCAAAATTATACTGTAAGCATTTGCCATAGCAATATGACAAGAAAAAGATCAGAGGGCTGGAGAGATAGCACAGCAGTAGAGCGTTCGCTTTGCATGCAGCTGATTTAGGATAAACGTGGTTCAAATCCCATATGGTTCCCCGAGCCTGCCAGGAGCAATTTCTGAGCACAGAACCAGGAGTAACCTGAGCGCCATTGGGTGTGACCCCCCAAAACTAACCCCAAAATGAAGAAAAAATCAGGGAATTGGAGCAATAGGGCATCTGACTTGCATGTGGCTGACACACATTCTATCCTTGGCATCCCATATGTTCCCTAGAGCACTACTAGGAGTGATTCATGAGCACAGACCACGAGTAACCCCTGAGCACCACTGTGTGTGCTCCCCCCACCAAATAAAATAGGAAGGAGGGAAGCAAGAAACAAAGGAAGGAAAAGGGAAAAAGAGGGCTGGAATGATAGCACAACAGTCAGGATGTTTGCCTTGTACACTCTTGACCCAGTTTCAATCCTCAGCATCCCATATGAGCCTGTCAGGAGTATTTCCTAAGTGCAGAGCCAGGAGTAACCCCTGACCACTGATGGGTGCGGCCCCAAAAGAAAATAAACAACAAAAAAAGATATTAAGGACATCAGATAAGAAAGGAAGAAGTAAAACTCTCACTATTTGCAGATGTCATAATAGGATTATTTAGAAAATCCTTGAGACTCTACAAAAATGTTTCTGGAAACAATAGATTTGTATGGCAAACAGCAGGGTACAAAATTAATATGCAAAAATCTATGGCTTCTCTGTATGAAATTTGAAAGAAAGATATTACAAAAACAATCCTATTCACAATTGTGTCTCAGAAAATCAAGTAACTTGGAATCAACTAAAGAGGTGACAATTTGGGGCCGGGAAGGTGGCGCTACAGGTTAGGTGTCTGCCTTGCAAGTGGATGGACCGCGGTTCAATCCCCCGGTGTCCCATATGGTCCCCCCAAGCCAGGGGTGATTTCTGAGCGCATAGCCAGGAGTAACCCCTGAGCTTCAAACGGGTGTGGCCCAAAAACCAAAAAAAAAAAAAAAAGAGGTGACAATTTATGTTTCATGACTATGTTTATTCATATGTATATGAAGAGATTCCTTTATATATCATCTCATTCTATACCACTGCAATATCTCAAGATTATCATATTAAATTCCCAAGAATTAAATGTAAAATACATGTTTTCATAATTTAAAGTTAACAGTATAATGTTTAAGGGACAAGATTCTCTTAGTGTGCTAATAGAAATAGATTTGGTGTATTAAAGTCTAAGGGGCCGGAGAGTTAGCATGAAGGTAGGGCATTTGCCTTTCATGCAGAGGGACAGTGGTTCAAATCCCGGCATCCCATATGGTTCCCTGAGCCTGCCAGGAGTGATTTCGGAGTAATACCTGAGTGCTGCCGGGTGTGACCCAAAAACCATTAAAAAAAAAAAAATACCATGCCTGGAGCTGGAGAGGTAGCACAGCAGCAGAGCGTTTGTTTTGCACACAGCCAATCCAGGACAGATGGTTCGATTCTGGCATCCCAGATAGTCCACTGAGCTTGTCAGGAGTGACTTCTGAGTGCAGAGCCAGTAGCAAACCTCTGATCACTGCTGGGTGTGACCCAGAAAACAAAACAAAACAAAAAAACCCACAAAAAATAACCAAAAACTACCATGCTGACTTTCAGAATTATACAGGCTAGTAAAATAATAATAACAACAACAATAAAAATAATGCAACTAAAGCTAGCCAACAATATTATTAAATTATAAACATTTATTTAAAGATCCTAAATAGGCCAGAGTTATACCATAGCAGTAAGGCATTTGCCTTGCATGCAGCTGATCGGAACAGGCTTGGATTCGATTCCCAGCATCCCATATGGTCCCGCAAGCCTGCCACAAGTGTTTTCTGAGCTCAGAGCTAGAAGTAACCAGAAAGATAGCATAGAGGTAAGCCATTTGCCTTGCATTCAGAAGGACAATGGTTCGAATCCAAGCATCCCATATGGTCCCGTGAGCTTGCCAGGAGCAATTTCTGAGCTTAGATCCAGGAGTAACCCCTGACTGCTGCTGGGTGTGACCCAAAAACCAAAAACCAAAAACCAAAAAAAAAAAAAAAAAAAAAGTAACCCCTGAGCACTGCTGGGTATGGCCCAAAAACCAATGTATATTGGTTTATTTATATTTTTATATATATATATATATATATATCCTAGACAGAATTTGGGCTGGAAAGTATTTCATGTATAAAAATCCCCAAAAAAGCCTTTCTAAGAAACTAAGTTTCTATAAGATCAGAAATTAAATAACATGAAACAGGAAAGTTGTCGCTGTTTTGTAAACTTAAAGAGTATAGCCAGGGGCTGGTGAGGTGACGCTAGAGGTAAGGTGTCTGCCTTGCAAGCGCTAGCCAAGGAAGGACCACGGTTCAATCCCCTGGCGTCCAATATGGTCCCCCCAAGCCAGGGGCAATTTCTGAGTGCTTAGCCAGGAATAACCCCTGAGCATCAAAACGGGTGTGCCCCCCCCAAAAAAAAAAGAGTATAGTCAGACTCGTTTTCTATCCACTTTTTTCCAGACTCATGAAGTTTTTAATAAATTTTTAGTAACTAAATACACATCAATAGGAAATAAGAACCACAATGATAATCATTTGTAAAAGCAAGAAAAAAGGAGGTGGCGGGTTGTCTACCAAGTTGTAATCATGGACCTAGGGATACCTGTTGCATAGGGTCCAGTACTGCTGGGGGACAGTATAGTGATGGGACGCAACACTGTTGGGGGGCAAGGAATCAAACCCAGAGACTCCACTTGTCAGGTATATGAGTTCTGCTCTCTAACACAGGAGCATTTAAGCTTTTTTTTTTTTTTAATTATTATTACTTTTGGATCCATTTCAATGAAATTAACTTTTTTAAATATCTTTATTTAACACCATGATTACAAGCATGTTTGTAGTTTAATTTTAGTTATAAACATATAAAGAACACCCCCTTCACCAGTGCAACGTTCCCCCCACCAATGCTTTGTATTTTTTGGTTTGATATTGCCAGGATTAAGTCCAAGGCTTCTTCACATATGCAAGGAAAGCAAGCACTTCACCACTAAACTATAGCTTAGCCCTGATAAATTTTCAATTAGCATGACTAACAGGCCGTAGTCCTTTTCTATTGTGTTGTATATGTAGTCTTATACAAACATTGCTTAGATTTACTTTTACAAAACCAAGAGCCAGAGAGGTAGTACAGGGTTTAAGGTATTTGCAGACAGGGAACCCCAGTTTGGTTCCTGGCACCACATGGTCCCTAGAGTACAGAGCCAGCAGTGAGCCATCCACCCTGCAAAAAAACAAAACAAAACAAAATGGGGCCTGAACAATGGCACAGTGGTAAGGCTTTTGCCTTTCATGCAGCAGACCTGTGACAGATCTGCGACGGACCCACGTTCGATCCCCAAACATAGGGACATCCCATATGGTCCCTAAGCCTGCCAGGAGGACTTCTGAGCACCGAGCCAGGAGTGACCTCCGAGCACTGCTGGTGCAGCCCCCAAACCAAAAGCAAACAAGCCAACAAATAAAAAAACTAACACCCAAAAGATAGGTCATAAAGAAAACAACCCTTCAGTACATATAATCTAGGTTAATGTATTCATTTCTTAGACTTCTCGCACTTTTTTTTTTTTTTTTAATTTCTGGGTTTGGGGCCATACCAGTGTTCAGGAGTTACTCTTAGAAGAGCTGGGGGACCATATGGAAAGCCAGGGATCGTCAGACAAGTAGAAGGCAAACAACCTACTTACCCTCTATACTATCACTCTGAACCAATTTCTCTTGAACTTCGACTCCTTGGTTTTAATTACTCCACCCTCCAAAAGTAAATAAATATTACAGATATTTTACCTGGTCTGTTTCCGTGTTTCCTTCTCTTAACTGAAGAATAAAGTCATTCTCTTAAGGAGAACTTGGGAAGTCAGTTTCACATCACAATGTATTATCTTTAAAAGAGTCTGCTTCCTATACTGTACAGAACTTCCTCATCTTAACTTTGTATCTGTTGCCTTAAACTATATTTAAACCAACTAAACTAAGTTGAGGCTTTTTTCATCCACTGTAGTCAGATCATGTGACATGGAGTATTGCACGATAATGCCACAGTTTTGAAGCAATAACCCCAAAATGTCATAACTCATATCCTGTTGAGTATATATTTATAAATTAAGAAATAAATCTACACATTTATTAAATATATTTGTAATTTTCAGAAAAAGTAGAAAAATGAAATATTACCAATAGCATAGAAAAAGGTGAACTTTCATAAAACCATAGCCTCTATCCTTTTAGATTTTGAAAATAGTCACATGTTTATAATAATAGAATTTGACTTCCAAGTCTCTTCTGAATGCTTTACCAGTGCAGTGTTGAGCAGTTAATCTGTATTTTATCTTTTGGTGTCATGACCTACCTTAGAGACAGACATTCAAGTTGATTGAGCATAGTCTGATGCCCCAAACAGTGCAGAAGAGGAACACGGTAGATAACTGCTGAGGCCTCATCGACCTACCTGAGTTACATTCTAGGAAACCTTGATTCCAAGTTTTCAGTGAAATAATGATACACATATCTTAGTTAAAAGAGGAAGAACTCATAGTCTTTCTCTTCCATAAATGATGATTCAAGATGCTCTGACTCACTGTAAATGCAAACATCCTAAGTCAATTTCCTTATAATAGAACAGTAATTTAAAATTTTTAATTAAATTAAAATTTTAATGGCACACACATCTTTGGTTAAAATAGAGGAAGAACTCAAGAGGAATAGATAGTCTTTCTCTTGGGCAGGAGTGATAGCACAGAAGTAAGGCATTTGCTCTGCACACAGCTGATCCAGGATAGATGGTGGTTCAAATCCCGGCATCCAATATGGTCTCCTGAGCCTGTCAGGAGCAACTTCTAAGTGCAGCATCGCCGGGTGTGACCCCCACAAAAAGTCTTTCTCTTCCATAATAATTCAGTAATTCATATAATTCAAGTTGCTCTGACTCACTGATATTGCAAACGTCCTAAAAAATTTATTTTAATTATAAAAATTTAATTTAATACATGAATAAATAAATCAGTTTAAATTGTTTAATTCAAATTTAATTAAAATTAAAAAATTTTTAAATATAATTTTAGACACTGACTTATGAATAAAAGCATTTTTTAGTTTTCTTTTCTTTTTTTTTTTTTTTTTTTTGGTTTTTGGTTTTTGGGCCACACCTGGCGGTGCTCAGGGGTTACTCCTGGCTGTCTGCTCAGAAATAGCTCCTGGCAGGCACGGGGGACCATATGGGACACCGGGATTTGAACCAACCACCTTTGGTCCTGGATTGGCTGCTTGCAAGGCAAATGCCGCTGTGCTATCTCTCCAGGCCCCATTTTTTAGTTTTCAGTATTTGGGGTTGACCTTTAAAATTAAGAAAACAATTTATGGGCCGGAGAGATAGCACAGCGTTAGGGCATTTGCCTGCAAGCAGCCGACCCAGGACCAAAGGTGGTTCGAATCCCAGCATCCCATATGGTCCCCCTGTGTCTGCCAGGAGTGATTTCTGAACATAGAGGCAGGAGTAACCCCTGAACGCCGCCAGGTGTGGCCAAAAAAACCCCAAAAAAGTGAAAGAAAAGAAAAGAAAGGGAAGGGAAGGAAAGGAAAGGGAAAAGGAAAAGGGAAGGGAGGGGAGGGAAGGGAAAGGAAAGAAAAAGGAAAAGGGAAGGGAAGGGAAGGGAAGGAAAAGGAAAAGGGAAGGGAAAGGAAATGAAAAGGAAAAGGGAAAGGAAAGGGAAGGGAAGGAAAAGGAAAAGGAAAAGGGAAGGGAAGAGAAAGGGAAGGGAAAGAAAAGGAAGGAAAAGGAAAAGGAAGGGAAGGGAAGGAAAGGGAAAGGGAGGGGCAGGGCAGAAAGAAAGAAAGAAAGAAAGAAAGAAAGAAAGAAAGAAAGAAAGAAAGAAAGAAAGGAAGGAAGGAAGGAAGGAAGGAAGGAAGGAAGGAAGGAAGGAAGGAAGGAAGGAAGGAAGGAAGGAAGGAAGGAAGGAAAGAAAGAAAGAAGAAAGAAAGAAAGAAAGAAAGAAAGAAGAAAGAAAGAAAGAAAGAAAGAAAGAAAGAAAGAAAGAAAGAAAGAAAGAAATAAAGAAAGAAAGAAAGAAAGAAAGAAATAAAAAAAGAGAAAGAATGAAAGAAGAAAGAAAGAAAGAAAGAAAGAAAGAAAGAAAGAAAGAAAGAAAGAAAGAGAAAGAAAGAGAAAGAAAAAGGAAGAAGGAAGGAAGGAAATAAAGAAAGAAGGAAGGAAGGAAGGAAGGAAGGAAGGAAGAAAGAAAGAAAGAAAGAAAGAAAGAAAGAAAGAAAGAAAAAAAGAAAGAAAGAAAGAAAGAAAGAAAGAAAGAAAGAAGGAAGGAAGGAAGGAAGGAAAGAAAGAAAGAAGGAAAGAAGGAAGAAAGAAAATTTATTAACTTTGCTTGGTATAGCAACACTACATTGAATACTAGCATTTAAAAGACAGTGACAGCACTCCCGGACGTGGTACCATCTTCCTCGAATCCTCCGCACCATGCGAGCTAAGTGGAGGAATAAGCGAATGCGTAGGCTAACGCGCAAAAGAGGAACGGTGAGGCAGAGGTCCAAGTAAACTTCCAGACTTGTGCACCATGGAGGCCACAGGTAGCAGAAGCAAGGAAGGACCGATGGAGGCCGGGGATGTTGGTACAACAACTAATCAGCATGGGCTCTCGAACTCGCTGGATCTGAAAATCTGTCATAGGATCACCGCCACTTCCTTTTGAGACAAACCCTCCAAAACTGTCCCTTGGCGGTCTTTTGCCCCTACCTAACATCCTAGACTAGTTCTGTTCTTGACTGGCTAAATATAACATACACAATAAATCATCCCATCTTGCCTGAAGATAAAACAAACAAAAACAGTGACAGCAAAAAGAGCAGGGATCAAAATGCCCCAGGTGGCCTTCCATTTTTCAGAGAACACATTTAGTACCTAGAAGCAATCTAGTTCCTTTAAAACAAAACAAAGACACAGTTCAATATAAAAGTCTAAAAATTTTAGAGAGGCTTTGCCTTCATATTGCATTCTGAAAATCCAACCATCAAAACTAGTTTTCAACTTCTCACACAATCCTTAATTCAGGAAAATTCCAGCCAATAATTTTCTGGGCTTGATTTAATTTCTTTTGAGAACTGAGAGTGGAATATGGAAGGAAGTTTAAAGTACAAAGGTCCTCTGTGGTTGAAAAAAATCCCTCTTCCTTTCTCACCAGAGTCAGTCTTAAGGCACACACTGAAAATCCTGGAGATTAGCCAGGACTTCTTTTGGGAGAAGGAAAATAAAACAGAAGCCATCTGAGCTAGAGTCCCGGGTCCAGAAAGAAAGTTCTGTTGTTGAAGTTAAAATCAAAAAGAGGAAAATATCTAAAATGCTCTTCTATTACAATTCCATGCTTTGTTTTGTTTTGGTTTGGTTTTTGGGCCACACTCGGCGGTGCTCAGGGGTTACTCCTGGCTGTCTGCTCAGAAATAGCTCCTGGCAAGGGGGACCATATGGGACACCGGGATTTGAACCAACCATCTTAGGTCCTAGATCGGCTGCTTGCAAGGCAAACACCGCTGTGCTATCTCTCCGGGCCCAATTCCATGTATTTTGAAGGCTGTAAACTGAGTGTTATGACAAAGCATATATATAAGTTTAGGCAGGCCAATCAAGAGTCCACTATTCTCACTCCGAGACCTGTCATCATCCCTCTCCTCTCCAATTTTTTCTCATTATAAACTCACTTCACTTTTACTCATTATAACACATGGAGGGCAGAGGGAGGCTCTTAAAAACCTTAGAAGGCTTTTTTTAAATCCTTATCTTATATTTGGCATTTATTTCCTGATCCCTCTGCTTCCAGACCATCACAGTTGTTTCTTTCTTTCATTTCATTTCATTTCCTTTTTTTTTTTTTTTTTTTTGGTTTTTGGGCCATTTCCGGTGACACTCAGGGTTTACTCCTGGCTATGTGCTCAGAAATTGCTCCTGGCTTGGGGAATCATATGGGACGCTGGGGGATCGAACCGTGGTCCGTTCTAGGCTAGAGCGGACAAGGCATACACCTTACTGCTTGCACCACTGCTCCAGCCCCAACAGTTGTTCCTTTCTAATTATACCATTCTTGGTTGTCTTCTCTGTAGAAATCATCTTCCTTTCACTATCTTTAATGTATGACAATTCCCATTTCTCACCCTGCTACCCTGCTCCCATTTGATGACCTTATCTCTCATGGCTGTTTCGTCCATGCTAGTAACATTGATCTGATCTTTTATTTATTTATTTATTTTTTATTTTTATTTTTGGGTCACACCTGGCTGTGTTCAAGGGTTACTCCCAGCTCTGTGCTCAGAAATCGCTCCTGGCAGGCTCAGGGGACCATATGGAATGCTGGGATTTGAACCACCGTCTGTCCTGGATTGGCTGTGTACAAGGCAAATGCTGTATCGCTGTGTTATCTCTCCAGCCTTCTGCTCTTATTTTTGAAAACTTCAGATGGGAAACTTCACAGACAGCCTTCTCAACAAGTGGTATTAGGACAACTGGTCAGCCACATGCAAAAAAGCGAAATCAGATGCCTAACTAACAACAAGCACAAAGGTCAAACCCAAATGGATTAAAGACCTTGATATGGGGCTGGCGAGGTGGTGCTAGAGGTAAGGTGTCTGCCTTGCAAGCACTAGCCAAGGAAGGACCGCGGTTCGATCTCCTCCCCCCCCCCCCCCGCATCCCATATGGTTCCCCCCAAGCCAGGGGCAGTTTCTGAGCACTTAGCCAGGAGTAACCCCTGAGCATGAAACGGGTGTGGACCAAAAAACAACAACAACAAAAATAAATAAATAAATAAATAAAGACCTTGATATTAGACCCAAAACCATAAGGTATATAGAACAGTACATAAATAAAACACTCCATGACATTGAAACTAAAGGCATCTTCAAGGAGGAAATAACACTCTCCAAACAAGTGAAAGCAGAGATAAACAGATGGGACTATATTAAGCTGAGAAGCTTCTTCACCACACAGGAAATAGTGACTCGGATACAAAGGCCACCCACAGAATGGGAGAAACTATTCACCCAATACCCATCAGATAAGGGGCTAATATATATACAGTACTGACAGAACTTAATAAGAAGGGCCCGGTGAGATAGCACAGCAGCGTTTGCCTTGCAAGCAGCCAATCCAGGACCAAAGGTGGTTGGTTCGAATCCCGGTGTCCCATATGGTCCCCCGAGCCTGCCAGGAGCTATTTCTGAGCAGACAGCCAGGAGTAACCCCTGAGCAATGCCGGGTGTGGCCCAAAAACCAAGAAAAAAAAAAGAACTTAATAAGAAAAAAAACACCTAACCCATCAAAAAATGAGAAGAACACTTTCTCAAAGAAGAAATACAAATGGTCAAAAGACACATGAAAAAATGCTCCACATCACTAATTATCAAGGAGATGCAAATCATAACAACAATGAGGTACCATCTCATGCCACAGAGACTGGCACACATCACAAAGAACAAGAACAACCAATGCTGGATGGGATGTGGCGAGAAAGGAACTCTTATTCACTGCTGGTGGGAATGCCATTTAGTCCAGCCTTCAAGTAAAATAATATGGAGATTTCTCAAAAATCTGAAAATTGAGTTCCCCTATGATCCAGCTATTCCACTCCTAGGAATATATGCTACAAACACAAAAACACAATACAAAATGCCTTCCTACCTATATTCACTGCAGTGCTATTTACAATAGCCAGAATCTGGAAACAACCCAGATGCCTGATAGCAGATGAGTGGCTAAAGAAACCATGGTACATATACACAATGGAATATTATGCAACTGTCAGGAGAGATGAAGTTATGAAATTTTCCTATACATGGATGGACATGTATAATCTAATCTGCTGAGTGAAATAAGTCAAAGGAAGAGAGACACGGAATAGTCTCACTCATCTATGGGTTTTAAGAAAGATAAAAGACATTATTATAATAATACCCAGAGACAATAGAGATGAGGGCTGGAAGGACGGCTCATGATATGAAGCTCACCACAAAGAGTGGTGAGTGCAGTTAGAGAAATAACTAAACTAACAACTATCATGATAATGTTAATAAGTGAGAGAAGCAAAATGCCTGTCCTGAATGCAAGCAGGGGATGGGGAAGGAGGGAAATGGGGACATTGTGGGAATGTTGCACTGGTGAGGGGGTATTCTTTTTATTACTGAAATCCAACTACAATCATGTTTATTATCATGATGCTTAAATATAGTATTAAAAAAAAGCATATAACCCTCTATTACCTGTCCCAACTAAATGCCCAAATCCTCCTCTCTTGAAACTCCTTATCATTCACTTTATGCAAGCCAGCAGCAATACATCCACACCACCAAGACCTCAGTTCAGCATTGTAGCATATACTGAAACTGTAGGAGAACTTGTCCCAGTTTTGTTTGTTTTTCAGTCTTGTTTAACTGAAGTGCAGCATTGGATTTTCAACTATTTTTATCTGAATCTGGCAATCTTCTTCAGGACACCTTTACCTCAGGCTAAAAGAGCCTCTTTCTCTCACTTCCTTCACTGAAGTAGATGGTTTCTAAACTGATATAATTTGTGCTAGCATCTACACTAGGCATTTAATCAAGTTTAACTATACTGTATATGTAGGAAAGGAACTGCTATCCTCTTTATAAAAAGAAATAAATACAAAAACAAGGACCTCATCCAGTGATGGGTAATATGTGACATAAGGGAGACATAGTGCTGGGCAGGCAGGTTCATGGGTGAGCAAAACCAGAACTTTGCAACTTGGGGGGATATTTAGTGTTGAGGATCAAACTCAGAAACTCAAGAGCTTAATCCATGCTAGCCATTTTCCTGGTCCATCTTTGTCATTATTATTTAAAAGCAAAATGATGTGCAGAGAGAGGTTACATAACTTTTCAAAAGTCATCTAAAGAGAAGTCAAAGAAGGGAACTTAAAATGCAAAAGCACACTGGTTCAATTACAATCCTTTATTCAGAAGCAAAATTTTTTTCAGAGTTAAGCTTGGTGGGAACAAAGAATCTGTCTAAGTTTTGACTGGCATCCAAAAGCACAATGAGCTATTTGGCGCACAGAAGATGTTTAATAAATATTTAAAAAAATTATTTTCATCTGTATGGTGAGCTGGACTGGGTTTTTGTTCTCCAGCAGATGGAGCTATATATCTGTATTAGCTCCACTGAAAGCTTGATCTCCCTGATAGTACTACCTTTTTTTCAAGCTTTTTTGATGGCTAAGCTTCTTTGTTTTCCTTGATAAAGCCTTCTTTGTTTCTCTTGAAATAATAGAATCAGGATAAATGTTTTATATAGTTATTCTCTGAATGGATACAGATTTTTATTGAAACTAGGTCAACCTCATTGCATAATTTCTCACAGGTCTTTCTTTTTTTTTTTTTTTTTGGTTTTTGGGCCACACCTGGTGGTGCTCAGGGGCTACTTCTGGCTGTCTGCTCAGAAATAGCTCCTGGCAGGCACGGGGGACCATATGGGACACCGGGATTCGAACCAACCACCTTTGGTCCTGGATTGGCTGCTTGCAAGGCAAACACCGCTGTGCTATCTCTCCGGGCCCACAGGTCTTTCTTTTACACATTTTGGAGTATTTTCACCTCCTCTATTGTCCTTATGCCACATCAAGTTTAACTCTACCTCCCTCCCACCTCCACAACCCCTAGACCTCCCCCACCACTTGGTATATGCTTACCACATATGAATGAGATACAGTATTTTTCTTTCTCTTTTATTACTTAATACAACATCCTCCTAACTATATCCACATTGCAACAAAAGGCAAAAAATTCATCTCTTCTTGCTGAGTTGTATATATGCTTTATTTTAGGGGAGTGGGGGAGGATGGGCTCAGGAAAACTAGAACCTCTCCTAACTGGGCCAGCAGTTCAATGCAACATACTGAGTCTAAAGTGTTGCTCATGCCCAGTGGTGCTGGAGACTTCTGACCATTCCAGCAGAGCTTGGAGAACTTTAGGACTGTACCTAGACATGGTCAGGGTACCATGTAGTACCTGGGATCAAACCAGGATTGGCTGCATGCAAGATGTGATATGTCTTAAACCCAGTACTATTTTACCTCTCTAGCCCCTAAACCACAATTTATTTATCTGTGATCTCGACTACATTTGAACATAAGTGTGTATATCTCTTCAAGTTAAATGCTTTTGTGTTGGGACCGAAGAGATAGCATGGAGGTACGGCATTTGCCTTTCATGCAGAAGGATGGTGGTTCGAATCCTGGCATCCCATATGGTTCCCCGTGCCTGCCTGGGACGATTTCTGAGCATAGAACCAGGAGTAACCCCTGAGTGCTTCCAGGTGTGACCCAAAAGCCAAAAAAAAAAAAAAAAATGCTTTTGTGTTCTTGAAATAGATACGAAAGAATAAAACAGCTGGATAAGATGGGAGCTCTTTCTTTAATTCTTTGAGAAATATATATACTGTTTTGCATAACAAAAAAGTGAAAACAACCTATGTTGGAAAAGAGTTAAAAAAAAACTTTGGGGGGCCGGAGAGATAGCATGGAGGTAAGGCGTTTGCCTCTCATGCAAAAGGTCATCGGTTCGAATCCCGGCGTCCCATATGGTCCCCCGTGCTCGCCAGGAGCGACTTCTGAGCATGGAGCCAGGAGTAACTCCTGAGCACTGCTGGGTGAGACCCAAAAACCAAAAAAAAAAAAAAACAAAAACAAAAAAAAACAAACTTTGGGGCCGGGCGGTGGCGCTAGAGGTAAGGTGCCTGCCTTGCCTGTGCTAGCCTTGGATGGACAGCGGTTTGATCCCCCGGTTTCCCATATGGTCCCCCAAGCCAGGAGCGACTTCTGAGCGCATAGCCAGGAGTAACCCCTGAGCGTCACCGGGTGTGGCCCCCCCCCCAAAAAAAACTTTACTCACTGTTGTTAATGAGGAAAATAATTTAATTCAATCAATATGTGAATTTTTCTTTTCTTTTCTCAAATATTGATATAATTAAAAAGCAATGAGTCTGAGTTTCAAAGACCCATATCGGAACTCTGGGTCAGAGATGGTGCTCAGTGGCAGAGAACATGCTTTCATATATGCAAAGCTCCGGATTTGACCCACAGTACACACACACACACACACACACACACACACACACACACACACACACACACACACACACACAAAACAAAACAAAAAAATACTTTAAAAATAAAAACCGAGGGGCCGGAGAGATAGCATGGAGGTAAGGCATTTGCATGCAGAAGGATGGTGGTTTGAATCCCGGCATTCCATATGGTCCCCTGTGCCTGCCAGGGGTGATTTCTGAGCATAGAGCCAAGAGTAACCCTTAAGCACTGCCGGGTGTGACCCACCCCCAAATAAAAACCAAAAAAGCCAGATCTGAACTCAGGCAAATTATGTCTGTTATTTTGTGGTTTTAAACAAATTATCTTGAATCGATCCATCCATAATATATACTTTAAAAAGTTATCTGAAATTAGATGAAAATTGCTCAGAAAAAAATGACACTCAAAGATCTCCCTAATTGTATCCTAGAGATTATATTATCATCATTCATGTAGCAAATACCAATCAAAGTCTTAAAGGCCTTGTACTACCTCTAAGTGCTTAACCCAGAATCCACATTTATTCCTCATAGAAAGGGAAACAGGAAGGAGTGTAATCTCTACTTTATTTAAAGATCATGAATTACATAGTTGACATAGTTGATCATAATACCTTTATTTCTAAGTGGGAACAAAATTATTAAAAAAGAAGATGGGGGTCGGAGAGATAGCACAGGGGTAAGGCATTTGCCTTGCATGCAGAAGGATGGCGGTTCGAATCCCGGCATCCCATATGGTCCCCCAAGTCTGCCGGGGACAATTTCTGAGCATAGAGCCAGAAGTAGCCCCTGAGCGCTGCCGGGTATGACCCAAAAACAAAAACAAAAAAAGAAGATGGGGCTGGAGAGATAGAACAGCGGTAGGGCATTTGCCTTGCAAGCAGCCAATTCAGGACAGACAGTGGCTCGAACCCCGGCATCCTATATGGTTCCCCATGCCTACCAGGGGCAATTTCTGAGTGCAGAGCCAGGAGTAACCCCCCCTCAAAAAATAGAAGAACAACAAGAAGAAGAGGGGCTAGAGCGATAGCACGGTGGGTATGGTATTTGCCTTGCATGTGGGTTCAATGCCCAGAATCCCATATGCTCCCCTGAGCACCACCAGAAATGACCCCTGAATGTACAACCAGGAATAGTTCCTGAGCACCACCCAGTATGGCCCCCAAACAAACAAACAAACAAACAACACAACACAACAAGAAGATAAACCCACAAAAAGGAAAAGAAAAAGAAGAAAGAGGGCCGGAAAGATAGCATGGAGGCAAGGCATTTATTTGCCTTGCATGCAGGAGGGCGGTGGTTCGAATCCCGGCATCCCATATGGTCCCAGAGCCTGCCAGGAGCAATTTCTGATTGTAGAGCCAGGAGTAAACCCTTAGTGCTTCTGGGTGTGACCCCCCAAAAAATAAATAAAAAGGTCTTGTTGGCAACTTATAAAAAAAAAAAGAAAAGAAAAGAAAAAGAAGAAAGTACAGTGAGAAGAAAATTTGTGAAAATTATTATATCTTGCAATGAAGTCATGTAGTCATTGTCAAAGATTTTTTAAGCTCTTATCATTCTGTTACTTCTTTTGTTTCCGAATATTTAGTGAATTCAATACAAGTGGCATCTAAATTGGCATTCTTCTACAGGAATTACAGTATTAAAAAATTCTGAATGGTTGCTGCACAGTCCAGAAATTCTAATCATTGTTGCTGATACTACAGTTTTTGTGGGGTGTGTTTTTGGCTGCCAAGCCTTCTGAAAATATAAGAAGGTGGGATGTAAGGGAGGAGGTAGGGTACTCATACTCAATCCAAAAAAATCTATGTGATGTCAGCCCATATACCAGCATACCTGGAGTTTTGGTCAGGTTGTGTCTCTGCAGATAGCCATAGAAAAGTGATGAAGCAGGGCCATTGTCAAAGCAGCGACTATGGATGATGGGGACAGATGGCATGGCTTCAGCAGGATGAGAACTTGGTCCTCTTTCCACCAAGATTGCCAACTTTAAGCTGTGGAGCCAGTGTACCCATAATTTATCATGGCTTGATTTATATCTATTTTGAGAACAGAGTGGGTCTATGAAGCTAGATAAAGCAGACACATGGTGACTCCATTCATGAGGTGTAGTCCATTCTAAATTTTTATAACAACCATTTTATCCAAATTTTTCTAAAAATTCTCCATTTGTATTTTGACTTTCATCCCATTTGTCCAGTTAATCTCTAGTTAAGCTTCCCCCTGAGAAAACATGATGACAGTTTGAAGAAAAGAAAACTTCCTTTCTCAAAGTCTTCAAGACCAGAGTTCCCATTCCCCTCTTAATCACTCTTATTCACTGCAGCCTTCACATTCCAGAATCTATTATTATAACTTCCTTCACTAATGCAACTTTTCTCAAGTAGGGGTCATATGGTCCCCTGTGGGCTCACAGGTTATTTTAAAAGAACCACAGATGAAAATAGCACAAATGGGAGACCATAGCATGAGAGTAGGGGGCTGGCCAGTAGGATGGGGAAAGAGGAGTAGGCACAGGAAATAAGAAATGTCAGAGGAGGTCAAGGGTAAAAAGTTTAGAAACTGTCCTAAATGACAAAATATCTCAGAAAGAGATGTGTTTATTTTAACATCAGAAGAGCTAAAGCTTAGAGAACTCTTAAGTTTGGTTTCACACTCCCCAAATGTTCTTTGTAGGATTAAAAAAAATAATAATAATAACTTTGATTTTTGAGGGATGCTGGAACTTTTCCTTTTGTCAAAATCAATAAAGCTATATATTAAAATTTAGCATCATTTTCAACATTTCACCAGTTTTTTTCTGTTACCACTAATATTACTAAAGGAACAAAAACTGGAAAACCCAAGACTTCAGTAGTGAAAAAAAAAGTAGCTTTTATAGCTAAACATTCTATTATACAGCATAAAGTTACAATAAACAAAAAATCTGTAGATAAAATATCTAAATATCAGGCATCAAAAAAAGAGTTTTAATGCTAGAGTATTTGAAAAAAAGAACACCTATTAAGTCTAGCTTTTAAATTATTTTATTTGGATGGAGTTGTTTTTTTTTTTTGGGAGGCACAACAATGATGCTCAAGGACTACACCTGAATCTGGGCTCAGGGTTCACTCCTGGGCTCAAGTGACCATATGGAGTGACAGGAATCGAACCCTGGATAGCCACATGCAGTGCAAGAGTATACCAACTGTATTATCTCTCTGGTCCACCATTCAGTTATTTTAGCTTTGCACCCACTTCAGAATTATGCCATTGTAATTTTGTTGTATTTATTTATTTAAATTATACCTTTATTTAAATATCATAACAAACGTGATTGTAGTTTGCATTTCAGTCATAAAAAAAGAACATCTCCCTTCACCAGTGCTTCATTCCCACCAATGCCTCCTATCTCCCTCCTCCCCCAGCCCCTGCCTGTCTTCGAGACAGGCATTTTACTTCTCTCTCTCATTAACATTGTCATGGTAGTTGTTAGTGTAGTTATTTCTCTAACTGCACTCACTCCTCTTTATGGAAAAAAGTATCGTTGTAATTTTGGACCAACTTTTAAAAATAGGTAACCTAGCATCATATACCATATCTTCAAATACATTTTTACTATAATCCAGTCATATAAATATATCCAATTATCTGGAATGTATTAAGACAACTTTCTAGATGTCCATTGTCATAAACTTTCTTAAAATCAATTTAAAAAGAGAAAACTGGCCTATCGAGGTAACTCAATAAACTGGAGCATGTTTAGCATGCAGAGGGCTCAGATTTAATTCTAGTCATTAAGTGGCCACTTAAGCATATCCAGGAGCAATTTCTGAGCACTAAGCCTTGAGTTGACCCTGAGTACCACTGGATATGATCCAAAAATGAAAGGGAAGAGGGGAAAGGAGCAAGGGGAGAGAAGAAGGAAAGTGAGGGCAAGATAGGGAAGGAGGAAGAGAGGAAGAGAGGGAGAGAAGGAGCGAAGGAGAGAGGAATGGAGGGAGGGAGGGAGGGAAAGAGGAAGGAAGGAAGGAAGGAAGGAAGGAAGGAAGGAAGGAAGGAAGGAAGGAAGGAAGGAAGGAAGGAAGGAAGGAAGGAAGGAAGGAAAGAAGGAAGGAAGGGAGGGAGGGAGGGAGGGAGGAAGGGAGGAAGGAAGGAAGTGAGGGAGGAAGGAAGGGAGGGAGAAAGGAAGAGAGGGAAGAAGGAAGGGAGGGAGGAAGGGAGGGAGGGAGGGAGGGAGAGAGGGAAGGAAGGGAGGGAGGGAGAGAGGGAAGGAAGGAAGGAAGGAAGGAAGGAAGGAAGGGAGGGAGGGAGGGAGAGAGGGAAGGGAGGGAGGAAGGGAGGGAGGGAAGGAAGGAGGGAGGAAGGGAGGGAGGGAGGGAATGAAGGGAGGGAGGGAGGGAGAGAGGGAAGGAAGGAGGGAAGAAGGGAGGGAGGAAACAAGGAAGGAAGGAAACAAGGAAGGAAGGAAGGAAAGGAGGGAGGAATGGACCTGTCTCTAGCTAGGCTTACAATTAAGTTTATTTTAAAAATATCACTCTCCACATGCTGAAAATCTGCTCTTTTGATGGATGAATTATTTTATCTCAGAATCTAATAAGGGAGCTGGAGAGATAGCATGGAGGTAGGGCATTTGCCTTGCATGCAGGATGGTGGTTCGATTCCTGGCATCCCATATGGTCCCCCGAGCCTACCAAGAGTGATTTCTGAGCGTTGAGCGCTGCTGGGTGTGACCCAAAAACCAAAAAACCAAAAAAACAAAAACCTAGTAAGAACTACTCTATATTCACTAAAATAATGTTTCTCAACATTTTCTTACTATGATTCCCTTCCTATAGTACCCCATTTATACAATGTTCACCTATGATCCCCTTGGATTTTCCTGGAGATCCACAGGTTGACATATATTCCCTTGTTTAGAAACACTGTCTAAAACACACTTCACTTTGACAAAATTTACATGTATTCCAAAGAATCACTCTGATAGCGGTCCACTTAGCCCCAGTTAAATTGATATATTCTATTGTGGTCAATAATTGTAATATTCTGGATACTTTTCTCAAACCTTCTCAGAACAAGAAAAATTTGAGTAGTAATATAACATTTATTTTATTCCAGAATTTTTCTTTTTTTTTTTTTGGTTTTTGGGCCACACCCAGCGGTGCTCAGGGGTTACTCCTGGCTGCCTGCTCAGAAATAGCTCCTGGCAGGCACGGGGGACCATATGGGACACCTGGATTCGAACCAACCACCTTTGGTCCTGGATCGGCTGCTTGCAAGGCAAACGACGCTGTGCTAACTCTCCGGGCCCTATTCCAGAATTTTTCATTACAATACAGACAGAATAGGGACCAGAGAGATAGCACAGCGGCATTTGCCTTGCAAGCATCTGATCCAGGACCAAGGTGGTTGGTTCGAATCCGGGTGTCCCATATGGTCCCCCCTGCCTGCCAGGAGTTATTTCTGAGCAGACAGCCAGGAGTAACCCCTGAGCAATGCCGGGTGTGGTCCAAAAACCAAAACCAAAACAAAACAAAACAATACAGACAAAATACATTCAACAAATCTGAATAATCGGGCAAAAATTTTGCCCACATATTTTTTTTTTAGCTTCTAGGGCATGCAAATGACAAATTATACTAACAGGAGGTTTAAGTCAAAATGTCAAGTTCCCATCTGAATTATATCTGGCTGCTTTTTCATCTGTTTCTCAAATCCCAGGACTAAGATAACTACTATATCCAAGAAAAATTCTGGCAACTTGGAGACAGCAAGCTAACCTGTGTAGAATTTTTTTTGTGTGTACTTTAATTGAATCACCATGAGACAGAATTACAAAGTTGTTCATAATTAAATTTCTGTCATAAAACACCCATCCCTTCACCAATGCACATTTCCCAGTTTCCCCTCCTACCCTTCTGCCTGCCCTCTCCCCTGCAGACATTTTTTTCTTCTCTTCCCTTTCTTATGGCAGACATTTTTTCTTCTCTCTTCCCTTTTCTCCCTGTTCCCCTCTCAATTCTCTTCTCTCTTCTTCTCTCTCCTCCCCCCTTTTTTTCTTTTTTAAATACTGTAGTTTGCAATACTGTTACAAAAGGAGTATCATGCATATCACTTTTTTTTTTTTTTTTTGGTTTTTGGGCCACACCCGTTTAACGCTCAGGGGTTACTCCTGGCTATGTGCTCAGAAATCGCCCCTGGCTTGGGGGGACCATATGGGACGCCGGGGGATCGAACCGCGGTCCTTCCTTGGCTAGCGCTTGCAAGGCAGACACCTTACCTCCAGCGCCACCTACCCGGCCCCGATGCATGCATATCACTTTATCTCCTTTTAGGACCCAGTTCTTACCCAGTGATCATTTCCAACTATCATTGTCATAGTGGTTTCTTCTCTAGCCTAACTGTATTCCCTCAATTTGTGGTATCAAAGTAATCTCTGATTACCCTGGAATTTCTGTAGTACCTGCTGTAACACCCCCTTTTCATTTCAGATTCAGCTCATTCAAGTTCTCTTTCTTTGTGGGTCTTCCTAATGGTTTATCAAACTTGTTTATTTTTCAAAGAACCAACTCTTGCTGTCATTATCTTCTGAATTTTTGGTGGGAGGGTGTTGTGTGGAAAGTTTCTTACAATCAGGTTCTCAGGGCTAAAAAAAAGGCAATCTCAAGGGTGAAGGAAAAAAACATAACTGACTAATGTAGCCATCATTCTTCTTATTTAATTAAAATTAGAATTCTAAATCAAATATTCTCTTTCCTCAGCCATATAAATTTAATTACAGTAAGGTCTGGGAAACAACATAGTGAAAGGAGAAAATTATAATTTAAGTACAAGCATCATTAAAGAATTTTTGTTTACTGTTAAAAAGACATCATTAAGGGCCAGAGACAGAACAGTGGGTATGGTGTTTGCCTTGCACACAGCCAACTGGGGATGGATCTGGGTATGATCCTCGGCATCCCAAATAATCCCCCGGACCTGCCAAGAGCAATTCCTGAGCAGAGCCAGGAATCACTGGGTACAGTTGGGCGTGTTCCCCAAAAAGACATCATCTATCTGATTTTCATCATCTATGTTTTTCAGATGCTTTATAAATTCATAAAAATGTATTTTGCACTTGAGAAATTTTGTGGGGTTTTTTTGTTTTTGTTTTTTTTGGGCCACACCCAGTGACACTCGGGGTTAATCCTGGCTATGTGCTCAGAAATTGCTCCTGGTTTGGGGAGACCATATGGGACGCCTGCGGATCTAACTGTGGTCTGTCCTAGGCTAGCGCCAGAGGCAGACGCCTTACCACTCTGCGCCATTGCTCTAGCCACAGTTTTGTGGGGGTTTTTAATATCACTGAACAACATCTCAAACTCTACATGTTATTTAGTACAGTAAACTCAGAATTGAACTGCCATATGACCCAGCAATCCCAGTTTTGGGTTCCTATCCCCTGAACAAAAAACCACTCATCCAAAAGGGTGTATGCACACTGCTATTCATTGCAGCACCCAGTACAATAGCTAAGAGTTGGAATCCGGGCCCGGAGAGATAGCACAGCGGTGTTTGCCTTGCAAGCAGCTGATCCAGGACCAAAGGTGGTTGGTTCGAATCCCGGTGTCCCATATGGTCCCCCGTGCCTGCCAGGAACTATTTCTGAGCAGACAGCCAGGAGTTACCCCTGAGCACCGCTGGTGTGGCCCAAAAACCAAAAACCAAAAAAAAAAAAAAAAAAGAGTTGGAATCCACCTAGATTACATGTTCATTCCTGACATTAAAGTGTACCTCATAATGGAATAAATATAACAACTTGGGGTCGGCGAGGTGGCGCTAGAGGTAAGGTGTCTGACTTGCAAGCGCTAGCCAAGGAAGGACCACGGTTCGATCCCCGGCGTCCCATATGGTCCCCCCAAGCCAGGGGCAATTTCTGAGCGCTTAGCCAGTAGTAACCCCTGAGCATCCAACAGTGTGGCCTGAAAAACCAAAAAAAAAAACAAAAACAAACCAACAACAGGGGCCGGGCGGTGGCGCTAAAGGTAAGGTGCCTGCCTTCCCTGTGCTAGCCTTGGACGGACCGCGGTTCGATCCCCCGGTGTCCCATATGGTTCCCCAGGCCAGGAGCAACTTCTGAGCACATAGCCAGGAGTAACCCCTGAGCGTTACCGGGTGTGCCCCCCCCAAAAAAAAACAAACAAAAAAACAAAAAACAACAACAACAACAACAACAAAACTTAACTGTTTGGATCAGTCCTTTTGACTTCATAGTGAAAATTTTAGGTTTTGCTGGGTCTGTTTTTTCTTGGCAGTGTATTTGGACCAATTCCAGTTGTGCTCATGGCTTAGGGAATCTATGCTCACACCTGGTGGGAATTGAGGGACCATATATAGTGCTAGGGATCAAACAGTGCTTATTCTGGTATAAGGAAAGTACCTTAATCCCCAAACCATGACTAAAGTCCAACAAAGCTTCTTAAACTTCTTAAAATCACAACCTTTTATTGCCCAATAAATTTCTTGTGATTGTAGGTATTCAGTTATGTATAAGAAACCAAACATATACAGATTATAAATTAGAACTATTTAAAAACAAGCTTTTAAAATTGGGGGGAACCTCAACATTTAGTTACAAGGCTCCTTATATGGTACAACCCGCAGCACCTGAGTCAACAAAACCAACAAAAGCTATAAGTAAAATATCAAAGAAAAAATATTCTGAATAGAGTTAAAATATTAGCATTGTTAAAATGATTATCCTAAGATAAAGATAAGTAACTGAACAACTAAAATCATACATTGGATTATCGGTTTATAATGTTATCAAAATTTTATTCTCTTTTGAAATTGTTTTGGAGGTTTTTTTTTTTTTTTTTTTTTTTGGTGGGGGGTACACTTGGTGGTGCTCAAGGCTTTCCCCTGACTCTGAACTCAGAGATCACTCCAGGCAGATTTGGGAGACCATATAGGATGCTTGGCATTGAACCTGAGTTGGTTGTGTGCAAGGCCTACCCACACTGTACTATCACTCCAATTCCCTCATTGTACCTTTTTAAGAACATATAAGAAACAGGACTAAAGTTTGGACCCACAAATCTTCCTTAATAGCCAAAACAATTCTGAGAAAAGAGAGGGACAGTATCATATTCCCCAACTTAAACCCACAACATTATAGTAATAAAACAGTAATATATATAACATAATATAGCAATAAAATAAATAAAAACAGACACTGTACAGAGGCACAGAATTAAAAATTCAGAAACAAGCTTTTAGATATGTGGAGAGTTAAGACAAAGAACTAAGAGTATTAGTGGAGAAAGACTGGTCACCAACAAATGATGGTGGTGAAAGTGGATAGCCATATGCAAAACAGTGATTGGATCCCTATTTTATACCATGCACAAAATTTAATTCAAAATGAAAAGGTTTAGATATTAGACCTAAATCCATAATATTAATATGTTAAATAGAAATATTTTATGAAGAAAAGTTTCCTGCTTTTGTGCCTAAACTAGTTAAAAAGAATTTCTTCCCTAATTTCAGAAGGTGTAGTCTTCTTTTTTTTTTTTTTTTTTTTTTTTTTTTTTGGTTTTTGGGCCACACCCTGTGACACTCAGGGGTTACTCCTGGCTATGTGCTCAGAAGTTGCTCCTGGCTTCTTGGGGGACCATATGGGACGCCGGGGGATCGAACCGCGGTCCGTCCTAGGCTAGCGCAGGCAAGGCAGGCACCTTACCTCCAGCGCCACCGCCCGGCCCCAGGTGTAGTCTTCTTAAAGACAAAGATCTTTAAGCAATTTAATGTTCAGTGGTTTTGTGCTGGGAAGTCGCTCAAAGACCTGGAGTACATGCCTGGTGTGTGGCACTGACAGCTCCTAGTAACCCTGGGTCCAAGCATTGAACCATTAGATTGGCACAGCCAAGAGTGCTGGGAGTGTCTCCCAGGCCCCTAAAATAATTAGTGTCTTAGCACAATAACGCAATATAGTTCACAAGATATCTTGCCAACCTTTAATCTGTGTAACCGGAGCTTTTGAAAAATGCTTTTAAGAGCACTTGTTTTAGGATTAAATTTTAATAGAATGTAAAAATCTCAGCCTTCTGATTCCGGGCTGTGGAGATAAATCAAAGGTCTAGAATACTTGCTTTGGAAATAGGAAATAGGAAACCCAGTTCTGATTCCCAGAACTGCATTATTTACCAAGCCCTACTAGGAGCTACTTCCAAACATTTCTGAGAGTAAACAACAAATTGTACTGGTTTGTTCAAAAATAATATATGGAGGGCCAGTGCGGTGGTGCAAGGAGTAAGACATCTGCCTTGTCCACACTAGCCTAGGATGGACCCGGAGTCCCATATGGTTCCCCAAGCTAGAAGCGATTTCTGAGCACGAAGCCAGGAGTAACCCCTGAGTGTCACCGGGTGTGGCCCAAAAACTAAAATAAAAAATTTTATGGAAAGGGACTAGAAAACATGGCAGGTAGGATGCTTGCTTTGCACATGGCCAATCTGGGTTCAATCCCTGGCACCACATATGGTCCCCCAAGTATCACCAGGTATGGTCCAAAAAAGTCCCATGATAAGGCATTCTATTATTTTGAAAAAAGGGGTATTATGACCAAAGTATGCTTTAGAAAAATCTGAAACCAACCAACATGGATGACATAGAGTTAAGTGGAAAGACTCACAGGAACAGAGACCATATTTTATTCGAATCTCCTAAGCTACACCTGCTCTATGATTTACACATAAAAATATTTGTTGGGCTGGAAAAGATAGTACAGGAAGTATGGCAGCTGATTTGCATGTAGGTGCTTCAGTAACAATCTTGGTTCGATCTTCTGGCACCATATATAATACCTGGAATACCATGAAGTAAGATCCATGGGCAGAGCCAGGAGTAGTGCCTGATCACCACCAAGTGTGCCCCCCCAAAATCTGTTAAATCTAGAAACTAGAAAAGAAAAATCAGTTCCAACAAGGGTTTGTTTTCTGTTTTGTTTTTTTTTTTTTGGTTTTTGGGCCACACCCGGCAGTGCTCAGGAGTCACTCCTGGCTGTCTGTTCAGAAATAGCTCCTGGCAAGCATGGGGGACCATATGGGACACCGGGATTTGAACCAACCACCTTTGGTCCTGGATTGGCTGCTTGCAAGGCAAATGCTGCTGTGCTATCTCTCCGGGCCTGGGTTTGTTTTGTTTTGTTTTGTTTGGGCCACACCTGGCAGTGCTGTGGGTTACTCCTGGCTCTGCACTCAGTAACTTAGGGGTTACTCTGGCAGGCTTTGGGGACTATTATGAGATGCCAGGGATGGAACCTGGGTCTTCTAGGGTCGGCCATGTGTAAGGCAAATGCCCTGCTGCTGTGCTACTGCTCCGGCCCCTAACAGAGTTTTTTTTTTTTAATTTGATAACCATGATCCCTCTTTTCCTATCATTAAGATAGATTCCAAATAGGAAATAAGGGGCCAGAGAGACAGCACAGTAGTAGGGCATTTGCCTTGCATGCAGCCAATCCAGGACAGATAGTGGTTAGAATCCCAGCATCCCATAAGGTCCTCTGAGCCTGCCTGGGCCGGGGGCGAATTCTGAGAATAGAGCAAGGAGTAACCCGAGCACTGCTGGGTGTGACCTAAAAACCAAAAGGAAAAAAAAAGGCTCCAAATGGGAAATAAACACACACACACACACACACACACACACACACACACACACACACACACACAAGGAAACATACTATTTTCAATATAAAATAATATATAATCTGTTTAAGCAATTGGTAATATTTATCATTTAACCAATATAACAGTAAAGACTCTCAGTAGAAAGGAAACCTTCCTACTGAAACAGACGGCACTAGAGGAGACAGAAGACATGGAGAAGATCAGAATCAGGTCTCTGAGTAAGAAGAAGAATAATCATGAGTCTAGGGGAATATCATGAGGCCTTCGAGTCCTTGCCTTGAAACCATACAGTCATAAGTTCAAATCACTTGTGACTCATATGTATGATCCCAGCAACTATGCTGCATGCGATAGCAGGTGGTTTCTGGTTGCCACACAGGCAGGTGCTTGTGAGAACAACAAAGTGTTGTGTCCTAGGGAACACCTAAATGTCTGTTGACATTAAAAATCAACCCTGGGGGGGCCGGGAAGGTGGCGCTGGAGATAAGGTGTCTGCCTTGTAAGCGCTACCAAGGAACGGCGGTTCGATCCCCCAGCGTCCCATATGGTCCCCCCAAGCCAGGGGCGATTTCTGAGCACATAGCCAGGAGTAACCCCTGAGCGTCAAACGGGTGTGGCCCAAAAACCAAAAAAAAAAAAAAAATCAACCCTGGGGCCAAAGAGATAGCACAACAGCAGGGTGTTTGCCTTCCACACAGCAGATACAGGAGGGACCTCCAATATGGTCCCCCAAGCCAGGAGTGGATTTCTGAGCGCATAGCCAAGGAGTAACCTCTGAGCCTCGATGGGTGTGGCCCCCCAAACCAAAAACAAACAAACAAACAAAAAAACAACCTCAACCCTTAGCAACCTTCTTCCCTTTTCACAAAGAGCATGCTCCTCAGAGCCTGATTTATCTGCAGCTTCTCTACTCCTATGTTAAATGTCATCATAGATTCATTCGGTTCCAAAGTATGTTGTACTATTAAAAAGGGAAAAAAAACAACAACAGTAAAATTCTTGTCTTCCTCCAGTGTGCTCCAGTGTTGAAAATTCTGATCTTTAAAAAAGAATGAAAGAGGGCCTGGAGAGAGAACACAGCGGTGTTTGCCTTGCAAGCAGCTGATCCAGGACCAAAGGTGGTTGGTTCGAATCCTGATGTCCCATATGGTCCCCCGTGACTGCCAGGAGCTATTTCTGAGCAGACAGCCAGGAGTAACCCCTGAGCACCGCCGGGTGTGGCCCAAAAACCAAAAAAAAAAAAAAAAAAAAGAATGAAAGAAATAACATGACAATGGGAATGAAGGGTAATAAAATCTTCACTACTGGAAAAAGACAGTATGTGGAAACAGTTGGTACAGTTTTTGCCTCTCAAGTATCTTAAAATGAAACCTTTTGAAGAAAACATGGCAACAGCCCAGTATGTAATACAGATGGTATTCCTGTGGGTGGGAAACCACAGTTTAAAGAAAAGCATGATGGGACAGGGCAGGGAGAGTAGAAAAGAAATTTTAAAAGCAAAATTACAAGAAATAGTATGATGGCAAATAGTTGGAGTTTTTTCTCCCTTTAAGTGCCAATCTAGTTAAGAATATAATCTAGGGGGGCCCGGAGAGATAGCACAGCGGTGTTTACCTTGCAAGCAGCCGATCCAGGACCAAAGGTGCTTGGTTCGAATCCCTGTGTCCCATATGGTTCCCAGTGCCTGCCAGGAGCTATTTCTGAGCAGACGGCCAGGAGTAACCCTGAGCAACGCCGGGTGGGGCCCAAAAACAAAAAACAAAAACAAAAAAAGAATATAATCTAGGGACCAGAGAGATAGCATGGAGGTAAGGCTTTTGCCTTTCATGCAGAAGGTCGGTGGTTCGGATCCCAGCATCCCATATTGTCCCCTGAGCCTGCCAGGAGTGATTTCTGAGCAAAGAGCCAGGAGTAACCCCTGAGCGCTGCCAGGTGTGACCCAAAAACCAAAAAAATATATAAATAAATAAATTAAAAACGCTGAAAAATCATTAAACACCTTAAATTTAATGGCTTTTTAATTGTTTAATAATAATAATAATAATAATAATAATAATAATAATAAGGGCCGGAGTGGTGGCAAGGAGCGGTAAAAAGTATCTACCTTGCCGGCACTAGCCTAGGATGGACCATGGTTTGATTCCCTGACGTCCCAAATGGTCCCCCAAGCCAGGAGTGATTTCTGAGCGCATAGCCAGGAGTAACCCCTGAGCGTCACCAGGTGTGGCCCAAAAAACCAACAACAATAAAAAATAATAATAGAAAGAGACAGCACAGAGACTTAAGCTATGATGAATTCTATTTCCATCTAAGCACTACAGATGGGCCCCTGAGCACAGGTCCAAGATTAAGTCTTAGAGCATTGCAGGGTATGGCCCACTCCCCCCGCCCCCAAAAAAGTGATATTAACAATTGCTATTTAGTGCTACTGTGTCATGATATTTGTTAACATTTGGAAAAACTGCTTCTCTAAATCAGTAGTTTCCAAATGAAATAATGGGTGGGGGGAATAATGCATTCAAACTGAGACTAATGAATTAAAAAAAAATTAGGGGGCCAGAGAGATAACACCGCAATAGGGCATTTACCTTGCACTCAGCTGATCCAGGAGAAATGGTCGTTCGAATCCCGGGCATCCTATATGGTCCCCCATGTCAGGAGCAATTTCTGAGCGCAGAGCCAGGAGTAACCCCTGGACTCCACTGGGTGTGACACAAACCCTCCTCCACAAAAATTAGGGGCAGTGCCGGGGATTAAACTCTGAACATCCAGGCCGCGCGGTGGCGCTGGAGGCAAGGTGCCTGCCTTGCCTGCGCTAGCCTAGGACGGACCTCCGTTCGATCCCCCGGCGTCCCATATGGTCCCCCAAGAAGCCAGGAGCAACTTCTGAGCGCATAGCCAGGAGTAACCCCTGAGCGTCACAGGGTGTGGCCCAAAAACCAAAAACAAAACAAAACAAAACAAAAAACCTCTGAACATCCTCATATCCGAAAAGCAATGCATTACTACTGAGCTACCTCTCTGGCCCCACCTAAAGAATTTGTGTGTATGTATTTTTAGGCCACTTGGGGAGATGCTCAGGGGCTACTTCCTCAAGAGGACCATATGCAACAGCGGAGAATAGAACCTGGGTCTTTCGGACACATATAAGACAAACACCCTACATGTTGTACTATTGTTCAGGCCCTAATAAAATTTAATGTAATGGATGTGACAAGTTCATTGCACACCCAAACTAATCTTGAAAGAAATTAATTACCATTCAATCTAGTTTGGGGATAGTGAGAATACCCATAATTACCTGCAAATACTTTAAGACATTCCTCCTTCAAGTACATAACTATTTTTTTTTAATTTTTCTTTTGGGGCCACACCCTGCTGGGCTGGACCTTACTTCAGGCTATGTGTTAAGGGCACACTCTGATACCAGGTGGTTTGCATTTAAGGCAAGATCTTTCACCGCTGTAATGTCCCTCCGACCTCTACCAGTATTTAGACCACATTTTCTTCTCACCAATAGTTCTAAAACACAATCAGTATGAGTGCAAAAGACAAGAAAATCCAGTTATCTAGTAGGTAATACTAGAAAATATTTAGAAGCATTCCATTTAAAGGTATGTCAGCACGGATTTACTGCATGCAAATTTTAAACCGTCTTAGTGTCTATGTATAAAGGTAGTTTCTACGTCTAAGTTTCTATGTCTAAGTTAAATATATAGGCATAACCATTAGAAGCCACTCTTTGTCTCTTTAAAATGGGAGCTGGTCTGCTACATGACAGCTGCTAGAATTCAAAGGCAGAGTCAACACTCGGTGTTAAGTTTTCTGCTACTGGGTGGGAGCCGCCCTTCGAGCCCCCAAAAGACTGGGCTGATAGCAGCTGCGATTCTGTGATCTGGATCTGGAAGGCGCCCGCGAACCAGCGCGGATGCTGGGCTGGGCTGGGCTGGGCCGGGCCGGGCCCGGACACGCGGCCACTTAGAGAACAGACTAAGGCCGCGTTGCCGACGAGGCCGCTGCACGCCCACGGCCGGCTCCCGGGCCTGGCCCAGCCGGCGACTCGCAGCGCCCGGGCCGGCCTGCAGAGGTGCGGCCTTACCTGTTGGTCATCCCTGCAGCCACGCCCAGCATCTCTCCGCAGGAGGCCGGTCCAGTCCCGCCGGCCCTCCGCTCCACGCCGCGCTCCGGTCACAGCCGCCTCCGCGCTCAGTCGCCCAGCGGCCGGCAGCTGGCGAGCGGCGAACGGGCAGGAAGGGAAGGCGGGCGAGCGGGCCCCGGAGCGCCACCGCCTCTTCCCCGGATCCGGCCCAAGGCGGGGCGGGGCCCGCCGGAGGAAGCAGCCGGACCGCCCCCGACACCCTCCCGCTTCCTGCCGCCAGGCCCCGGGCCTTTGGGACCTGCCCGGCTTGCCCGGCCTGCCCTGACCCTCTCCGCACCCGGAGCTCCCCGAGCCCACCTAGCCCGGGAAGCTTGGCCCTAGAGAGGCCGGGCAGGTTCCCCTTCCCCGGGCCCAGCGCCTGGGGTTAGGTTCGGCTAAGCTCAGAGATCTGCTAATGTCACCAAGCTTTTTGACCCATTGGGGCCCATTCCCTTTTGGAGAAAGATCTTGTAGAGCATTTTTTAAAATAATTATCTTTATTTAGACACCGTGATTACAAATATGATTATAGTTGTATGATTACAGTCATGTAAAGAACACCCCCCCTTCACCAGTGCAACATTCCCACCACCAATTTCCAGATCTCCCTCCTCCCCACTCCCACACCTCTATTGGAGACAGGCTTTCTACTTCCCTCATTCATTCACATTGTTAGGATAGTTTTCAGTGTAGTCATCTCTCCAACTGCACTCATCACTCTATGTGATGAGCTTCATGTCATGAGCTGCACCTACCGGCCCTCATCTCTATTGTCTCTGAGATACTGTTAAAAATGTCTTTAATTTTTCTTAAAGCCCATAGATGAGTGAAACCATTCTGCATCTTTCTCTCTCCCTCTGACTTACTTCACTTAACATAATAGATTCCATGTACATCCATGTATAGGAAAATTTCATGACTTCATGTAGAGCATTCTTTAGAAGGTGGCCATCAGGGCCCGGAGAGATAGCACAGCGGCCTTTGCCTTGCAAGCAGCCAATCCAGGACCAAAGGTGGTTGGTTCGAATCCCGGTGTCCCATATGGTCCCCCGTGCCTGCCAGGAGCTATTTCTGAGCAGACAGCCAGGAGTAACCCCTGAGCACCGCCCGGTGTGGCCCAAAAACCAAAAGAAGGTAGCCATCAGTTAGTTGCTGGTTGGTATTGTTTGGTTTGGTTTGGTAGTTACAGGATTTTTGCTTGTTGGGCTTTATTTTTTTATTTTATTTTATTTTATTTTTTTGGTCTTCTTCCAGCAGAACCACACAACTTAAATCATCTTGTTCTACCTCATGAATTGAAGGGGAAAATAAAAATGAATGGTACCAGGACCATATGAACAGAGTGGAAATAAAAAAAAAAAGATAAGACTTAAACACCAAACCCAATGTCAACAATAGAATCGATACCCTCCCTATCTACAACCTATACACAGAGGGGAACAATTACACTGTTTTTTGTTTGTTTGTTATTTTGTTGTTGTTTTACTGTTGTTTATTGGGTTTTTTTGTTATGAGGTTTTGTTTTTTTCTGTTTTCTGTCTTCTTCCAGCAGAACTACATAACTTGAATCATCTTGTTCTGCCTCATGAGTTGAGGGGGAAAATAAAAATGAATGCTACCAGAACCAAACAGCCATATAAACATTGAGTGGAAATAAAAATGATCAGACTTAAACACCAAACCCAAAGTTAACAACAACAGAATCGATTCCCTATCTACAACAAGCTATACACAGAGGGGAGCAGATACACTATCACTCCAGGGGGCAAAGGAGGGAGAGATGGGACACAGGTAGGGAAAAGAGGGTGAAGGGAGGACAATCCTGGTGGTGGGAATGCCCCTGATTCATTACTGTGAGGGGCCAGAGAGATAGCATGGAGGTAAGGTGTTTGCCTTTCATGCAGAGGGATGATGGTTCGAATCCCAGCATCCCATATGGTCCCCAGTGCCTGCCAGGGGTGATTTCTGAACACATAGCCAGGAGTAACCCCTGAGTACTGCCGGGTGTGGCCCAAAAACCTATATATATATATTACCGTGAAAGATTTGTTATTCACTATTCACTTTTGGGTCAATAAAAATTATTAAAAAAAAAAAAAAGAAGAAGAAGATGGTCATCAGTTAGTTAATTGCACACTTCCAGGAAGAAGTGTTTGCGTTTGTGACTCTAGAATGCCCAGTGCAGAACTGACACATTTGAGGGTTCTCGTTAATATTTTCATGTACTTATAAATTGTTTCAAGAAAAAGAAGGTGAGTCTTTTGGGGAGGGCACATCCGGTGGCTCTCAGGGGTTACTCCTGGTTCTGTGTTCAGAAATAACTCCCGACTGGCTCAGAACCATATGGGATGGCCAGGATTGAACCCGGGTTGGTAAGTGCAAGACATACGCTCTACCCGTTGTGGTATTACACTGACCCTCATGAGGTTCTTTTGTTTGTTTATATACACTCTACATAATTTTCTTCTTATTTTTTGTCACTTCTGGATTCCCAAAACCTTAAATTAAAACAACCTTTAATATCAGTTATTAAACTCAGACATAAACTGTCTCTTCCAGTACATGTAATTTAAAATTTTTTTAAATTTAAAGGGGCTGGAGGGGTGGCACAAAGTGGCATGGCATCTGCCTTGCTGGTGCTAGCCTAGGATGAACTACAGTTCGATCCCCGGCATCCCATATGTTCCCCCAAGCCAGGAGCAATTTCTGAGTTCATAGCCTGGAGTAACCCCTGAGTGTCACTGGGTGTGGCCCAAAACAAAACAAAACAAAAAAACAAAAACCAAAAAACATTTTTTTAAATTAAAGAACAGTGGTTTACAAAGCTACTGATAGCTGAATTTTAGGCATGTATTTCAACATCAGTCCTACTAACAATGTCAACTCCCATCAGCAATATTCCCATTCTCCACTACCACCCACAGCCCAACCAAACTCCCTCTCTCCTTGTCTGCCACCTTGGCAGACACATTTTTAAAGTTTAGTAATTTCAGTTTAGATTTCCTTATATTTTCAGAGTTGTTTATTTTTTGTTTTTGGGTCACACCCGGCAGCATTCAGGTTACTCCTGGCTCTATGCTCAGAAATTGCTCCTGGCAAGCTCACGGGACCATATGGGATGCCGGGATTCAAATCACTGACCTTCTGCATGCAAAGCATATGCCTTACCTCCATGCTATCTCTCCAGCCCCAAAGTCTAAATCTAATAGATTTTTTTCCTTTTTTTTTTTTTTTTGGTTTTTGGGTCATACCTGGCAGCAATCAGGAGTTCTTCCTGGCTCTACGCTCAGAAATCGCTCCTGGCAGGCTCAGGGAACTATATGGGATGCCGGGACTCGAACCACCGTCCTTCTGCATGCAAGGCAAACACCTTACCTCCATGCTATCTCTCTGGCCCCCTAACACAATTATTTTGCATGTCACAGATAAGTGAAGTAATCCTATATTTGTCTTTCATCTTCGGGCTTACTTCACTCAACATGATCTCTTCCAATTCCAGTAAGGTTGCAGCAAATTGCATAATTTCACAGTTCCTTTTGTGTGTGTGTGTGTGTGGTTTTTGGGTCATACCCGGCGGTGCTCAGGGGTTATTCCTGGCTCCCGGCTCAGAAATTGCTCCTGGCAGGCACAGGGGACCATATGGGATGCCAGGATTCGAACCAATGACCTTCTGCATGAAAGGCAAACGCCTTACCTCCATGCCATCTCTCCGGCCTCTCACCGTTCTTTTTTTAAGCATCTTGGTTACAAAATTGTTCATAATTTAGTTACAGTCATAGAATATACACCAACTTTCACCAGTGCACTTTTCCTGCCACCAGTGTCCCCAGTTTCTCTCCCATCCACCCACCCTCGGCTTTCTCTGGGGCAATATTTTGCTTATATTTCTTTTTCTTTTTTGATAATTGGTTTGTACTATTGTTAATAAAGAGGTACCATGCATTTCACTTTGTCCCCTTTCAGCACCCAGTTTTTTTCCAGTGATCAATTCCAATTATCATTGTCATAGTGAACTCTAACTGTACTCACTGCTCTTTGTGTCAAGCTTCCTACCATGGATTAGTCCTCCTGGACCTCATTTCTATTGTTCTTGGTATTATTACCATACTGTTTTATTTTTCATATGTCCCACAAGTGAGTGAAATTATTCTATGCCTATCCCTTTTCCTCTGATTCATTTCACTAAGCATAGTAATCTCCATATTCATCCATGTATAGGCAAATTTCATGACTTCATTTTTTTACCCCCCCCCACTTCATTTTTCTTAAAAGCTGCATAATATTCCATTGTGTAGATGCACCAGTTACTTTAGTCACTCATTTGTTTTTGGGCACATGGGTTTTTTCCAGATTCTAACTTTTATAAATAGTGCTGTGACAAATATAGAACTGTGTGGTGATTTTGGGGACCTTAGAGTTTTCTTAGGTGTGGTATTGCTAGATCATTTGGGAGCTCAATTTCTAATTTTTTAGAGTAATATCCATATTGTTTTCCAAAAAGGCTGGTCTAGTTGGCATTCCTACCAGCAGTAAATGAGCATTTCTTTCTCCCTGCATCCATACCAGCACTGACTGTTCTTGTTTCTTGTGATGTGTGCCAGTTTCTGTGGTGAGATTGTATCACATTGTTTTGATTTGCATCTCCCTGATGATTAGTGACGTGGCGCATTTTTTCATGTGTCTTTTGGTCATCTGTATTTCTTCTTTTTCTTTTTTTTTTCGGGGGGGTGGGGGCACACCCGGTGATGCTCAGGGGTTACTCCTAGCTATGAGCTCAGAAATAGCTCCTGCCTTGGGGAACCATATGGGATGCTGGAGAATCAATCTGCTGTTCATCCTAGGTTAGCATGTGCAAGACAAACGCCCTACTACTTGCACCACTGCCTTGGCCCATCCTCTTTGATTTCTTGAAGCAGTATATTGTAGTTTTCTTTGTATAGGTCTTTGACCTCTTTAGTTGATTAGGTAATTGATTTTCTGAGGGCACAATTGTGAATGGTATTGCTTTGTTAATGTCTCCTTTTCTTTCCTTATTTGTAAATAGAAAAGCCATATTTTAATTTTTGTTTTCTGTTGTTGTTTTTGGTTTGTGGACCACACCGAGTGATGCTCAGGGGCTACTGCTTGCTATGCACTCAGAAATTGCTCCTAGCTTGGAGGACCATATGGGATGCCGGGGATCAAACCAAGTTCATCCTGGGTCAGCTGCCTGCAAGGCAAATGCTCTACTGCTGTGCTATCACTCCAGCCCCCAAACCATGTATTTTTGCATATTAATTTTGTAGCCTGACACTTTGCTATACAAATAGTTTCTAAAAGCTTTTTGGTAGTCTTTAGTCTTTTTTTTCCTTTTTTTTTTTTTTTTTTGGCTACACCCAGTGACACTCAGGGGTTATTCTTGGCTGTGCGCTCAGAAATCACTCCTGGGGCCGGGAAGGTGGCGCTACAGGTTAGGTGTCTGCCTTGCAAGCGGATGGACCGTGGTTCGATCCCCTGGTGTCCCATATGGCCCCCCAAGCCAGGGGCGATTTCTGAGCGCATAGCCAGGAGTAACCCCTGAGCGTCAAATGGGTGTGGCCCAAAAACAAAAAAACAAAAACAAACAAAGAAATCACTCCTGCACTATTGCTCTGGTCCCTCTTTAGGCTTTTCTAAATATAGTATCATATAATCTGTAAACAATAAGAGTTTGACTCTTAGAGGAGACTTTTTAGTTTTTTTCCCCACTGAACATATTTGCCATGAGTTTGTGGTAAATATCCTTGACTATATTGAGAAAAGTTCCTTCAATTACCATCTTGTTGAGAGTTTTTATCATGAACGGGTGTTAGACCTTGTAAATCAGACCTCTTTCTAATACCATGCACAAATCAAATTAAAATAGATTAGACCTATTTTCATGTGCCTTTTAACACCAGAAACATAGAAACAGAGTAAAGCTATGAAGAACTCTCAATGATTTTGTGAGGTGATAAAGGCATCTTCAATGAGGAAACATCATTAATCAAGCAAGTGGAAGCAAATATTAACAAATGAGACTACACAAAATTATGAAACTTCTGCTTCTCAAAGGAAACAATCACCTGGATACAAAGAGCATCCAGAGAATGGGAAAAATTATCCATTCAACACCAGACTGATATAGAGTTAATATCTAAGATGTATGCATTGGAGAGCTTAAAAAAAAATCTAGGGACCAAAGTGGTGGCACAGGGAGTAAGGTGTCTGCTTTGCGTGTGCTAGTCTAGGACAGACCGTGGTTCAGTCTCTCAGAGTCTCATATGGTTCCCCTAGCCAGGAGCGATTTCTGAGCACATAACCAGGAATAACCCCTGAGCATCACCAGGTGTGGCTCAAAAAACAAAACAAACAAACAAACAAAAAAAAATCGGGGGCCAGGCGGTGGCGCTAAAGGTAAGGTGCCTGCCTTGCCTGCACTAGCCTTGGACGGACCGTGGTTAGATCCCCCGGTGTCCCATATGGTCCCCCAAGCCAGGAGCAACTTCTGAGCACATAGCCAGGAGTAACCCCTGAGCGTTACCGGGTGTGGCCCAAAAAACCAAAAAAAAAAAAAAAATCCAGCCTATCAAAAAATATGAACAGAAATTTCAAAGAAGTAATGACAGCACACATGTTTCCAGTTCATGTATGTGGTGACTGTGTGCATGTATATATTGCCTGTCTCTCCTTTCTTTTTCTTTTTTTTTTTTTTTTTTTTGGTTTTTGGGCCACACCCGGTAACGCTCAGGGGTTACTCCTGGCTATGCGCTCAGAAGTCGCTCCTGGCTTGGGGGACCATATGGGACGCCGGGGGATCGAACCGCGGTCCGTCCAAGGCTAGCGCAGGCAAGGCAGGCACCTTACCTCTTGCGCCACCGCCCGGCCCCTGTCTCTCCTTTCTTGATATGGACTTTCATATTGAATTCTGGCATGTGTACTGAGGCTGGCTCTCTGTACCTTTGAAGGACCCTGTACTCTCTTGAGCTCTTAAGCACATTACTCTTTTTTATCCTCTTCCTCCCCTGCCTCAGTACCTCTGAATAAAACACATTTTTACTTGAGAGAGAGAGAGAGAGAGAGAGAGAGAGAGAGAGAGAGAGAGAGAGAGAGAGAGAGAGATACAGATAGTTAAAAGGCACATGAAAAAAATGCTTTATATCATTAATCATCAGGGGGATGCAAACTGAAAGGTCAATGAGGTATCATCTCATAACATAGAGACTAGCACTCATCAAAAAAAACAAGAACAACCAGTGCTGGTGAAGAAACGAACCTTTATTCACTGCTGGTTGAATATTCTGACTAGGTCAAAGCTTTGTGAAAAACAATATGGACAATTCTCAAAAATTAGAAATTAGGCATCCATTTTACCCAGCAATACTATTCCTGGGAATATATCCCAGGAACCTTAAACAAACAAACAAACAAACAAAAACCAAGGGACCGGAGAGATGGCATGGAGATAGGGCATTTGCCTTGCATGTAGAAGGATGCTGGTCCAAATCCCAGCATTTCATATGGTCCCCCAAGCCTGCCAGGAGCGATTTCTGAGCATAGAACTAGGAGTAACCTCTGAATGCTGCCAGTGTGACCCCAAAACCAAAACCAAACAGACAAAACCCCACATAAAACAGCACAATGCGGGCCTGGAGAGATAGCACATCGGCGTTTGCCTTTGCAAGCAGCCGATCCAGGACCTAAGGTGGTTGGTTCGAATCCCGGTGTCCCATATGGTCCCCCGTGCCTGCCAGGAGCTATTTCTGAGCAGACAGCCAGGAGTAACCCCTGAGCAATGCCGGGTGTGGCCCAAAAAAAAAAAAAAAAAAAAAAAAAGAAAAAAAGAAAAAAAAAAAAACCAGCACAATGCAGAAAAGGCATCTGATTCCCATGTTCATTGCAGTCCTATTGACGATAGACAGAATCTGGAAACAGCCCAATGATGGTAATGGTACAATGTGAATGTACACAATGCTGTGGAATCTTTCATTTTAAATAATTTAAATGGCATTGTTTTTGCTTATGTGTATTTTACCACAATTAGGAATGATGGTAACACCTTTAGTGCAGAAACACTGAAAAAGACGTAAGTGAAAAAAAGCCAAGAATGATACTAATTATTAGATGCCATAGTTAAAAAATGCAGATCAAGGGCCCGGAGAGATAGCACAGTGGTGTTTGCCTTGCAAGTAGCCGATCCAGGACCTAAGGTGGTTAGTTCGAATCCCGGTGTCCCATATGGTCCGCCGTGCCTGCCAGGAGCTATTTCTGAGCAGACAGCCAGGAGTAACCCCTGAGCACCGCCGGGTGTGGCCCAAAAACCAAAAAAAAAAAAAAAAAAACCAAAAAAACAAAAACAAAAAATGCAGATCAAAATAATATAGGTATATTCTTTTTTTTTTTTTTTGTGGTTTTTGGGTCACACCCGGCAGTGCTCAGGGGCCACTCCTGGCTCCATGCTCAGAAATTGCTCCCGGCAGGCACGGGGGACCATATGGGACGCCGGGATTCGAACCGATGACCTTCTGCATGAAAGGCAAACGCCTTACCTCCATGCTATCTCTCCGGCCCCAATATAGGTATATTCTTTAAAAAAAATTTAGGGGCCGGGCGGTGGCGCTGGAGGTAAGGTGCCTGCCTTGCCTGCGCTAGCCTAGGACGGACCGCGGTTCGATCCCCCGGCGTCCCATATGGTCCCCCAAGAAGCCAGGAGCAACTTCTGAGCGCATAGCCAGGAGTAACCCCTGAGCGTCACAGGGTGTGGCCCAAAAACCAAAAAAAAAAAAAATTTATTGACTGATTGGTTTCTGGGCCACACCCAGTGGTGCTCAGGGGTTACTCCTGGCTCTGCACTAAGAAATCACCCCTGGCAGGCTGGGGGACCATATGGGATGACAGGAATCGAACTGGGTCCCTCCTGGATTGGCCACATGCAAGGCAAACGCCCTGTTGCTGTGCTACCTCTCCAGCCTATGTCTTCACATAGGGAAAACGTTTTCTACCACTTGAGCTACATTACTAGTCCCTATTTAAAGTTTTTCTGGTGGAGGAGCTCTGGGTTACTTTTGGCTCTGATCAAACCATTGGCTGAATCACAAGCTTAATCCCTGAACTATCTCTCTGGTATACTTAATCTAATTTTAAAAATGACTTACTGTAAACTTTCGTACCTAAGTATTCAAATGCATCTTTTAAAAACAATATTTACCATGAAATCACAATTTTATACCTTGTAGAAACAAAAGATTTCAATGTTATATAATATCCAGATCATTCAAATTACCCATATTGACACAAAAATGCCTTTTACAACTAGTTGGTTTAAATCAGAATCTATTAAGAAGCATTATTGTATCCTACTGATGTAACGCTAATAAAGTTAAAAAAATTAAGTACAGTACATGGTTTCTTCCTTCCTACTCCCCTTTCCTATCTCTTTCTCTCCCTTCCCTTGAAACTTTACATTGCACTATAAAATACTTAAGGGGCTGGAGTTTATAATACAGCAGGTACAGAGCTTGCATTACACATCACCAATCCAAGTTCAATCCCTGGCACTCCCATATGGTTCCCTGAGCACAGCATGAGTGATGCCTGAGGATAGAGCCATGAGGAAGCCGTGTGCATAGCTGAGTGTGACCCAACAACCAAAGGAAAAAAATTAAAATTTGAATATATTTCCCTTCCCTTTCTTTTTTCTCATAAGTATGTGGGGGTGGGTCTCACACTTGAGTGAGTTGTGGTGCTTGTTGGTTGGGGTTGTGCATGTAAGCTCTATGAGTTGCTCTATGTAGCATGATTAAAACTGTAATGTAGCATTTGGGATGAGGCTGGAGATACTTGTTGAAAGACATATTAACTATTGAGTCCTAGATGGAGGTGGATGACGGTGAAATGGAGGAACAAAGAGAGAGGCCTTTCTCTGCCAGCCTGGGCCACACGCCTGCAACCCCTTCCTTCCAGCTGGCGGGTCTTAGGGTGGAGGCGAGGAAATGATCCATGGACAGTCAGGTTTCAGAAGACATGAAGCTTTATTAATAATACACCACATGTGGCTTCTATCATAATCTTTTAAGCAGCATATTTCAGCTGCCCAACATCTCCAACCTGTTTCTTATCTCCCATGCTGCCTATTCCAGCCTTGCTGACCCACCTCAATCCCCTTTTATGGCCCTCCTGCAATCCTTTCCAAAGTAAGCAAAACAGAAAGTTGGGGGAGGGGAGTAACAATACCAAACTCAACTTCACACTTTAAGACTGGTCTTTCACTGATCTTTCTCAATCTTCTACCAGATCTTGAACCATTGGAAAGACCTAGTCAGTTCTTTACATTTATCTGATTATTGAATGTGCCCTTTAATTCTTTCTTTTCTTTTCATTATATTAGACTTTTAATCTAATCTAAAGGTTGGAATACTTTTATATAAAGGAGTTTTTTGGGAACAACAATTCTTCAGTTAATGTTCTTTTTTTTTTTTTTTTTTTTTTTTTGGTTTTTGGGTCTCACCCGGCAATGCTCAGGGGTTACTCCTGGCTCCATGCTCAGAAATTGCTCCTGGCAAGCACGGGGGACCATATGGGACGCCGGGATTCGAACTGATGACCTTTTGCATGAAAGGCAAACGCCTTACCTCCATGCTATCTCTCCGGCCCTAATGTTCTTTCTTAAGGCACATGTCTAATGTAGATACTAAAATGTCTAGTAATTCTAAGATCACAGGACTAAGTTCTATTGATTCGAATCTGCCTTCAGTCCATTACTACCCAATTTTGATTATCATAGTAATGATAAGTTAAAGTCAGAATTGGGAAGATTCCCCATATTTTAGGGTCACATTGAAAAATGCTCAGGCTTTTTCCTGGCTCTGTGCCCATAAATCACTTTTGTTGGTGCTTGTGGTGGTGTCAAATATTGAGTTGGGACAAGCAGATGAAAGGCAAGTACTTTAATCCCTATACTGTCTTCAGCCCTTCAATGTTTATTTACCCATATACATTTTAGCTGTTATATTCCAAGAATTAGAAAAAAATTCTGATGGGAATTACCCTGAATCTGTACAGTGCTTGGGTAGAACGGTTATTTTTGTTGTTGTTTTTGGGGGGGGCCACACCCGTTTGATGCTCAGGGGTTACTCCTGGCTAAGCGCTCAGAAATTGCCCCTGGCTTGGGGGGACCATATGGGACGCCGGGGGATTGAACCGCGGTCCTTCCGTGGTTAGCGCTTGCAAGGCAGGCTCCTTACCTCTAGCGCCACCTCACCGGCCCCAGAATGGTTATTTTTTTTTTTTTTGTTTTGGTTTTTGGGCCACACCCGTTTGACGCTCAGGGGTTACTCCTGGCTATGTGCTCAGAAATCGCCCCTGGCTTGGGGGGACCATATGGGACGCCGGGGGATCGAACCGCGGTCCTTCCTTGGCTAGCGCTTGCAAGGCAGACACCTTACCTCCAGCGCCACCTACCCGGCCCCAGAATGGTTATTTTTAATGTTATCTAATCTATGAAGAAGTAATGAGTTTCCATTTTGTGGTTGGCATGAATTTGATTTAAAAGTGATTTATACTGGGGTCGGGCAGTGGTGCTAGAGGTAAGGTGTCTTGCCTTGCCTGCGCTAGCCTTGGACGGACCGAGGTTCGATCCCCCAGTGTCCCATATGGTCCCCCAAGCCAGGAGTGACTTCTGAGCGCATAGCCAGGAGTAACCCCCGAGCATCACTGGGTGTGGCCCAAAAACCAAAAAAAAAAAAAAAAGTGATTTATACTTCCCTTGTATATGTTACTTGTTTTTATTCCATTATGACTTTTATTCCAGATATAACTGTGAATGGTATTTAAAAAATTCCTTGTCCAGGGTCGGAGAGATAGCACAGCATAGGGCGTTTGCCTTGCATGTGGCCAACCCAAGACACAGTGGTTCAATTCCAGGTATCCCATATAGTCCCCCAAGCCTGCCAGGGGCAATTTCTGAGTGCAGAGCCAGGAGTAACCCCTGAGCGCCACGGGGTGTGACCCAAAAACAAAAAAAAATTTTTTCCTTTGTCCTACCTTATTCTTTGCTTATAGAAATGCAACAAATTGGGGAACCAACCACCTTTGGTCCTGGATCGGCTGCTTGCAAGGCAAACACCGCTGTGCTATCTCTCCGTGCCCCACTTTTTTCTTTAAAAAATTTTTTTATTGGTCCTCTCTCTCTCACTCCACATGGTAAGGAAACAGACAGTTATCTTGGAGATTCCTGTACCCAGAATCAGGCCATGAGAACATTCGTCACCATGTGGACTACTGGACTTCATGCATTTTGTACACTCTGGAGACAGGTGAAAAATCACAGCATTTTTGCAGTGCCAGGATACCCCTACAACGATCTGAAAATTAAAAGGCAGGAACTAGGGGCCGGAGTGGTGGTGCAAGTGGTGGTGCATTTGCCTTGCACATGCTAACCTCAGACAGACTGCAGTTCGATCCCTGGCATCCCATATGGTCCCCCAAGCCAGGAGCGATTTCTGAGTGCATAACCAGGAGTAGCCCTGAGCATTGCTGGGTGTGGTCCAAAACCAACCAATCAACCAACCAAACAAAAAACAAAAAGGGAGGAACTAGACTATACCTGTATGACCCACTGAATTAGCTTGACAAATTAATGGAAATAGTCCAAATCAAAGAGCCATGAACAGTAAATCTGTCAGTGACCTGATAGCACATCAAGTCAGTATTCAGATCAGGCATATACAAGCTCCACTGTCAGCACTTACAAAACCTTAAGAACAATGAAAAAACCAAGAAATTCATCTCTGTTAGTGGACAGAGAGAGAATTCCAAGTTAGTTTGCAAATTCATTAAAACTTGTATGAGAACTTCAAATCAACACTTCAAGTGATGACAATGAAAATTAAGCAATCACTAGAAGAGAAATTAAATTAACTTAAAGAAGTTAATCAAAGTATGAAAGAATCAATACAAATGGAATTTAAGGGCCCAAAGAAGACAATAATGAGCCAAGCAATGAAATTTATATTGTGGAGAAACAAATCAATGAATTTGAAGACAACTTATCAGTCACAATGAAGCAGCAAAAGTGAAGTAAAAGAATGAAAAAGAATCTATCTATTGAGCATCAGTAAGAGGGATAACCTCTGAATTATAAGAATACTAGAAGAGGAAAAAGAGAAAGGTGAAGAATGACTGGTGGAAGACAGCTTCTCTAATTTTTGGAGGGAATCTTCTGTACAAATTTAAGAGGCCCAAAGAGTACCAAACAAAATAGACTCAAACAAAATACCACCAAAACACAGTTATCAAAATGGCAAGAACCAAATAGAGACAGACAACTTAAAGTATCAGGAGAGAAATACCTTAACTACAAGGAACATAAGAATCAAGATAGACCAGACCTGCCACATGTCTCATGCAAGTAAGAGAGTATAATGAGATTTTCAAAGTACTGAATGAAACAATCTTTCAAAAAAATGAAAAGAAATGATCTGGAGCTGGAGTGATGGTGCAGCAGTAGAGCGTTTGCATGTGGCTGACCCAGGACAAACCACAATTCAATCCTCTGGCATCCATGTAAATCCCCCAAGCCAGGAGTGATTTCTGAGCGCATAGCAAGAAGTAACCCCTAAACTTCATCGGGTATGACTCAAAATAAAAAAAAATAGAGGGCCAAAATAGCATGGAGGTAGGGCATTTGCCTTGCATGCAGAAGGAGGGTGGCTTGAATCCTGGCATCCCATATGGTCCCGAGCCTGCCAGGGGTGATTTCTGAGCTTGGAGGTAGGAGTAACCCGTGAGGTCTGTGGGATGTGACACCAAAACAAAAATAAATAAAAGAAATGATCTTTCAACCTAGAGGCCAAAACCCTGAAAAACTATCATTTAGATTTGAGGGAGGGATAAAGCCACTTTCCAATTTAAAAAAAATCCAGAAAACCAGCACTACATACTATTTGTCTCAACTTAACCAACCCAGTAAGAATTAAAGGCCACCTAAAAAAGGGAATAGCCAAATGCAAAAACAGCTAAGCTCCATACACTAAAAAATAAATAAATAAATAAAATGACAAGAGTCCTTTCTAATCACTAGTTTCTCTTAATGTTAATGAATTAAACTCTCCCAACTAGAAGGCACAGACTGGATAGATTAGAAAATATTATCTTTTAGGGCTGGAGAGATAGCACAGTGGCATTGTTTGCCTTACAAACTGCAGACCCAGGACACACCTGGGTTCGATTCCCCGGGATCCCATATGGTCCCCGAGCCTGCCAGGAGCGATTTCTGAGCAGAGAACCAGGAGTAATCCCTGAGCGCCACTGGGTGTGACCCAAAAACAAAAACAACGAAAATATTATCAAATATTATCTATCAATTTACTGCTTACAGAAAACATAACTAAACTCACAGGATAAACACAGACTCAAGAGTAAAAAGATAAAAAACAATCATATAAGACAATAGTAGCAAAACACCCTCCCTCAAATACCCTAAACATCTGGGACAACATATTTGGCATAACAGACCAAATAGAATTTTAATCTAAAGAAAGCAATTAAAGCTAGGAAAGGACACTACTTATTAAGGAAACAGTAAGTTCAGACTGTTTAAGATCACGAAGTATCGCTTTTGGGATGAGAGTGATAGTACAGTGGAGTAGGGTGCTTGCCTTGCATGAGGCTGATCGAAGTTTGATCACTGGCACCCATATGGTCCCTTAAGCATACCAGGAATGATCCTGAGCACAGAGCCAGGAGTAACCCCTGAGGAATATCTGTATTTTTATTAAAGTTTGTTTAAATTTTCAAGTCTTCATTAGAGCATGAGCTCATTGTATACAGTGATTCCGAGATGTTCAAAGGCTGTCTCAGCTGGAAGACAGATATCACAAGTTTGGTGCCATGTTTTAAGACATTATATATCAAAGTTTAATCTGTATTCTTTCAAACACCTGATAATCTAGATATCAACTTAATTATAGATAGTAGCAAATGAATTTGAAGTTTACACATAGACCAATTTCAACCCCATGGAGATAGTGTCAAATAGAAAAAGTAGGCATAAAAATGTATTATAGTTAATTTAATTGAAATACTAAAATATTTCCTCATTACTAAAACCATAAAATATTCATTTTGTAGTCAAAGTAATGTATCATGCAAAAATGGTTTTGTTATTCCTTTCCTAAGTAAAGATGATTTTTTTCTCAAGACAAGGTTATATAGATCACAAAAAGACATAATGAGAACAATGAAAATTTAAAAATACTATTACTTACAATGTATTTTACTGATATACTCATATTCCAGTTTATACAGTAAAAAAGCTAAACAAAGTCAGCCCTAATAGATCCATTTTCATTAATACATTCACAAGTTAGGTCTCATCTTTTAAAAGAGGAGGACAGATAAATGTATGGGACATTTTTAAAAGAATAAACAAACACATCAGCAGCAAATTCAATTAAACTAAACATTAAATTAAACTGAACATTAGTTCGCCATCTGAGCCTCAAAAACTAGAATTGGGAATACTTAAGAGAACTTCAGAGTATATATATACTGTACATGATTTTCTAACAAAAATTGAAAATAGAATAATCAAATTTATGATTTAAAGTACACCATTTTGATCTACTCAATAAAATATAGAGATTTTCAATGCCACCATTTCTTCTAGTTACTCCAAAAAACTGTTAACATGTAGCATTGATTTCTAAAGATATTTTTCTGGAGTACCTTCTGATGGAAAGCTTATGATACAATAAATGCTGAAACATAGGAAGCACCAGTTTCACATTTAGATACAATGCTGAGTAAGAGAGTCTGCAGATTTTCATTTGAAGAGAGAATTCTTAAAAACAGAATCAGGCTCAGAAATACCTGAATTTGCACCAGAGATGCAGGCCAGTAGCTAGAGAGTATGCTTCATATGTTTGAGGCCCTGCGTTTCATCCCCAGCACCACACACAAGTAGTTTATTCCTAAGAAGAGCCTAAAAGGATACCATGAAAGTATTCCAGACATTGGGAGTCCCATCTGTTCAGACAGAGTTACACATGACAATACTAGGTCTTCTAAAATTATACTGAGTTTTGAGATACTCTGAAGAGTTCATTTTAAAGTAAACAGTTATATTTGAACTTAGTTTCAAACATCTGCAGCATATTTATAGTCCCTAAATGTCAGCTTTAGCAGTAATATTATTTTTCTTCATAGGATAACAAAAATGTAATATTTATTACAATGTAACTGCATGTCTGACCTTGTAATAATATTATGCGATTATTTTAAAGCCCAATTTTTAGATGGTGAATACCAGAAGTTAGTTTAACTTAAAAACTTATATATTTCACAGAAGGTGGAGCCTGAGATTCTGGAGGAGGGAGTAAATGCATTCTTGGTGTTTTCACTTCTAGCAGCATGCTTGGGAGATTAGAGAAAGGACTGTGGATTAGATCAACACTTCAGACTGTTAAACTTTTACTTCAACTGGAGAGCTTTTACTGTACCTGACATATGTATGCACAAATATATATATGAATATATACATGTTATAGATGTGACTGTATATATATATATATATATATAGGAAAAAAGTGTCAGTCATAGATGTGAACCATTTTTTTTTTGCCAAATGGATTCTATTTGATTCAATAAATAATGTTCTTTCATAAATCTATCGAAGTCCAGACCAGCTATGCAAATAGGATGTCCATCCAGAGGAACGAGACGCATTTTCTTCTTCTCCTTTGGAAAATTAAGCAAAAATAGTATTAATCATTAATTTTACCCATACTGCACTTTGATGTTCAAATATTTTTTCCAAGCTTTCAGAATGCATTGTCCTTCTTTATTAGACAATTTTATTTATTTTTGTTTTTAATTGAAACACTGTGAGATACAAAATTATTCATGACCAAGGTTCAGTCATACAATGCCCAGAACCAATTCCTTCACCAGTGCACATTTCTCTGACACCAATGTCCCCAGTTTATTTCCCTTCTGCCTGCATCTATGGAAGAAATCTCTCTCCTCTCCTCCCTCTGTCTCTCTGTCTTCCTCACTTTCTCTTCCCTCCCTCTCTCACTCTTCCCTCTTCCTCTTCTAAACTCTGTAGACTGCAATGTGGTTACTGAAGGACGATCACACATATCACTTTCTCTCCTTTCAGCACCTAGTTCTTAACCAGAATGATAATTTCCAACCTCTATTTATTTATTTATTTATTTTTGAGCCACACCTGGTGGCGCTCAGGAGTTACTCCTAGCTCTGTGCTCAGAAATCACTCCTAGCAGGCTCAGGGGACCATATGGGATGCAGGGGATTGAACCCAGGTCAGCAGCGTGCAAGGCAAATGCCCTACCTACCAGCTGTGTTATGGCTCTGGTTCCTCATTTTCAACTATTATTGCCATAGTGGTCCCTTCTCTGCCCTAACTATACTCCCTTGCTCTTGTGGAAAGCTTCCTATCATGGACCAGTCCTCCTGACCCTCGATTCTATTATATTAGACAATTTAAAAATAAAGTTTACAGCATGGGGATTGTTGAACTTGTTCTTATGGCCCCAATATGTGTTGATAACACCACGTGGCATTGTTCCTTGTTTGCATAGGCACATTAAAATGGAAAAATACTATACATACAAATAAGATCTTATCTTTATAGAGATTGGAACACACAAATCTTGTAGTGCAATGGGACCTAACACCCTGAACATTGACATAATGACCTGGCACAGGCCTCAGAAGAATGGGCATTCTCCATTAACCCCTGAAACAGGGAAGCCATCCACGAAACATCCAAGTTTGTCTATAATATCACCTGGAAGCAATCCTATACCAGGGAGACTCTACCGCTGTCTGACATTGACCTGCTCAAAAGAGACTTTCCTTAACACTGAGAAGACTTAAGAACATTAATGATCTGCTTACAGGACAGGGCTCTGCATTGCCCTTTAATTGTAAGGTGAAACTAGAGGACGCTCCACATCCTGATTTCAATGTAGGATATGCAGATTCCAGGATCTTTAATACAGAAACATGATACCAACAACAGAGACTGTGTGAAAAATAAAAGTGTGTTGGCACTACAGACAACGTCTTGGATTGGACAAACTAGCTTCCCTAGAGCCTAGAGTTGGTCTTATGCCAGAAAACTTCAGGGGTAGGGTCTCCTTGTATTTAGGCCAAGGTTTTTCCTTTCCAAGTCCCCCATATTTTGGTGGGCCGATGCAAACAATAATTGCCACTCTAACACCGTTTTTTTTTTTTTTTTTTTGGTTTTTGGGCCACACCCGTTTGACGCTCAGGGGTTACTCCTGGCTATGTGCTCAGAAATCGCCCCTGGCTTGGGGGGACCATATGGGACGCCGGGGGATCGAACCGCGGTCCTTCCTTGGCTAGCGCTTGCAAGGCAGACACCTTACCTCCAGCGCCACCTACCCGGCCCCTCTAACACCGTTTTTACTGTGCTCCTTTGACTCTAACCCTAAAAAAAAAAAAAAAACCACTTAAAATTTTGAGGTTAGGAGCTGGAGAGATAGCATGGAGGTAAGGCGTTTGCCTTTCATGCAGAAGGACCGAGGTTCGAATCCCGGCATCCCATATGGTCCCCTGTGCCTGCCAGGGGCGATTTCTGAGCATAGAGCCAGAAGTAACCCCTGAGCGCTGCCGGGTGTGACCCAAAAACCAAAAAAAAAAAATTTTTTTGAGGTTAATTTAAACTAATATGCATGTGCAAGGAAATGTAAAAAAATACTATGCCTTTAATGTTTAAGGAGTTACATAAGTTTTATGGCTTTACATTGCTTTGTGTGCTGCTAAGAAATATTATAATGTATTACAATCTGCGGACGTGAGGGACAAAGTAATTGTACATGGGTTCTGTTTTATTTATCTTAATGTTCTTTGGCTGAAAGTACAAAGTTAAGATATCAGCAAAGAGACTTCTTCTGAGAATTTTGTTTATGGGTGATTGTCCTTCCTCTGTAACTTTACCTTGTCCTCTTTCTTTGCATCTTTGTTCTCATTATTAAAAATAAAAAGTAAAAAAAAAAATAAAGTTTACACACAAAAGGATAATTAAATAAAACAAAAAATTATTTTAAAAAGACCACAGATTAGAATCTTAAGCTAACATATTTAGAAAAAAAATCTCAAAACTAAATCAATTAACAACTTAGACTTTTTTTTTGGATTTTGGGCCACACCCGGTGACACTCAGGGGTTACCCCTGGCTATGTGCTCAGAAATCACTCCTGGCTTGGGGGACCATATGGGACGTCAGGGGATCGAACCATGGTTCGTCCTAGGCTAGCACAGGCAAGGCAGACACCTTACAGCTTGCACCACTGCTCCGGCCCCAATAGAGTCATTTAAAAATAAAATTCACTGAAATTATTTCAGTAACACATGGTATGCCAGGGATCAAACCCAGGTTGGCTGCATCCAAGGCAAATGCTCTACTTAAAAGTTTTTTAAAGTTAGCCTTTCCCTAACTCCTAAGCAACCAGTGATGTTTTCAATATCTTTTTTCTCAAATTGACTAGCATATAGTTCTTTGAGCTGAGTTTTTGTGGGGCCACACTCAATGGTGCTCAGGGGTTACACCTGTCTCTGTGCTCATAAATTGCTCCTGGCAGGTTCTGGGGATCATACGGAATGCCAGGGATAAAAACCAGGTCAGTGGTATGCAAGGCAAATGCCCTACCTGCTGTGCTATTGCTCTGGTCTTGAGTTGGCTTTTTTCACTCAGTACAAGGCATATGAGATCTATCTTATTGTTGGGGTTTTCAGTAGTTCAATGCTTTTTATTGCAGAGTGCTATTCCATGTGAGATTGCATGATTTTATTAATTTGCCAGTGAAGGATAGGCTTTATATTTTAGTTTTTGGGCCATATCAGGTAATGCTCATGGATTACTTCTAGCCCTGTACTCAGGAAATCACTCCTGGTAGGTTGGGGGGACATATTGAAATGCTGCAGATAAGAGTCCAGGTCTGCAACATGCAAAGGAAGAATCTTACCTGTTATACTATAGCTCCAGCCCCAACTGTTTTTTTTTTTTTTTCTTTCTGTTTTTGTCAATGCTTGAGGAACCCTATGAGATTCTGGGGATAGAACCCAGATTGGCTGCTTGTTAAGTGCCTTACTTGCTATACTATCTCCAGCCTCTTATATTTTATTTTAAATAAAGTCACCATAAATGTCTATGTACTCTTTTTTGTTTGTTTGTTTTGTTTCTTGGGTTTTAGGATCACACCTGGCAGTGCTCAGGAATCACTCCTGGTGGTTTAGGGGACCATATGATATGCTGGATATCAAACCTGGATTAGCCACATGCAAAGCAATCACCTTTCCCACTGTTCTAGCTTTCTGCCTCCCCCACCAGGTTTTCTTTATAAACACAGAACTTAAAACATTTTATTTTATTTTATTTTATTTATTTTATTTATTTTATTTCTACAGTTTGTTGCTATGATGACCAAGGGTCACATACTTGGCTCTGGTTCTGGTGATCATACACTGTTACGATGTCAGGAATTACCAGTGTCAGAGTTAATAGTAATATAGTACATGATGAAGGTAGAGATGAAGAGCAAATACTCAGCTTCAAAACAGGTACTGTACCACTAGCCTGGTATACAGGGTTTCAGTTTAAAAATTGTATTTGAGGGCCCGGAGAGATAGCACAGCGGTGTTTGCCTTGCAAGCAGCCGATCCAGGACCAAAGGTGGTTGGTTCGAATCCCGGTGTCCCATATGGTCCCCCGTGCCTGCCAGGAGCTATTTCTGAGCAGACAGCCAGGAGTACCCCTGAGCATCGCCGGGTGTGGCCCAAAAAAACAAAAACAAAAACAAAACAAAAAAAAAAGTATTTGAGATATGATACAATTTTTTCCTTTAAAATATTTTAGTATTTTTTGTTTGTTTGTTTCATTTGGCCATGTCTGGTGATGCTCAGCAATTACTCTTGGCTCTACACTCAGAAATTACTCCTGGAGGTGCTTGGGGGGATGTGGGGATGTGGGGAATCAAACTTGGGTCAGCTGCATGCAGGGAAAATGTCCTCCATGCTGTACTACTGCTCCAGTTCAGTGATTAAATAAAATGTTCATAAGGCTTGTGTAACATGTGAACAAAATTTTCCTGGAATGGGACTGTTATACATGTGTATGTTTATCAATATGCTTTAATTATGCAAACCGAAGTCTAAAATTTTCCTTAGCCTACCTTGAGCTATTGCGACCAGCTTTCCTTTTTCTTCTGGGCTGAGCTGCAGCATTGTATCGATAACAGGAAGAAGCCGCTCCCTTTCACTACCGGGTTTCAGGAAAATAAACTGTAGTAAAACATTCTTCAAGTATTCCAGGTTAGCTACCGACTTCTCCCGTTCTTGATTTCTTTCTAGTCTTCTTATTTCACTTTTAAGAAGCTGGTTTTAGGGAAATGTTTAAAAGAAGATTTTAAGAGTTTTTATACATGGTTGACTGAATACATGAATTTCTTATCTTATCTTAGAAATGCCCCCAAAATGAGAGTGATAGACTGAGAAAATAAAAGTACATAAAAGAGACCAATAAGGGGCCGGAGAGATAGCATGGAGGTAAGGCGTTTGCCTTTCATGCAGAAGGTCATCGGTTCGAATCCCGGCATCCCATATGGTCCCCCGAGCCTGCCAGGAGCGATTTCTGAGCATGAAGCCAGGAGTAACCCCTGAGCGCTGCTGGGTGTGACCCAAAAACAAAAACAAAACAAAAAAAAAGAGACCAATAAATTCCTAGAAGGGCATAGCAGATGAAATAGAGATGACTTGGTTCAGAAGCTTACCAAGTACTACTACAATCAAAAAGTGAGAATGTATTCCACAAAAATACATAAAAGCTCCTGCCTTAGGAGTACAATATATCATCATGGCAACTGGGTCTGGAAACTGAGGACTGAAGTATCTATAGGTTGGTTTCATGATACTTTTACTTTCTAGAGAAATGTAACCTGGTGTTTTTAAGTCTGGAATAATAAATCAGGTTGAAGCAAACTCAAAGGCTCTGCTTCCAGAAACTTAGGTATTTAAGATATCTATAGTAAACTATGTTTATATGATTAACCATAAGAGGTCTGTGTAGTCCAGGATGAAGTGAAAAGGCAGGAATGTAAGACCATCTAAAATACTACCAGGAAAGGGGCTGGTGAGGTGACGCTAGAGGTAAGATGTCTGCCTTGCAAGCGCTGGCCAAGGAAGGATCATGGTTCGATCCCCCGGCATCCCATATGGTCCCCCAAGCCAGGGGCAATTTCTGAGCACTTAGCCAGAGTAACCACTGAGCATCAAACGGGTGTGGCCCAAAAACCAAAAAAAAAAAAATAAAATAAAAAAATAAAATAAAATAAAATACTACCAGGAAAATGGAGTAAAAGATAGCAATTAAACAATTCTTGCATTGAAACAACAAAAGTGATCATCACATTTCAGCATTTTATGTTAATTCATCATTTATGTTAATTCAGGAAAATTAGAAAATTCTATCCTAAAGTAAATATAGAGGTTCTTAAAAATAAATGACAATAAGACCTAAAAAATGAGAATATAAATTTGCGGAAATGTGATCTTTGATTTTTTTGTTTGTTTGTTTTTGGTCACACCCAGCGGTGCTCAGGGGTCCAGGCTCTGTGCTGAGAAATCGCACCCGGCAGGTATAGGAGACCATACAGGATACCATCTGTCCTGGATCGGATGCGTGCAAGGCACACACCCTACTGCTGTGCTATCTCTCCGGCCCTGGAAATGTGATATTTGAAATCACTTCAGTTTACTAGTGATTTATTAGATATGATTAATTCTATTATGTGGGGTGAAATGCTATTACATAGAATAACCAGGGATATAGCCTGGCCTGTGGACTGACCACAAACATACCTGATTCACTGGGCCTGTATTTTCAAGCATTGTAGGGCACAACCTCCAAGCACAATCAAGAACACTGAATACTTAATTATTCAGTGATAAGATATTATAAAATATACAATTTATACTAAAAAACCAAAACTCAGTGTTTAAAGAATTGAGAGGCAAAAGAGAGAATGAGAGCATAGCAGTGTTTGCCTTATATGTGGATGATCCGGATTCAATCCCCAGCACCGCATATGGTCCCCCAAGCACAGTCAGGAATGATCACTGAGCAGAGCCAGGAATAAGCCATAAGCAGAGCCAGGTATGGACCCCAAATCAAAACAGAGCAAAGAAAATTAATTTGAGAAAGACAACTGGGATGCTTACAAAGAGATAAAATTGATTTATATGGGAACAGAATTAAAAAAACATGTGTTTAGGGCCCGGAGAGATAGCACAGCGACGTTTGCCTTGCAAGCAGCTGATCCAGGACCAAAGGTGGTTGGTTCGAATCCCGGTGTCTCATATGGTCCCCCGTGCCTGCCAGGAGCTATTTCTGAGCAGACAGCCAGGAGTAACCCCTGAGCATCGCCGGGTGTGGCCCAAAAACCAAACACAAACAAACAAACAACAAAAAAAAAAACATGCGTTTTTCAGACTAAATGAATTAAAATTTGCTCCATTAATTTATCAATTTTAATTATCCCATCCAGTAATTATGAAAATTACATATAATTATGTGGAAAAATTCCTAGGGCCTGAATAATGTCTTGCAATAAGGGGTATGACCACATTCCAAGAGGTAATCTCTCAGTGAAAGAGGGTTTCTCACCTACATAATTAATTGTACCATAATATATCTATCACTGCAAGTTTCTGGTGTAAAACTTAAATAAAGCTCCCATGTCACTATTAGTTCCTATATTACTATTGTTTATAAATATTTCTGTGTCATACATATTAGCCAAATGAACTAGAAACCTCATAGTTATCTTTAGAATTATTATTATTTGGTTTTTGAGTCACACCTAGCAATGCTTGTGGGACCACATGGAATGCCAGGGATTGAACCTGGAATTGGCCTTGTGCAAGGCAAATACCCTAACTCTATACTATCACTGTGCCCCCCCAAATAATATTTTTGCAGTGTTGGGGGTTCAACCTAGGATCTCACCTATGAGATAAGTCGGATATGTGAAACATATCCCTGGTCCCCCATTTAATTTTTGGAGGGTGGTGGTGGTATGGTGCCAGCATTTAGAGGGTTCAGCAGCTACACTATTGCTGATACTTGGTCAACTGGCTAGATAGCTCAAGTGGTGGTAATTGGGCTCAGTGGATAGGGAATAAAAGCAATTAAATGAATTTGGATAATTTAAGTTTTAATTAATTATTTAAATGTGGGCCCGGAGAGATAGCACAGCGGCGTTTGCCTTGCAAGCAGCCGACCCAGGACCAAAAGGTGGTTGGTTCGAATCCCGGTGTCCCATATGGTCCCCCGAGCCTGCCAGGAGCTATTTCTGAGCAGACAGCCAGGAGTAACCCCTGAGCAATGCCGGGTGTGGCCCCCCCCCAAAAAAAAAGTGAAATAATTTCTTTCTTTCTTTCTTTTTTTTGGGGGGGTCACACCCAGCAGCGCTCAGGGGTTACTCCTGGCTCTATGCTCAGAAATCGCTCCCGGCAGGCTCGGGGGACCATATGGGATGCTGAGATTCGAATCAATAACCTTTTGCACGAAAGATACCTCTATGCTATCTCTCCAGCCCGGAATAATTAATTTCTAAATATATTGGTTTATTTATTTGTTTTTTGGTTTTGGAGCCACACCTGGAGGCCTCAGGGGTTGTTACCTCCTGGCTCTGCGTGCAGAAATCACTCCTGGCAAGCCCGGGGGACCATATAGGATGTCAGGGATTGAACCCAAATTATCCTGGGTCAGCTCTGTGCAAGGCCAACAACGTACCTGCTGTGCTCCGGCTCCCTATATACGGTATATTGTTTTTTAAAAGCAATTATTATGGAACAAAGGGTTAATACAGGGTTACCTTAATGCTACTGTCCCCAGTACAAAAGTCAAGCACCACAAATAGTCCTCCAAGCACCACCAGCGATGTTCAAGACCAGAGTCAGGAACAGTTTCTAAGCACTGCTGTGTGTGTCCCTGTGCCCCTACAAATGAATTTATCTCAACTTCAGGAAAACAATGTCATAAGGAAGATATTATAAGCGTGTGATATATAAAAATTTTAATTTTAAATGTGTGTATGTCACAAATTGAGTTGTACCAATTATTTTCTTGGTGGCAGTTTGTTGATCTTACCTTAATTTGCTCCATGAGTATTGCATTGGTTGCTTCTGTTTCCCGAAGCAGGCTGTTCAAGTGATCAGCACTTTTTGTGGTGGAACTAAGCTTTTGAACCAATTCTTCTTTGGTGAGTTCAGCCTGCCACAGAGGAGGCTCTGCAAAATATTGTTCCAAATGTTCGTTTTCAAAATTGTATGTTACAGATGATATTCTAAACCATCTAAGAATAAATATTATCTATTTTTTATTCTTTAATTTAGATATCATCTAAGAATAGATATTTTATCTGTAATATCACACAGATCTGTTTTTCTCAATTCTTCAACATTTAAGTGTTGTTACATGCTGAACAAGATAGAATTTCTGTTTTAAGGAGTATAATAAACATCTTCCATATATTTATTTGTGAAATCTGTTAGACTTATTAGGTAATCTTATTAGTCTCATTGTAAGAATTCATGTCATTTTACTAATCAATGAGTGAAATCTTTTTTGGTGGCTCCAACCTACGGTCTAGTACATGTGAGAAATAATATACTCTCACTTATCATATTTTTCATACCATAAGATGAGCTCCATGCCCCCCACTCCCAAGTATGTCTTATGGAGCGAATGCCTCCTAGAGCTGAAGCCTGAGTGCAGGGGAGGAGAACAACTAAAAACTATGTGCGTCTTATGGTCAAGTGTATCTTACAGAGCAAAAACATATGGTAACTATAACTGTAGCCCAATGTATATTTACATTTACTGATTTATTATTTGGGGCTTTCAAGTATTTTGTAAGACAGGGTAAAAAAAACTTGTGTAGCTGAGAATAACTTTTAGCAAAAAATTTTGGTAGAAATCCAAGCCTAATTTTGAAATCTGTTGCTGCTCAATAATGATGCTTCCATCTCACCAATATTAACTGCTCAAAGGAAATAGGATTGCAGCTCCACCTATATTATAATCAGTGCAAATACTGCTTAATCTACAAAGATGAAGAGAGTTTTTCTCTGAAGTATGAACATTCTTCTTTTTTTTTCTTTTTCTTTTTTTTGGTTTTTGGGTTACACCTGGCAGCACTCAGGGGTTACTTCTGGCTCTGCGCTCAGAAACCACTCCTGGCAGGCACAGGGGACCACACGAGAACTGCCATCTGTCCTGGATCGACTATGTGCAAGGCAAACGCTCTACCACTGTGCTATCTCTCCGGCCCTCTGAAGTATGAACATTAAGAATAAGGGCTCTGGGGCCCGAAGAGATAGCACAGTGCTAAGGCGTTTGCCTTGCATGCAGAAGGACATTGGTTCGAATGTCCCCCCGGCATCCTATATGGTCCCCCGAGCCGGGGGGTGGGGGGTATTTCTGAGTGTAGAGCCAGGAATAATCCCTGAGAGTTGCCGGGTGTGACCCAAAAACAAAAAAACAAACAAACCCAACTCCCACAAAGACAATAGCAATGAGGTCAGGTTCATGGCAGGAAGCTTGAGGGGGTGAGGTGGGGTAGGGTGGGATGGTGCTGGGTTGGAGAGGAGTACAGCTAGGCAGAGAAGGGACCATTATGACAATACAATGATAGTTGAAAATGAACACTCTGTACAAGAACTGGGTGCTGAAAGTAGATAAAGTAATCTGATGTTCCCTTTTAATAATAGAATTGCAAACCACAGTGCCAAAAATGGGGAAGGAGGAAGAGAGTGCAAAACAAGGGTATCTGCCTCTTAAGGTAGGTTGGGAGGGAAACTGGGGACATCAGTAACAGTACACTGGTGAAGTGTACCCTGAGTTATGGAATGTTGTATGAGTGAAACAACCAACACATTTGTAACTGTGTATCTCATGGTGATTCAATTAAAAAATTATTTCATATTGCAGGATCATTTTTCATCTGAAAGGAATAATTGTGAGAGGAACAAATATTGAAAAAAAACTATTCTATTGGAGACATTAAAAAATAAACATGTAAAACTCAATGCAATATTAATTAGACAGGAGAGCAGAATTAAATAAAACATTTAAAAGATAGATATCTACCAAGTTTGGTTTCTGGAGAATTAAGAAGCTGTTCTAACGTTTGCGTGTGAGTGCCAGCGGAAGATACGGACTCAGTATCAGTTGTCTCCATCCCTTCTCCCTCCTCCCGGGTTATGGTGTGCATGTCCAGAAAGGGAAGGTCTGTATTTCTTCTTTCTCGAAGGTTCTTCAAAGGCTGGTGAGAAGCTGGGCCTATACAATTTTTTAAAAGTGTGAGACTAATCAAACTGATGGCTCAACATTAATAGAATACATATAATAAAAACACATCAAACATTAAATTAAAATGAACACATGACATAGAAGAGAATTTAAATAATTATGAGGTTTAATCAATGGTGTCTAAAGCATTTATAAAAAGTCCTCAGAATTTGACTATTCAACTTTTAATTTTAGCATAAGCTAAAAGATAAACTATTAGATAACGTAAAGCTCAAACAGTTATTTATCTTGTCACGCTGGGGGATCAAACCACAGTCTGTCCTAGGCTAGCTGGGGCAAGGCCTTACCCCTTGCGCCACTGCACCGGCCCCAATATTGTGTCTCTTTTGACTTTTATTTGGTTGTTGTTTTTGGGATCACACCTGGTGGCACTCAGGGGTTACTCCTGGCTGGTTCTGCACTCAGAAATAATTCCTGACAGGCTTGGCAGACCACATGGGCTGCTGGGGATAGAACCCGAGGATGGCCCCGTGAAAGGTAAATGCCCTACCCATTGTACTATGGTCTGGTCCCTCAGCATATATTCTTACTAATCACTACTGTTAATACTGGAATTTGAACATAAAAATCTTAGACATATGACTGAAACCCAACTACAATCGTATTTGTAATCAAGGTGTTTAAATAAAGATATTAATTAAAAAAGAAAAAAATCTTAGACATAAAACTGAATCTGAGTGAATATCAGTTAGAAAAAGGAAATCATATGAAACTAACAGTTATATGAAAATCAATATCCCAAGAAGTTATAACCAAGTATAAGCAAGAAGGGTTTAAATATCTACTCAGTAAACAAGTCCAAAATTCATTAACCACAGGATTAATACTGATTGTCACCCAGTAAGATTTCTATTTTTGCTTTTATGCTACTCCTGACAGTGCTTGACAATTACTCCTAGCTCGATGGTGGGGTTGCTCCAGCTGTGCCTCTAGGGTGCAAAACATGAGCTCAGCCAATTACACTATATTCCTCCAGCTTTTTGAGAGAATTTCTCAAAATTTCTATTTCATAAATTAGTTAAAAATATAATTAAATGTTATTTAATTAATAACCACCACAAGGACACAAACAGCCAATATTTCCATGCATGCATACATATACATACTTCTTATGGTTGATTCATTCTTATGGTAAAGCTGAGTTTCCACTTTGGTGAGTTGCTGTTGTAAAGTTTCCATAGTTTTCCTGTGTTCTTCCTGCAAACGTCGTACTTGATCTCGGAAGTTGTTGTGAAGGACCTCATTTTGGGATTTCAGCTGGCTCACAGTCTGTGCATGATCAGATTTCAACATCATATTCTCTGACTGTAGTGAGCACAACCTGAAGAGTAAGAGAGATTTACTTCTTCTTCTTCTTTTTTTTTTGTTTTTGGGTCACACCCGGCAGCACTCAGGGGTTACTCCTGGGTCCATGCTCAGAAATCACTCCTGGCAGGCTCCGGGGACCATATAGGATGCCGGGATTCGAACCAATGACCTTCTGCATGAAAGGCAAATGCCTTATCTCCATGCTATCTCTCCAGCCCAAGAGAGATTTACTTCTTATGAGAGCAGTCAACTTTAGGTAATGACTTAGTCTTTTTTGACATATATTTAGCAGATGTCTCAGAGTGAATTCCTGAATTCACTATAGAATTCACGGAAACTTGGGGTTGGAAAGATAGCATGGAGGAAAGGCATTTGCCTTGCCTCAGAAGGCCGGTGGTTTGAATCCCGGCATCCCATATGGTCCCTTGAGCCTGCCAGGAGCGATTTCTGAGCATAGAGCAAGGAGTAACCCGAGCGCTGCCGGGTGTGACCCAAAAAAATAAAACAAACAAAAAAAGAATTCATGGAAACATCTGCTGAAAGTATGAGTAAACTTCTCTCCTATATAAAACTACCATAGTATTAATGATGTAACAACCTAAAAAAAGGCACTTGTTATTACTTAATCAAAATTATTTTCTGCGTTTCACAGTTCAGAAAAAGAGGTTTAGATGGCAGCTGTGTGGCTTAAACTTCCTTCACATTTTATTTAAAAAACAATGTTACTGGGCCCGGAGAGATAGCACAGCGGCATTTGCCTTGCAAGCAGCCGATCTAGGACCAAAGGTGGTTGGTTCGAATCTCGGTGTCTCAAATGGTCCCCTGTGCCTGCAAGGAGCTATTTCTGAGCAGACAGCCAGAAGTAACCCCTGAGCACCGTCGGGTGTGGCCCAAAAACCAAAAACCGAAAAAAAAAAAAAAAAAACCAAAAAAACAACAATGTTATTGAACTAAAACTGTAGAACATAAATAAAATTATAGGATCAATACACCTTTTTTCTACTACCCTAAAGACTTGATAAAGAAAATTCTTTTTTTTTCTTTTTTTTTTTTTTGGTTTTTGGGTCTCACCCGGCAGTGCTCAGGAGTTACTCCTGGCACCATGCTCAGTAGTCGCTCCTGGCGAGCACGGGGGACCATATGGGACGCCGGGATTCGAACCAATGACCTTTTGCATGAGAGGCAAACGCCTTACCTCCATGCTATCTCTCCGGCCCCGAAAATTCTTTTTTATTTACAAAGACTATAACGAACTCATTTAAAGGCAACTAATATAAAACTATGAAAACACTAAAACTTAAGTTTACTATAATTTTCCCCAAATCTTGCTGCAAATCACTAAAGTTCTCTGTTAAAATCACCTAAGGACATTGAATTAGAATTTCCAAAGATAATTCTAAGAATGGTCTACTTTTACCAGTTTTCATGCAATTTAAAATTAAATTTATTATTATTTTTCAGTGAACTGAAAGATTTTATGGAAATTTACAGAAATATGAGGGGAGAGACCAAGAGAAACATGAATTCAAGAGCTGACATAATGGTGCTGAGGAGATAGTAGAGAGGCTAAAGGCACTTGGCTTGTATGCTGCTAACCCAGTTGAATCCTATACATTGCATATGGTACCAACAGCACCATCAGGAGTAATCTCTGACAGTATTAAGAATTGAACACTGGGGCCCACAGAGATAGCACGGCGGCGTTTGCCTTGCAAGCAGCCAATCCAGCACCAAAGGTGGTTGGTTCGAATCCCGATGTCCCATAGGGTCCCCCGTGCCTGCCAGGAGCTATTTCTGAGCAGACAGCCAGGAGTAACCCCTGAGCAATGCCGGGTGTGGCCCAAAAACCAAAAAAAAAAAAAAAAAAAAAAAAAAAGAATTGAACACTGATAAGTATAGCTCCCTCCAAACCAAACCAAACCAAACTAACCACAAAGTTCCCCAAACCACAAAATGTTCCAGGGCTGATCCCATCTCTGTGTTCAACAGTGAACTCAGGTCACTTGTAGGACCATCTACAGTGCCAGAAATTTGAACCAGGGTTATGGCTGCTGTAGCAGTATTGCAGAGCATATGCCTTATCTCTTATATTACTTCAACATTTTTTCTAAGGATGCTAACAGCTATATTTTAAATTACTTATTATTATTATTCAGTTATTGTTTTGGGGTCACACCCGGCAGCGTTCAGGGGTTACTCCTGGCTCTACGCTCAGAATTCACTCCTGGCAGGCTTGGGGTGACCTAATGGGATGCCAGGATTTGAACCACCAACCTTCTGCATGCAAGGCAAATGCCTTACCTCCATGCTATCTCTCTGGCCCCCGATTATTTATTATTATTATTATTATTATTATTATTATTATTATTAGCCTTGGGGGGGGGCTAAACCTAGCAGCTCCCAGGACTTATTACTGGCTTTGAACTCAGGTACCATTCCTAATGGAGTTCAGGGGACAATATGGGATGCTGGTAATTAAACCTGGGTCAAATGTGTGCAAGTTAAGTGTTCTACCCACTATACTCTATCACCAGCTCCTGACACCTATAATTCAAAGCTGAGCAAGACTTCTGACTTTATCTACTTGGGAACTAGAGGCGTAAATCTTCAAGCCCCACCTGAAACCAATACCGTTTGGTTAAAGTTCACCACTTTGGGCCCGGAGAGATAGCACAGCAGCGTTTGCCTTGCAAGCAGCCGATCCAGGACCAAAGGTGGTTGGTTCGAATCCCAGTGTCCCACATGGTCCCCCATGCCTGCCAGGAGCTATTTCTGAGCAGATAGCCAGGAGTAACCCCTGAGCACCGCTGGGTGTGGACCAAAAACCAAAAACCAAAAAAAAAAAAAAAAAAAGTTCACCACTTTGTTAGAGTTGTTACATGTGTGTTTAATCATATTTACTGGGTTCTCTGTGCAACGAAGACATTAGGTAGCCAGAATATTCCTATTAATCATTTTTACAATTTCATAATAAGAAAATACAAGTACTAAATTATTTTAAAAAGCGACTATTTAAAGAAAAGACCATTTCTTCATTTTGGGGCACTGATAATGTTATTTGGTTTTTGAGATTCTGATTGACTAGAAGACTACTAAAGACATTTCAAATTGCTTAAAGGTACCATTTGTGTTATCTGAGTTAGCAATATAGTTTGCAATAACATCAGGAATAAAAATGAGATAACTGATGTAAATATCACATAAGCATCACTTGTTTTTTTTTTGTTTTTGTTTTTGGGTCACACCTGGCAGTGCTCAGGGGTTACTCCTGGCTCTATGCTCAGAAATCGCTCCTGGCAGGCTCAGGGGACCATATGGGATGCCGGGATTCTAACCACTGACCTTCTGCATGCAAGGCAAACGCCTTACCTCCATACTATCTCTCCGGCCCCAACATTACTTGTATAAGCTAATTTCATGGTATACCCTTGTGACAGGTAATCAGAAAACAGGTGGGTCTTTTTGAAACTTCAAATTAACATAATTAACATAAAAATTATACTAATAGGAAACTGAAAAGTCAAAAAATGATTAGTATAAAATTAGTTGTAATGTATGTTTCTAATGTTCACTTAAAATATTAACAGAAGTACAAAATATGAGAAATTGAAGACATTTATAACACTAAATTATGTATTCTTTTTCAATAAGCATTATTGTTTTCTTTTTCTTTTTATTGGTTTTTGGTCCACACCTGGTAGCACTCAGGGGTTACTCCTGGCAGGCTCAGGGGACCATATGAAATGATGGGAATAGAACCCAGGTCATCCTGGGTTGGCCTTGTACAAGGCAAACGTCTTTTTTTTTTTTTTTTTTTGGTTTTTGGGCCACACCCGTTTGACGCTCAGGGGTTACTCCTGGCTATGTGCTCAGAAATCGCCCCTGGCTTGGGGGGACCATATGGGACGCCGGGGGATCGAACCGAGGTCCGTTCCTTGGCTAGCGCTTGTAAGGCAGACACCTTACCTCTAGCGCCACCTTCCCGGCCCCATAAGGCAAACGTCTTACCACTGTGCTATTGCTCTGGCCGTTTTCTTTTTTTAATGTTTTCTCTAGAGAGAAAGGATGACTATAATTGGAAGCCTACATTAGAAAGTTAAATTTTTTTCCTTTATTATTTTTACGCCTCCTTTAAAAAAAATTTTTTTTTTGTTTTTTTTTTTTTGTTTTTTCGGGCCACACCCGTTTGATGCTCAGGGGTTACTCCTGGCTAAGCGCTCAGAAATTGCCCCTGGCTTGGGGGCACTATATGGGACGCCGGGGGATCGAACCGTGGTCCTGATCCTTGGCTAGCGCTTGCAAGGCAGGCACCTTACCTCTAGCGCCACCTTGCCGGCCCCTAAAATTTTTTTTTAATTTAATTAAAGAATTATGGTTTACAAAATTATTGATAGTTGAGAGTTTTAGGCATTTATTATTTCAACACCAATCCAACACCAGTCTTTAAAAAGAAATATCTCAGGGACTGGAGAGATAGCATGGAGGTAGAGCATTTGCCTTGCATGCAGAAGGACTATGGTTCAAATCCTGGCATCATATGGTCCCCAGAGCCTGCCAGGAGTAACACCTGAGCGCTGCTAGGTGTGACCCAAAAACCAAAAAAAAAAAAAAAAGAGAAATATCTAAGGTCAAAAGAAGTGCCAGAACAATAGCACAGCGGCGTTTGCCTTGCAAGTAGCCGATCCAGGACCAAAGGTGGTTGGTTCGAATCCCGGTATCCCATATGGTCCCCCGTGCCTGCCAGGAGCTATTTCTGAGCAGACAGCCAGGAGTAACCCCTGAGCAACGCCGAGTGTGGCCCAAAAACCAAAAAAAAAAAAAGAACAATAGCACAGCAGGTAGGGCGTTTGCCTTGCACATGGTCAACCTGGTTCAATCCCCCTAGCATCTCATATAGGGTCCCAAGACTGTCAGGAGTAATTTTTTTTTTAACTTTACTGATTGATTGGTTGGTTGTTGGGCCATACCCAGTGATGCTCGGGGGTGCTCCTGGCTTTACACTCAGAAATGGCCCTTGGCAGGCTGCAGGACCATATGGATGCCAGGAATTGAAGCAGGAATCAAACTGGGTCCCTCTTGGGTCGGCCACATGCAAGACAATGCCCTACCGATGTGCTATCTCTCCGGGCCCTGTCAGGAGTAATTTTTGAGCACAGAGCCAGCCAGAAGTAACCCTAGTGCCACTGGGTGTGGCCCCAAACCAAAAAAACAAAACAAAACAAAACACCCACCTCTCCCCAAAAGATCAAGAGAGACACAATATTGAACAAATAATAAAAAACTAAGGACAAGAAATCCAAAGGGAGGGGCTTTAAGGTAGAAACATGAAATCACAAAGTCTTTAGAAATACCTCTTTCTTATTTTTAAGGAGCAACACAATATTCCAAAGAAATACTATGCTATTAGGTACAAACATTGTCAGTGCTGCTCTTACTTTTCCCGTAGTTCTGCCTCTTTGGACACAGTTTCTTGTAGCATCTTGTTGTGTCTTTCTAGCAGAGTATCATGTTCTGATTGTAGAGTTTGAAGTTCAGAAACACTGATCTGTAAGTTATTTTGGGTATCTTGCAACTTGATTTTTAGTTGGTCAATCAGCATTTCCAAATGTTCTCTAAAACAGAAATATAGTTTGAAGAGGTTATTTGTGACTCCAAATAGATTTTAATTTCACCATTTAATCTTTCAATTCTCTGGTTATTACCACTGATGATATTCAGTAAGGAAATAAAATATGAATTCTGAGATAAGGATTAAACATAAAAACATTGTAGTCAAATTTTAGGTTTCAGGCATTCTATATTAAATGTCTATAATGTCTATATGATAGACATACTATAAATTGTAATTATGTATAATTTTATATATTACATGCATGTACTTAAATTATAAAGATCTCAAATTACAAATTTTATGCTCAAATAGAGTAGACTGTTAAATGGTAATAAAATACTTGTTTTATATTATAGAACATGGTATTAGAATAAAAAAATAGCTGTTAACCATTAGAGATTGAGTTATGTGAAATTAAGAAAAACAGCTAGAACTCCTAATTTTTGCCATAACAATATAATAGTTTCATTTAAAATATAATGTTTAAGAGTAGACAAAATGCCAAATATGTTATAATAGTTTAAAAGCCAAATTATGCATAAAAATGAATCCTACAAATGTTGACCTATTTATTTAAATCTGACAATTTGTTTTGTTTTGTTTTGTTCTTTGGGTCACACGGTGATGCTTAGAGGTTATTCCTGGCCATGAGCTCAGAAATCGCTCCTGGCTTGGGGGGCCATATGGGACGCCCGGGGATTGAACTGCATTCAAGGCAAATGCCTAGGTCAGCCACGTTCAAGGCAAATGCCCTAACACTGTGTTACCGCTCTGGCCCCTAAATCTGACAATATTTAACTTCATCTTAGAGTTAAGCAACTCATCTTTCTTTTTTTTTGGTTTTTGGGCCACACCCAGCGGTGCTCAGGGGTTACTCCTGGCTGTCTGCTCAGAAATAGCTCCTGGCAGGCATGGGGGGACCATATGGGATGCCGGGATTCGAACCAACCACCTTAGGTCCTACATCGGCTGCTGTTTGCAAGGCAAACACCGCTGCACTATCTCTCCGGCCCCTAAGCAACTCACCTTAAAAAAAAATTCACTATTTTTGACTCAGTTCCCAAAGTTAATAGTTACATAGGTGTAAACAGAAAAATGGCAAGATATTTAGTCAACAAATATTTAGATATTTAGTCACATATATTTAGTACACATAATATACTTTCAACAGAGAATCTGTAAGAATAGAAAGAATAAAAACATATCCGGGGTCGGAGAGATAGCACAGAGACGTTTGCCTTGCAAGCAGCCGATCCAGGACCAAAGGTGGTTGGTTCGAATCCCGGTGTCCCATAAGGTCCCCTGTGCCTGCCAGGAGCTATTTCTGAGCAGATAGCCAGGAGTAACCCCTGAGCATTGCCGGTTGTGGCCCAAAAACAAACAAAACAAAAACATTATATCCTTGCTATAGATTTTCCTACCTCTTCTTCCTAGTTGAATTCTAGTAATTTACAAAAGTTATTTGTGTAGTAGTTTTATGCATGTTTTAATAGAGTTGGGGGTGTTGGGTGGGCTGCAACCCATAGTACTCGGCTTATTTCTGAAAATGTTCAGTAAAGCGCATACAGTACAGGGGATCAAACTGGGTTTAGCATCATGCAAAAGCAACTAATCTCTCTGGCCTTGTACATTAAACAATGTATTATTAAATAAAAAAGTTGGGGTTGGCAACATGCAAAGCATAGTGCTGTAATTCTTCTATGATTTCTTTGGCCCCATAAGTAACAATATATAACTTATTACTAAGAAGTACTAAACAACATACCATTGAAAGAGTAATTGACATGGTTAAAAAATATTTTAATGTAGTTGAGGTATTGTGAAAATGAACATAAAAATAAAAAATCTAGTTCAAAACTCAAACAAGCATTAATTTAAAACCTTTAAGAAACAAGTAAAATGTTCTTAAGTAACTTCTGTGTTAAGTTCATCAAGGCTTTATTCTCAAACTTTCAAAATTAAAAAACTAATCATAATGTAACTTGTCTTTATTTTAAAAGACATTTAATGTTTTTAATCTCCATTATTAATAGGTGCTAATTCAAGATGAAAATATTTAGGTTCATCTCAAAGACTCCTGCTCATGTCACACCTTTTGGGCTTTTTTTTTTTTTTTTTTTTTACCTTTTGGGCTTTTTAGTGGTGCTCTTGTGAGTGGTATTTCCTTCTTGCTATCTAAATCAATAGTGAATGTAAGAAACTGCTCTTGTTGGTAATTATATGTACTATTCTACAGACAATGTAAATAAAGGTGGAATTTTCAGTGTACTTGATAATTTGTCCTGTGGGGGAAAGTCCTGTATATTTCTTTTAATAAAGACTTTACCTTTCTTGTTTAGCTCCCTCGGTTTCAGCCTGAGACACAGATTTAATTTTCTGTTGTTTTAGAACATTATGAACTCGGACTTTGTAGTTCTCAAACTCAGAGGTTATAGCAGCTTGTTCTGCCTATAACATTTAAAAGAGAAAAGAAAAAAATTTTTTCCTATTGGAACATTATCCTATTTTCTTTTCAGAGATTACTGATGAAGATGAAAACCTGTTTCTGAAAATGAGAGTCAGGCAATGTTTTTAGCTTCCTTTGCTAAAAATTAGTTCCATTAGCCTGCAGAAAAAATTCAATGTCAGCATATGAGAGGACAATCTCATGTGCTTAATCTATCTCCTAACTAACTTATTAATAATAACTATCTTATTCCTTAAATCCCAAACATGAGCAATGCAGTTTTGATTGTTTTGGTTTTTGTAAATCACTCAGCCACATTCAGATTTTTTTTTGGGGGGCCACACCCGTTTGACGCTCAGGGGTTACTCCTGAGCTATGCGCTCAGAAATCGCCCCTGGCTTGGGGGGACCATATGGGACGCCGGGGGATTGAACCTCGGTCTGGTCCGTCCTACGCTAGCGCTTGCAAGGCAGACACCTTACCTCTAGCGCCACCTTCCCGGCCCCTACATTCAGATTTTACTCCTAGCTCTGTATTCAGAAATCACTCCTGGCAGGCTCAGGGGACCATATGGGATGCCAGGAATTAAACCCAGTTTAGCCATATGCAAGGCAAATGGCTTCCCTGCTGTAGCCCCTGTAAAAGATGTTTCTAGTTATGTTTTCTGCTATCATAAATTAATTTATCATTATACATTTTTATAATGCAACTATTTGTCTTGGGATTGTTAGAAAGGTTTTAGGAAACTGTAGCAAGCTGCTGTGCAACCCCAGTTGCATATGAAAAGATCTGGGGAATCAGCCTGCTTCTCCATAAGGCCCAGCAGGTGGAACCATCTGAGCAAAAAACTTTACCTCATGGCATAATGCAACTGCTTAATGCACTTCTCCTAAACATTCCCTATACAACACAATGACTCTCAGGACTGGAGTAAAGAACTAAACACCAAGTAATAATAAATTGGGTTGGATAGCTTCACCAATGAATGAAGATAGTAGCAACCAGCTAGGCCCCTCAGAGAGCTTTCTGGTGTTAGAGGTGTACAAACAGTGAATAGAAGAAACTTACCCCCAGTCTGTTAAGCACCATAGAATCCCACCACTCTTTAATGAGCAAAGGCAGTTAGTTATCCTGAAGACTCTACCAATAATAACCAACTATATAACCTCTCAGAGAAAGACTAAAGAAAGGTTGAAAGTGTTTAAGGAGCTCAAAAAACAATGGACAAAGAAACACAGGATAATATGAGAGCAGAAATGAGAAAACCATAAATAGAAATGGCAGAAATAAAGAATTTGATAGGTGAAACAAAAAATTCACTGTAAGACCTTAGAAACAGAGTAACAATGGCTGAGAACAAAATCAATGAGCTCCAAAATGAGTCAGAAACTCTGAGAAGAAAAAAGCCTCAATATCCACAAAGTGGGTTTCAAGAAGCATGTACCCTCAGCACCCAGGAATTAGGAAGTTTGCCATGAAGGAAAACGGCACCCAAGATGTTTGTATTGACACCAGACTCACCAAAACTGGGCCAAGGAATAAGGAATATCCCACATTTGTCCAGAAAACATAATGAAGATGAAGATTCATCAAACTTATACACTGATTTACCTATATACCTGTCACTATTTAAAAAATCTGCAGTTAATGTGGATGAGAACTAAACTCATGACACTATATAGAAATAAAATCAAACAAACAGAACAAGAGTAAGAAGAATCACCAGTGTCTTGGAGGGCCAATTATGACAATCGGCCAAGAAGACAATTATGATGAAGAAACAAAGTGCAACAAAAACCATCATTTAGAAGTTTTCAATATTGAGGTGTAGAAGTACCCAGCCAGACTTACTAGATTAGATGTAAAGTGTACCAGATAAAAAAAAGACAAAAAAAAAAAGAGAGACAAGTAAAAATACTCTAAGACACACCTTAGTCAGAATGACAATAGGGATAGAAACAGAATATGAAAGCAGCAAGATCAAACAAAAAATTATAAACAAAAAAGACTTTATGATTTATAGCAGATTTATCAAAAGACACCCTGCATGCTCGAAGATGATGATGTAGTTAAAAACACAATGAAATCAATGCCTCATCAGAATTAATGTCTCACCAATACTTTACTCAGCCAGACTCATCCAGATATGAAGGAAAAATACAGAGCTGCAGGGTAAACAACAGTTCAGGAACTTGAAAGACTCAATCAATTTAGTAAAAAGGGACTTAAACAAATTAGTCATTGTGAAATTAATTGCCAAGTTATTAATTAATGATTGGGTTTCAGGACTACAATGTTTCAATAATGATCCCTTCACTAGTATAAATGGGAATTCTTTAATACAAGACAAACATGCCAAATACAAAAAGTGGCAGAAAATTCCATAATAATATTCTCATTCAATATTGACAATCTAAATGCACCAATTAAAAATCACAGAATTACTGAATAGATTTCAAAACTGAATCCAACCATCGGCCTATAAGAAACACATCTAAGGAGTCAAAGAGATAGTACAGTATGTAGGGAATCTGCCTTGTACGTGGCCAACCAGGATTCATCCCCATCATCTGATATGGTTCCCTGAGTACTGCCATGAGTAATTCCTGAGTGCAGAGCCAGGAGTAACCTCTGAGCACCACTAGATGTGATCCAAAATGAAAGCAAAACCAAAAATAAGCAAAAAGAAATAACTGAAGAATTAGGACAAAAATAAAACTCAAAGCCAAAGATTAAAAGATAATTCTTCAAGCAAACAACTCCCTTAAGGCCAGGGACATTGAGATAGCATAGCTCTAGGGCATTTGCCTTGCATGGCTGACCTGGGAGGGACCTGGTTTGATTCCTGGCATCCCATATGGTTCCCTGGCCTGCCAGGGACGATTTCTGAGTGCAGAGCCAGGAGTAACCCCAAAAAACCAATCAATCAAATCAATCAATAAAGTTTAAAAAGAAAGGCCAGGGAGACTATATGTGTATGTGTATGTATATATATATATATATATATATACACACACACACACACACACATATACATACATACATATATGTGTGTGATATAATATGTGTATCAGGCAACATAGGCTTCAGGTATAAAAAAGTTGTAGGAAACAAAGATGTCTATTTCTTTGCTTTTTTGTTTTTGGAACACACTCCAGTGATGCTCAGGGATCACTCCTGGTTCTTCACTTAGGAATTACTCCTGGTGGTGCTCAGAGGATCATATGGGATGCCAAGGATCAAACCCGGGTTGGGTGTGTGCAAGGCAAATGCCCTGCCCACTGTTCTATCACTCTAGCAAAGATAGAGCAAGGTAAGGTTCATGCACTACTCTCCTTACCACTCCCATCCCTCCAGTACACACAGAGTCAAACAAACAAGCCCTAGGAATTGATCTTCCATATGAGCTAGCAATTCTACTTCTTTGAATATATTTAGAGTCCCAAAACACAAAACAGAAAGTCCATTTACACTGCAAAATCTGGAAACAACCCTAGTGCCTAAAAACAAATGACTGGATAAACTATGGTATATATTCACAATGGAACACTAGTTAGCTCTAAGAAATAATGAGGTCATGCATTTTGCTGATTATTTGGATGAATCTGGAGAACATCAGGCCAAGTAAAATTAGAAGAGAGGGACACAGCATGATCTCTCTCTCTCTTAACTGGCATATAGGGGGAGTAACATAGGGAAATAAGAACTGTCCAAAGGTAACAGAAATATTGAAAATGAAACATGGTCTTCAGTAGGAAGATTTCCACTGGTAATGGTGGTGGGGTGGTGGGGGAGGAAGGCGAACAAGTCAGTGAAAGAAACACCAAGTGCAGGGAACAAGTTACTCTGTAGGACTTGGCGCTTTAAGGAAGTAAAGTGATTGCATAATATCCTATCAGCAACAGCATTGCAAATTGAGGTGCTAAAAGAATAAAGTGCTGCCATAGAGGCAGGCTGGGTGTGGGAGGAAAACTGGGAACACTAGTGGAGGGAAGTGGACACCGGTGAAGAGATTTGTGTTGGAACATTGTACTCTCTTGAAACACAACCATGAGTAGTTTTGTATTTCATGGTGACCCAGTAAACAAAAACTTAAAAAAAAATTTCACTTATGAAATTTTCTTCTAAAACAACTACAATAATAATTCAAATACACTAAGCAACTGGAATTACCATATTTGCCAGTATATAAGACGACTGGGCGTATAAGACGACCCCTTAATTTTGCAGTTAAAACAGGTTTAGGCCTATATTCGCTGTATCAGACAGAACATTCTTGTACTGCAACTGTATGTACCACAGTGAGCCAATCACAACAAGCAAAGGTTCAGAGGTTATACTGTAATAGACTTCCTCTCTGACTCTGACCAATCTAAGCAGGCTTTTTACAGTGTAGATTCGGGTCCAGAACATTGTCTAATTTGCATGCATAAAAAGCCTGCTTGGATTGGCTGAGTTACAGAGGCGGTCTGAGCAGCCTTGCAGTGATTGGTGCAGAATCGAGTTGGAAAATACATTTTGTGGCAATATTCAGACAATTTCATTTAGCGGCATATTGAAACATTTTTCGGGATATACTTGGCGTATAAGACAACCCCCGATTTTCAGTTGACTTTTCTTTGTTTCAAAAGTCGTCTTATACGCCGGAAAATAGTACCATATTGTACCAATTTTCAAGAGTGGAAAAAACTTAAATTCTTCATCTGACTTTTCCTAAAATGATCTGTAAACTCTACCAAAGCCATTTTTCCAAGATCACTTTAAATAAAGGTGCATCTCTGGATAACCAATGTATTGTTTGTTTTGTATGTTAAAGAAAAGTGAGCAGGTGATCACTGTTATTATATTAGACATTATTTTATAATAATTTGGCACTCAAAAAGAACTGAACACTTTAGAATACTTTTTGTTTTTGGTGCTTTCCTCTGCTGATGGGGGGCACTAGGGCTTTATTTAGGGTGCAAGAAGACTTAAGTACTGTTAGAGATTAAACCTGGGTCTTGTGCTTGCCAGGCACGCACTCAACCCTCAGGTATCTATCTCCCTGGTCTTCTATTATATATTTCTAAAGTACTTTCCTTCTTACAGTCAGGAACTGCAAAGAAATCTGAAATAACTACACATGTCTTTCCTTTTAGCAGGAAGTTATCCAACTGACAGGGATGGGATAGGTTCAGGTTAAGGGTCAGATGAAAAGAACCAAGTAATCATATAATAAATGCTCTTAGGTAACAAGAAAATACTAAATATAAGAAAATAGCTCTCAAGTAAGCTACTAGCTATTTGATAACATCAGTGATATGCTGCTTCTATACGAAGAATGCACCTTGGCAGTGCGACACTCCTCCTGAAGACTTGCCACCTTTTGCTGATATGCACCCAGTGTCCGTTGGTGCTGATCTGCAGAAGTCTTGAGGTGCTCGTGAAGTTTATGTTTCTCTGATGTTAGTTCAGCCAGTTGAATCTGGTGGCAAAATATTTCAGTTAGGGTCTGGTAAATTAAATAATCAATAGCTAAACAGACTTTCCTTGAAATAGAAACCTAAATAGAATTTCCTTAAATAAAAATCAGTAAAAAAAAAACATGAGAAAATTCCAGACTATGTATTTAGTTCAATTATTACATGAGAGTATACAAGATATCAAATTGTATATAATGGAATATGTACATATAAATATAATTATATAAAATTATTTTTAAGCTGACTGTGGTACAATACAATTTTTAAAGCTTAGGGGTTTGGGCCCTAATTATTTTGTTTTAAACTGTTAGTATACATTAAGTAAAATCCTTAACTGTACTTGTATATGCAAAGTTATTTTTTGTCTTAAAACATAAAATAGGGGCCATAGAGATAGCATGGAAGTAGGGCATGCAGAAGGATGGTGGTTCGAGTCCCGGCATCCCATATGGTTCCCCGAGCCTGCCAGGAGTGATTTCTGAGTGTAAAGCCAGGAGGAACCCCTGAGCGCTGGTGTGACCCAAAAACCAAAAACAAACAAACAAACAAAAACACACACACAAAATAAATCTTACTTTGTAGACTTCTACTTGCTGCAGGCTTGCCTCCAGCTCACCCTTTAAAGATGCTTGAAGTATCAAGTGATCAGTTTCCTAAATAATGATATGTTAAATTTTAAAAGTTGTCCATATACATACTCTACGTATTAAAATATGAAAGTGAGAAATAAACATACAGCTTGCTTTGAATCTGCCAGTTCCTTTTTGGTTTTCACAAGTAGTTGCTTGATTTTGGCATTTTTTTCTTCATATTGTTGCATAGAAGATTGTAGTGAAACTAATATAAGAAATAATTTTAGAAAACAATTTTTAAGAATGATTTTAAATAAATTATGGGTATTTTTCTTGTAATAATCCATCCTTCAAAAGTAACTTGTTTTATTTTTTACTATGGAATTTTTCAAGTATAAAAGGAATAGTAACAACTCAATAAATCCTGCTTTTATTGTACTAGCTTTAATAAGTACCACATACATAGGCAAGCTTACTTCATCCAGAAGTCAGAGTCATAGGCCAATTCTGGTTGCTGTCTGTTTTAGAAATAGTTTTATTAGAAAACAGAGAGGCTCATTGACATAGTTTATAGCTGCTTTTGTGCAAGAAAAATAAACCTGACTAATGGACACATGACCTCCCAAATCTGAACTTTTTTTTTTTTTTTTTTTGGTTTTTGGGCCACACCCGTTTGACGCTCAGGGGTTACTCCTGGCTATGAGCTCAGAAATCGCCCCTGGCTTGGGGAGACCATATGGGACGCTGGGGGATAGAACCGCAGTCCGTCCTACGCTAGCGCTTGTAAGGCAGACACCTTACCTCTAGCGCCACCTTCCCGGCCCTCAAATCTGAACTTTTATTGTCTTGACTTTTATACAAAAAGTTTCCAACCATTACCTATTTCCTTATGCTCCACTGTGATATATATATGTAGTGTGTGTGTATGTATGTGTGTGTGTATGGTGGGTGGTATATAGGTAATGCTATAATTTTTAAAGGAAATTTACTTGTCTGTCAATATTCTTAACACATATCTTTAAAATAAAGATATATATTTATCAAATTCATATAAAGGAGTGGGATTTTTTTTTTTTTTTTTACTTTTGGGTACACCCAGCGGCACTCAGAGGGTAACTCAGAAACCGCTCCTGGCAGGCTTGGGGGGCAATATGGGATGTGGGGATTCGAACCCAGTCCATCCTGAATTGACTGCGTGCAAGGCAAATGCCCTACTGCTGTACTATATATCTGTCCCAAGAGCAGATTTTTAAAAATACTGTGTACTGGGTACAGACTCCTGGGAGCCCTTATGTCTCTGATGTCTCTCTGACATACTGTGCTAGGCACTACTTAATCTAAATTAAAATTGGGGTCAACACCAGTCACAATTTTTTTATTTTTTATTTTTGGTTGCGGGAACCTCGAAATAATGCATAGGAGGTAATGGAGGCAGCTGAGGGTCACTGCAGTATTTGGCCAGCTAGGATGAACAGTTTCATGCTTGTGATTAGAGATGTAATGCTAGAGGACAGCAAAGCTACCCCAATCATACTCAGTGGCCTCCAGAGTGACATCTAGGGTGCAGGGGGGCCATAAAGTACCAGGAATATAATTTAGGTCCATGATTATGCAAGGCATGCACTCCACAACTTTGAGCTATCTCAAGTCATCGATACTTTGGTGTATGTAATCTATCGTTTGAAATCCTTTGCACTAATCATTTCCCTTAATTAGTTATCAGTCGTAAGGTGGCATTCCTGAATCAACATCTCATCCAATTTATTCCAATGTATCAAGCTTTCTTTCAGCTAAATGATTAAAAAAATCAGAGATTAATTAATAGGACTTATTCATATAGAGTATGTTTTCTAAATCCAAAGTGAGAAACTAAATCAAAGATATCTGATAGTTCCCTTATTTTAGAAATTAAATACCACACTTGACAATAATCTCTGAATTAAAGAAATCCAAAAAAAATAAAAGAAATATTTCAGTTAAAATATAAAAGAGGTGCTGGATATATAGTACAGTGGTACTTGCATGAGCAGTACCCACAGCAGATTCCCAGCATCCTACATGGTTTCCTGAGCCTAATAGGAGTGTTCCTAAACACAGAGTCAGGAAAAGGCTGAGCACTGCCAGATGTGGCTCCCAAACAAAAAAATAAATAAAATAAAAGAAAAAAACCTAAAGAAAGTTAAAAAAATATTTTTGTCTTCTTCCCTGTATTCTAAAATTATTGTAAATTAGAATTATTTTACTCACTCATTTCTTCTTGCAGTGTTTCTTGTTTTTGTTTTTGAATTTTTATTTCTTGTTCCAAATCTTCTATCTTGCTGTTTTTATTAGTTAAATTTTGATTTAGTTCTTTCATCAGACGTTCATAGTCAGCTATTTCCATATTCATCAGTGTAGTTTGTTGAGCATCCTGCACACAGATTAATAAAAATCCATATAAACTGGAAAGATAGCTCATAGAATCAGTGTGCGTGATTGTTGGAAGTCTTTGGATTCAATGACTAGCATTACACAGTCCCTAATGCTGCTGAGTGAGGTATAGCTCTAAGCATGGCAGGGTGTGGTAAAAGAAATAAAACCAAACCAACAAACAATTTTATATAATACCAGATCAGTTATTTATTTATTTTTGCGTAGGGGAGGAAAAAGAGAAGGAACTCTGAGTAGTAGTACACAGGAGGCCAGGAGGCACCTCTTAGTAACTCTAGGCCAATAGAGATACATTGCTGCTGGGTGGAGCCACAACAGCAGAGGGAGGTAAGGAGCATACCAAAGGTATTCCTGTGGAGCGTGGGTCATTTCTATTACAAGGCATGTCCTAACTCTCCAGTAATTATATTTGGTAAAGTTTTAAAATGCCACAAAATAAAGCTCTCATTTCACTTTATAAATATGCTTTTCTAAGCTTCTTAGTAATATGGAAACTTTACATGTCAAAGAAGAAATCAGAATTTCAATTTATTTTAGTTTATAATTTTTATTTTTTTTTTTGGTTTTTGGGTCACACCCAGCAGTGCTCAGGGGTTACTCCTTGCTCTAGGCTCAGAAATCACCCCTGGCAGGCACAGGGAACCATATGGGATGCCGAGATTCAAGCCACCGTTCTTCTGCATGAAAAGCAAATGCCTTAAATCCATGCTATCTCTCAGGCCCTCTTTTAGTTTATAATTTTATAAATAAAACGTTATTCAATAGATGAACCACATATGGTCCTTCAAGAACTGCCAGGAGTAAGTACTGAGCATGCTGGAATTGGCCCCCAAAAAGCAAATTAAATTGCTAAAATATAAGTTTCAATGTTTTATTATTTAAATTTTCAACTTGTCACATACCAATAACATATCAAAACTATATAATTTGATATATAACTTATCAAAATCTTATAATTTCTGAACCTAAAATCTTCAGGAAAAAGATACTCAAGATAATTAAAAAAATTTTTATTTTATTTTTTATTTTTATTTTTTTTTGGTTTTTGGGCCATACCCGGCGGTACTCAGGGGTTACTCCTGGCTGTCTGCTCAGAAATAGCTCCTGGCAGGCATGGGGGACCATATGGGACACCGGGATTTGAACCAACTACCTTTGGTCCTGGATCGGCTGCTTGCAAGGCAAACGCCACTGTGCTATCTCTTTGGGTCCAAAAGATTTTATTTTTGGGTTTTGGGTTACACTCGGCAGCGCTCAGGAGTTTACTCCTGGCTCTGGGCTCAGAAATCTCTCCTGGCAGGCTTGGGGGACCTTATGGGATGCTGGGAATCTAATCACTGTCAGTCCTGGGTCTGCTGAGTGCAAGGCAAATGCCCTAGTACTATGCTATTTCTCTGGCACCTTATAATTAAAAATTTTAATATTAATGAAAGGATTTTAAAATTGTTTCTACAAATAATCTTGTCTTAAAATTTTTTTTACCTTTCTAACAATCTCTAATTCTTGCATGGTTTTCTGAAGTTGCTTCTTTTCTTTTTGAAGCTGGAGCTGAAGGTCTTCAAGTTCACTTATAGAAATGGCATGCTCCTAAAATTAAAAAATAACCCCCAAAATAACAAACATTACTATAAAATAAATCGCATTCTTTTTTTTTTTTTGGTTTTTGGGCCACACCCGTTTGACGCTCAGGGGTTACTCCTGGCTATGTGCTCAGAAGTCGCCCCTGGCTTGGGGGGACCATATGGGACACCGGGGGATCGAACCGCGGTCCTTCCTTGGCTAGCGCTTGCAAGGCAGACACCTTACCTCCAGCGCCACCTACCCGGCCCCATAAATCGCATTCTTAACTACGAGTCCATAGGTACAAAGGTTGAAAATCACTTGTCTATCACCTTGGCTGTAACTGCCAAAGAAAGCTGTTATAACCTTGAACTGCATGCACGTCAGGTGCTAATTTAATTAATCCACAGGTGTAAAATGGTTGAAAAATATTTATTTATTTTATTTTTTTATTTTTTTTTTTTTCGGTTTTTGGGCCACACCCGGCGTTGCTCAGGGGTTACTCCTGGCTGTCTGCTCAGAAATAGCTCCTGGCAGGCACAGGGAACCATATGGGACACCGGGATTCGAACCAACCACCTTTGGTCCTGGATCGGTTGCTTGCTAGGCAAACACCGCCGTGCTATCTCTCCGGGCCCTTGAAAAATATTTAAACAAATGACATAATAAAATATCAATAATTTGAAAAATTTATAATTAACATATATACCCCCAAATCATACCCTAGGTTCTCAAATGCATAGTTGACATACATTCAAGAATTCAAGAACACTACCTTCACAAATGCTACATATTTGTCTTTTCATTTAAATAATATGTGGTAGAAACATATTAAACAAATTAGTTACAGAGGCATTTTTACCTTTATTTTCTGTTCTTTCTGAAGTTTTTCAGCTTCTAACTCTTTGTCTACCACTGCTTTGGCTCTCTGAACTTCTAAAATCTGTACTTCTAGTAACTTGACATTAGACTGTAATGTCTCAACACGAGCTAGGAGATCTTCATTATCAGAATTTAGTTTTTCACACTAGAATGACAAAAGATTAATTACTGAATAGGTAGAAAATGTATACAGGAGAAGAAATATAAAATAATAGAGAATGAAGTAACAGTACAGTGGGTTTGCCTTTATGTGGCTAACCTGGGTTTGATTCCCAGTATCCAAGGAACCATGAACCTTCCAGGAGTAATTCCTGAATATAGAGCTAGGATTAACCCCTGAGCAATGGTAGGTGTGGCCTAAAAAAATCAAAAGGAAAAAGAAAAAAACAAAAAAAAAGATTTCATAGTATTTGTATATTTTGAAATAAAAAAAAAATCACAGGGACAGGGAAGACTACATTCTGGTTTTAATCCCTAGCACCACCACATGATCTTGAGGACCAGTAGAAGAGAGTGGGGCAATGAGTCAGAAGTATTTCCTGTGAAATTAGTGGTGGAAAATGTGCACTGGTGAAGGGTGTTATACATTGTATGACTGAAACTTAATTATGAACAACTTTGTATCTGTGGGAAAAGAGCCCAACTGTATTATGACAACCTTTTATATATATTTCTTTGTTTTGTTTCTTGTTTCTTTTTTTTTGTTTCTTTTTGGGCCACACCCGGTGACACTTGGTTCCTCCTGGCTAGGCGCTCAGAAACTGCTCTTGGCTTGGGGGGGCCATATGGGACACTAGGGATAGAACCCAGGTCTGTCCTGGGTCAGCCACATGCAAGGCAAATGCCCTACCACTGCGCTATTGCGCTGGCCCCTATGACAACCTTCTAATTAGTGTTTAAGTAAATTTTTAAAAAAAGAAAAAAAAAAAGAATCCTGGGCCGGAGAGATAGCATGGAGGTAAGGCATTTGCCTTGCATGCAGAAGGTCGATGGTTCAAATCCCGGCATCCCATATGGTCCCTTGAGCCTGCCAGGAGTGATTTCTGAACAGAGGGCCAGGAGTAACCCCTGAGCAATGCCAGGTGTGACCCAAAAGCCAAAAACCAAAAAAAAGAATCCTTTGAGCAATGCTGAGTTTTTTCAATCTCCTTTCACACTCCACCAAAAACTTTATTCCACAGAATGTCAATGTTACATTAAAGGAAAACTAGATAGTACAGATATTAAGGTGCTTGCCTTATATCATCACTATTGATATAAGTAATCTAACAGTAATATGACAGTGCAGTAGAGGAAGCAGCAGAAATGAAATACAGGGCCCGGAGAGATAGCACAGCGGCTTTTGCCTTGCAAGCAGCCGATCCAGGACCAAAGGTGGTTGGTTCAAATCCCGGTGTCCCAGATGGTCCCCCGTGCCTGCCAGGAGCTATTTCTGAGCAGACAGCCAGGAGTAACCCCTGAGCATCGCCAGGTGTGGCCCAAAAAACCAAAAAAAAAAAAAAAAAAGAAAAAAAAAAGAAAATACAGGGGCCGGACAGATGGTATGGAGGTAGGGCATTTGTCTTGCATAGAAGGATGGTGGTTCAAATCCTGGCATCCCATATGGTCGCCTGAGCCTGCCAGGAGTAATTTCTTTTTTGGTTTTTGGGCCACACTGGTGACGCTTAGGGGTTACTCCTGGCTATAAGCTCAGAAGTCGCTCCTGGCTTGGGGGACCTTATGGGATGCTGGGGAATCGAACCGCGGTCTGTCCTAGGCTAGAGCTGGCAAGGCAGACACCTTACCTCTAGTGCCACCATGCCGGCCCCCAGGAGCGATTTCTGGGCATAGAGCCAAGAGTAACCCCTGAGTGCTGCTGGGTGTGACACCCCCCCCCCCAAAAAAAAAGAAATGAAAATACAAACCCAGGCCAGTACATGATTCACATGTAATAGAATGTGAATTAAAACTACACTGCAAAACAAAATAAAAAGCAAAGTCTTCAGCAGGGAATTAGATTAGAATAAGACAGGAGTAAGCTAGTTGTTAGCAACAATATTAGGAAAAAGAAAAATTTCATCCCCTCCCCAAATCAAAATGGAAAATGACTTACTATAGTTTTATTTATTTATTTATTTTAGGGGGAAATGGAAGAGGGATGGCTCTGAATTAGTGCTAAGCAGGCCCAAGGTCCCAGTGGCAACTGGGTCAACCAGACCAATTGTTCAGAGCAAAGGCACATAAGTATATGTGCTTAAAACTAATCTGAGTTGGTAGCATGCTAGGCATGTACCCCAATCACTGTACTAATTATTGGACCCTTTATAATTCATGTCTGCATATAAATTTAAAGTTACCTGGAGTGTTAAATCCTTCAACTGTCTTGTAAGGTCTTCTATACGATATTCACAATTATTAGCACGTTCTTTTTCCACATCCAACTGTTCAGACTGCTTATCATATTCCAATAGGAGATTCTTTAATAAAACAAAAGGATTTAACTTTTGCAGATTATTATATACTACTAAGTCAGACTGTATCGTTAGTTAAGCTACCTTGAGTTATATTATTTGTCCAAGTTCATCATATGACAGAATAACTAACATTATGTAATAGAATTTGAGTAATTCTGATGACTTTTACTATGGGCAAGAAGATTTCTCCTATCTACCCTCTTATTAACCCCATGCACACACTACATTATAGCATTCTCACTAGAGTTGCTACATTTGTTCCAACTGATGACCCAGGAAGTTCATAGTTTACATTAGGTTCACTCTTTTGGGGCAGTGTTCAGGGATCGTTCCTGAAGTTGCTTGAGGAAACACATGCAATGTTTCACCAATACCAGCCTTAGATTTTTGGGGTGGTTTTATTTTATTTTATTTTTTTTTTGGTTTTTGGGCCACACCCGGTAATGCTCAGGGGTTACTCCTGGCTATGTGCTCAGAAGTTGCTCCTGGCTTGGGGGACCATATGGGACACCGGGGGATCGAACCGCGGTCCGTCCAAGGGTAGCGCAGGCAAGGCAGGCACCTTACCTTTAGCGCCACCGCCCGGCCCCTGGGGTGGTTTTCTGGGGGAAGGAAGAAGAAAAAATACTGGCAGTGATTGGGCCACTTCTCACAGTTCTCAGATACATATCTTTTTTTTTTTTTTAATCTCTGTGCCACATTCCAGTGATGCTAAGGGTTACACTCTTGGTTCTGTGCTCAGGGATCACCCTGGCACAAAGGATTTAAACAGGTTCAGCCTTGTTCAAGGAAAGTGTCTTAACTACCCAGTATGCTCTGTCCCATCTTAACATTTCTTGAAAAACATTTTTTTTTTTTTTTTGGCTTTTTGGGTCACAGTCGGCGGCATTCAGGGGTTATTCCTGGCTCTGTGCTCAAAATCAGCCAAAGGCACAGGGCCATACGGGGGTACCAGGATTCAAACCACCATCCATCCTGGGTCGGCTGCATGCAAGGCAAACTCTACTGATGTTCTATCTCTCCGGCCCCAAAGACATTTTTTAAATTTAGTTACTGAAAAGTTAAGGTTATTCATGATTTGGTTTCAGGCATACATTTCACCAATTCCTTTAGCAGCATCCACATCTCTCCAAAGTGTCACACACCTCCCCACGCCTTTGCCTCTCATCCACCAAGAGGCACTTTTAAAAATATGTTTTTGCACAATAGTTTATAATACTGCTGCGGACAGGATTTCATGTGTAATACTTTATCATATTTCAGTACCACCACTTCCTCCCAATACTCTGACTCTTCTTTTTTCATTTATAAAGATTAATTTTATAAGATGCACAATTCCAGGCTGGTGTTTTTCTTCTCTCAACACTTTAAATATTCCAGGGCTAGAGAAATAGTAGAGCAGATAGGGTGCTTGCCTTGCACAGAGCAGACTGGGGCTGGATTGCCAGGATCCCTTATGGTCCTCCAAGCACTGCCATAAGTAATTCCTAAGTGGAGAGCAAAGCCAGGTTGCTATAGTTAAGGTGGTTTTCCTGTAAGGCTTTTTCTCAATAATTTTTTCTTCTAGTTTTATTTAAAAGTGATAGGCACCTAAGTGCTTTTGTTTCTTATCTGTTATACTTTGAGCTTTCTAGGTAAGTGGTTTGGGGAAACTACAATCGATGGGGGAAAATTCTTAGCTCGTAAAGTGTCAGTTTGGTTGTATTTTCAATTTTTAGTGCTTTACCATTTTTATTCTAGGTGTAGAAGGAATTGTTTAGGCCACACCCTGTAGCCTAACGTGCTATTACTAGATTTATGCTCAGAAGTAACCCCTAGAAGTGCTTATGGACCATATGTAGGGAACTGAGCCAGGGTCAGATGCATGCAAGAGAAGGAAGTTGCACGCCTTATACTATTCTTGTACCCCCTCATACTATCCTGCCCTATTGGTTTGGCCCTAACTCTTGTATTTTTTTAATAGTAAATTGTTATTTTATCTAGGTAGACATTATTCAAGTTTATTTACATAGCCAGAACAGTATCAAATAATAAGTCATAATAGCCATCTTTTGCCACCAATTTTATTAGGAAATTTCCAAACAGAATTTTATTATTATTATTATTATTTGGTTTTTGGGCCACACCCAGCAGTGCTCAGGGTTTATTGCTGGCTCTGCATTCAGAAATTGTTCCCCGCAAGCTCACAGACCCATATGGGATGCCGGGTGGTTGGGTTGGCTGCATGTAAGGCAAACAGCCTTCCGCTGTACTGTGCTCTCATTCAAGCCCCCAGAATTTTATTTTATTTATTTATTTTTTGGTTTTTGGGCCACACCCAGTGATGCTCAGGGGTTACTCCTGGCTATGCACTCAGAAATCGCTCCTCGCTTGGGGGACCATATCGGACCCCGGGATCAAACCAAGGTCCATCCTGGGTCAGGGTCAGCAGTGTGCAAGGCAAATGCTCTACCGCTGTGCTATCACTCCACACACACACACCCCCAAACTTTATTTTGGAAGATCAACAGGTTGAAAGTTCTATTTAGAATAAATAAACTTTGGTTATTTCTAGATACACTATCAGTTAGGATATTATAAATCACAGTGCCTAAAAGAAAAAGTGCCACCTATAAAGTCGGCTGGAGGGGAGAAGAAAACTGAGGACACTGTTGGAGGGAAGTAGACATTGGCAAAGGCACTGCTGCTGGAACATTGCATGCCTGAAATCCAATCATGAGTTTTTTAATTTGTAATTTTGTAAATGATGGTGATTTAATGAAAGAAAAACTATTACTTAAAATCTTGATACTAGGGATCAGAAATAGTTCAAAGGGTGTGGGGAAATGTTTTGCATGTGGGAGGCCTGAGTTTAATGCCAGATGGCCCTTAGCACTACTAGGAATATCTTCTTAAGCACCAAGTTATGGCAGTTCCTAAGCACCACTGTAGCCCTCAAAATTACTAAACCATATTAATTATTTATGATAATTATTTATGAAAAAGGTCTTTACACTTCTTAGAAGTTATAAATATAATTTATACTTTACAGATGTAAGTGAAATAAAATTTTTTTTTTACCTTATAGCTTTCTGCTCCTTGAATGAGTTCTTTCATGGATGAAGACAATTGATCCCTTTCTGATCGAACAGATTCAAGTTCTTCTTGTAGTGCCAGAGCCTATTTTTATATACATACAATAAAAAGCTTGTAAACACAAAACCACTTGCTTTTCTAAAATGTAAAGATCTTGCATCTTGCATTTTCAAGTAACCTTACCTCTTTCCTGCTAGAATCTAGTTCTTTTTTTGCCTTCACAGCAACCAGTTTGATCTTACTTATTTTCTCTTCTTTCTTTTTGGATTCTTCTTCCAAATATTCTGAAAATATAAAAGGATTATCTGTGATTATATATGAACTTAAAGAGAAAAGAAAAAAAAATTAACTTACTTTGATCTAGAGATTGAATTATTAACTAGAACAAAATATGCAATTTAAAATTAAGATAAAATATACAGCAGATGGGCTGGAGAGATAGCATAAAAGTAGGGAGTTTGCCTTGCATGCAGGTTCAAATCCCAGCATCCCATATGGTCCCGAGTCTGGCAGGAGCAATTTCTGAGCATAGAGTCAGGGGTAACCCATGAGTGCTGCCACCGGGTGTGACCCAAAAAACCAGCAGAAAACAATGCTTTTCATGAGGGATGGAGCAAAGGGGCAACACCTGGCAGTGCTTAGCTTGGCATTCCAGAATCACTCCTGGCAGTAATGTTCTTTATATCCCACACATGACCAGGAATAATCCCTGAGCAGAGAGAGCCAGGAGTAAGCTCCGAATACTGCTAGGTGTTCCCCAAAGCCCCTCATATAAGTAAACAAAAATACTGAATTCTGAACATTTTGCATTATTATACTCAGGAGACCATATGTGATGCTAAGAATCAAACTCAGGTCAGCCACATGCAAGGAAAATGCTTTGCTGCTATCCCCTCCTAAAGAATCATAACTTCTAGTGGATAAAAAGCTGGCTCAATTGCTGAAGCACATCTTTTGCATGTGTGGGTCAAGTTTGATCCACAGAACTGGATGGTTCCTTAAGCACTCCCTGGGAAGTAATCCTGAGTACTGTACTGGGAATAGGCCGTGAGCATTACTAGGTATGCCTCCCCCAATTAATAAAATTTATTTTCATTTTGATTTGTAAGCCACAGGTAATGAGAGGTATTCAAGAACTATTTCCAAGTTGGCGATCGAGGATCACTCCAGAAGGTGGTTGGGAGACTAGGTACCAACAATCATATACTCCATGCCTCCAGCATGTTCTTCCTTTATGCTATTCTCTACTACTCTCATCTTTTTACTATGCTTACTATGTGGCTTATTCCATGTAGTCTCAAATTTCATAACTTGTATGTGCCCTAATCTCTAGCCTTTAGAGTTATATTCCTGGTCCCTCAATCTCCTAGCTCTTAATGCAGCTATTATAGCTACTATAATTTTGTCTTATTTTGTTTTGGGGTCACACCTGGCATTACCTAGGGGAATACAATTATTCTTAAAAATTTTGTTTGTTTTCTTTTTTGGGCCACACCTCGTGGTGCTCGTGCTACTCCTGGTTCTGCACTCAAAAATCACTCCTGGCTTGGGGGACTATATGGGATGTTGGGGATTGAACCTGCGTTCAACCTGGGTCAGCCGCATGCAAGGCAAATGCCCTACCTATGTGCTACAATTCTGGCTCCTGATTCTTAAAATTGAAGTTAGCTACCTACAAGGAAAAAATACCTTAACTCCTATCTCTTTGTCCCCAAGCTATATGAATTTTATCTCTCACTTACTTTCTCCCCTTAATTTCAGGTTTACATATTTAGCTCCCTACTTGTTATGTCCAATTAAATCGATATGTAAGTATCTAAAATTGAGATCTCAAATAAGCTTACATCTGTGTGGTAAAAGAACATAGGCTTAAACTGAAAGACACCAAATGGAATGGGAAAACTTATTTGCAATCAACATATCAGATAAAGGGTTAATATTAAAACCCAAGAGATACACAATAGTCACAAAGATCATCATAATCAACAATAGCAACAAAACAGACATAAAAAATGGGGATAGGAAATGAACAGACACTTTTTATGAGCCCACCAGGAGTGACTTCTGAGTGCAGAGCCAGGAGAACCACCAAGTGTGGCCCCAAATCCAAAATAAAAATAGAATCTCCTAAAAAAAAAAAAAAAAAAAAAAAGGGAGGGGGGATAAAAAAAGGAAAAAAATAAAGCTAGAGACAGCTAGTTTACTATGTTTTAAACAATTCATTATATGGCTACTATTTTCCAAACAACATTTTATTTATTTCTTTTTTTTGGGGGGGGGCACACCCAGTAACGCTCAGGGGTTACTCCTGGCTACGCGCTCAGAAGTCGCTCCTGGCTAGGGGGACATTATGGGACACCGGGGGATCGAACCGCGGTCTGTCCTAGGCTAGCGCTGGCAAGGCAGACACCTTACCTCTAGCGCCACCGCGCTGGCCCCAATATTAATTTCTTTTGCCATATCCAGAGGTGCTCAAGGACTACTCCCAGTTGGTTCTGTTCTCAGGGGGGTGGGTTGGGTTGGGAGACATGTGGTACCAAAGACTGAATCTGTGCTTCTGACATGTAAAGCATTTACTCAGTTTGTTGAGCTACCTCTCCGGCTCGCCAATCTATTTTTACACTAAAGAATCTGTTTATGTTACTGTAACAATGTATACAAAAAAAATCACTGATTACCTATTCTTTCTTCCAGTTCTTTTACTGAAGAAGGCTGATCATTTTCTACAGATGATTTCTGTATGGAATTCTATGTTTTAGAGGAAAAACAGATCACTTCAATCCCACAAAAAACTTATAATCATGTGAAACATGAAAAAAAATCATGAGCATAAAGTGCAATTTGGTAGTCTTTTTCTTTTTTGGCTAGGTTTGGTAATATTTATCTTAACATAAATATAGCATTTACTATAAAGACTAGTAGTATTCAAGACCAATATGAACATATCAAATATATATCACATATCATAATTTGTCATACTTCCCTAATTTGTGTGGAAAACCGAAATTTTGGCTAAATATATTTAAGTTTTTGGCAATTTGGCAATTTTCAGGGGTTACTCCTGGCTCTGAGGCCAGGAATTATTCCTGACAGTATTTGGGGGACCATGTGGGATGCTGAAAATAGAATCTGGGTTGAGCATATACCTGCTGCTATACTACCATTCTGGTCCCAAAATTTTGGTTAAATTTAAACACCACCTAACTTCCATTTGTTTTATTCAATATTAAGCAATGTATTATGTATATTATTTAAAAAAATCAACATTTTTCATGCTTAGCTTAAGTTTTACTGGTAAGTAGTTATAAAATTTTGACCAACACATTTAGCTTCATTTAAATACAAAATTATGTAAAGTCAAATGGTCATGAAAATGTTTAATGCCCTTCTTAGAAACTTGGCATTTGACCTTAAATGTTAAAAACTTACCAATGATGTCAAAATATAAAATATGTTAATATATATTTTCAAGCCTAAGAGTAGGACTAAGAATTTGCTTAATTCCAAATTAATAGTACCTTTAATAATATCAACTCTGCTCTCACATCTTGTAACTCATTCTCTTTCTGTTCTAGTAATGGCTTTAGGCTTTCTAATTCCTTCCTTAAAGGTTCTTCTTTTTCATTATTTTCATTTTCCCTACGTATTTTTTCAGGAACACCGGCAAATTGAAATAAAAGTTCTTGGTTTTCAAGCCTTGTTTTTTCATTAGCAGTCTTCATTTCTAGCAGCTCAGACTGCAGGATTTCTTTCTCTGATAGGATTCCTTCCAATTCTTTTCTTCTGAGTACTTTCTCTTGTTCATAGTCTCTCAGTGAAGATCTAAGTTCCTCACACTGAACTACATTTTCCTCCTCAAGACACTTAATTTTTTCCTCTAATTCTAAAATTCTTTTATCATATTGAAAAGCCAAATTTTTTTTTTCCTCACTTAATTTAGCTAAGGATTCACCTATAACTTTCAGGACACTAGCAACATCTTGTTTCTCATTTTCTTCTGGAACTTTTAATTTAATTTGTTTTAGAAACTCATCCAACTGAGTTTTGATAAGTAACTTCTCATTTTCAAAAAGTTTATTTAAATTATCTCGTTGTTCAATTGCTAATTCAAGTTTCTTTTCTAATTCAGAAATTTGTGAGAGGAGGGCTTCCAAGTCCTTATTCAGTTGGTTTTCTTCTGAGCTTAATCTATTAATTTCCTCAGAAAGAAATTTCTTTTCAGATGACAGTACTGCCTGGTCTTCAGAGAGAATTTTTAACTGCATCATAAGCTCATCTACTTTTTGATTATTTTGATCCTTATCTTCATGCTTTTCAGTTAACTCATTTATCTTTCTTTCTAGTTCGCTGTTGTATTGAGTAGTCTGCTCTACTTTCTCCCTAAGTTCTAAATTCAATCTTTCTTCCCTTTCACATTTTTTATGAAGGTCATCTATTTCTACAAGAGAACTTTCCATTTTACTTATAAAATCATCTTTTTCCTCAGTAAGAGAACTTATCTTTGCTTCAAATTCTTTTAATATGGCATCTCTTTGACTGAGGCTAACTAAATATACTTCATTTTTTTCCTGAAGGTCCTTAATTACATTTTCAAGTTCTGGTGCAAATTCCTGCTGTGATAACTTTTCATTTTCTTTCTGGAGACGATTCACAGTTTCAAGAAGAGCATCTTTTTCAGTATAAGCAGTTCTGAGTTTTTGTTGAAGTTCACTAACATCAGATGCTTGCTGCTGTTTCATTGACTCAAACTCTTGACTTATTTTTCCAGCAGATTCCCCTAGTTCTGTTTGTAAAATCTCCATCATCTCTCGCAAGCTCTCATAATTTAAAATTGCTTCTTGCTTCTCTTGCTGTAGATTTTCACACTGTTCTTTAAAACCTCGTATTTCAAACATTAATGCTAACTTTTCTTTTTCTGAATCTGACAAAAAAGTCTCATTTAGTTCTGACATTTCTTTATGATGTTCTTTCTTAAGATGCTCTATTTCTTTGTTATGCTGCTCTATAGTATGGCAAAATTGCTTATTTGAATCTTCTAGCTGAGATTTTAACCTTTCAATTACACAGCCTTGTTCTTCTTTAGATAATAATAATTCATTAATTTTAAACTCCAAGTCTTCCCGTTCATGAAAAAAATCATCCTTTATTTGCTGAGCATCAATTTCAAGTTTTAATTTAAGATTAGTCATGTATGTTAACTCATCTTTTAGAATACTATGCTGAGATTCCAGTTCTTTTAAAGTGTCTTCTAAGACTCTGATTTTGTTATTTACTTCTTGTTCATCTCCTTGTAAGAGCAAAGAACACAACTGATTTTCTTGGTTTGTAATTGAGTCCCCTAAGTTTTCCAATTCACATTCATTTTTCTCCTGAATATTCCTCTCTTCACTTTCCTCACATTGTTGGACTAAGTGGTCTCCATGAACTACCGTGTGTTCTGCATTTGATACCCTATTTTGACACATCAATTCTTTCAATTCTTCCTGGTGTGTAGACTTCAATTGTAAAAGTTCTTCTTGCAAATGATTAATATCTTTTTGGTAATGCTGAGAATTGGCTTCAATAACTTCTTGAAGATGAATAATTTCTAGCTCCTTTTCATTTGTGGCAGCTTCCAATTGTTTTTGCAGATTTAAAATTTGCTCCTCAAAGGCTGATTTAATTTTTTCAATCTCTTCTTGCAGTTCTTTAACATTATCTTCAGAGTCACTCTGAAATTTAAGTTGTTCTAAAAGCTCTAGCTGTTTTTTTGTTGCTTCTTCTAGTTCCTTTTGCAAATTAGCTTTATCTTCACTGACTGCCATTAATTCATTTTTTAAATTCTCTGTTTCTTTCACATAGTTTCTTTTTGATTGTTCAAACTCTTCGTGCAAATCTTCCACCTTAGTTACAGAATTCTATTTAAAAAGAAAAGAGAAAATTAATTTAAATGAGAGAACTCTCCACTCCTTAGAAAATCATTTTCACTAGACAGAAAAATAAATGAGTAAATGTTAATATAGAGAAATAATACTGAGATTTCAAGCATTTTATTTAGGCTCTGACTACTATAAGTATGGTAGTAAAAATAACAGTTATAACATACTTTTCCAAGTATAGCTAAAAGCTTAGGAAAACTGATTTTAATTTTCTTTTGTAATAAATTAAGTATAGCTCTAGCATAGACTAAATAAAAGCGTTTTTTGAGAAAAGCAGCCCTTATTCAACAGGCTGAATATACTAGACCTGAACATAGAATGGCAGTTAAGAGCATGGATTATAACCAACTGACATAAAATATTTTTCTATTTTTCATTTATAAAGATTTACATTATAGTTATAAAAAAGAGAAAACAACTCAATGGTGCTTTGGGCCACATCAGATGATGCGTGGGATTACTCTTGGCTCAGCACTCAGGAATTACTTCTGGTAGGTTTGGAGGACTATATGGGATGCCAAGGATCGAACTCAGGTTGGAAGTGTGCAAGTCAAACACCCTATCCAATCTATTATTGCTCTGGCCCCTAAAACAACAAAATGGTAATTCTACAAGTATTGTTGATTATTTTTTCTTTTTAAATATGCCATTTTATTTATAAAACATTAAATTAAAATTTTTTGATTTGCTAAAATTCACGGTAAGTTATATAAGTTAGTAACATTTAAGAAAAGTACTGTCTTGCCTCAATCTCTTGCTTCATTATAGTATTTTCCTTCTTCAGAGAAAGACACTGCTGCTCACTCTCAGCTTTTTCCAGAAGAACAGCATCCAGACGTTCAGTGAGGGCCTGTTTTGGTACATGATGATTTGTTTTCCTGAGTTAATGGTGATAAGACCATACATGTAATTATCTCCTTATTTTTCAAAGCATGCTAAAGTAAGAACAAAAGATTTAGAAAGATACAGAAGAAAACTGAGGAAAAGAAAAAGGTACTTGAGAAATCTCAATACTTTTTTAGAAAATTGAAAGTGAATGAATGAGGGTTAGGGGAATTAGAAAAACAAACAATTATTTGTTTCTCTATTATATTATAAATATTATAAATAATATTATTATTTAGACACAGTCTAAAGGACTACATGTGGAAACACTTATGGGAAGCTGGTAAAAAAAAACTACAGAAAATAAATACTTTGGAATTGGAGGTTCCTGATGTCATAGATTATCACACTTACTGTGTGGGAGCTACAAAACTAGACACTTAACTATAAGGTCTGAAGAACTGGTAAGGATAGGTAAGAAGGAGCAATAACATGGTGGGTGCTTGCCTGCAAACAGTCAAACTAGGTTTGATTTCCAGCATCCCATATAGTGCCCAAAAACTACCAGGAGTGATATGCATCATTCCAGAGAACCACCAGGAGAAATCCCTGAGTGCAAAACCAGGAGTAACCCTTGAGCACTGCCAGGTGTGATGCAAAAATAAAACCAAAACAAAACAGAAAAAAAGTAAGTCAAGAGTCAGTCATGTTTCACTTCCCTAAGATACAGGTTTAAACTGTAGAAATGAAGTGAGAAAATTAATAAAACAAAGCAAGATTAAGAAGCCCTGAGCAATAAAAAATGTTAACAAAATAGACAACCACTAGCAAGACTATTAACATAAAGTCACAAATACCTTTTTTGTTTGTTTGTTTTTTCGGCCACACTTGTTTGATGCTCAGGGATTACTCCTGGCTAAGCGCTCAGAAATTGCCGCTGGTTTTGGGGGGACCATATGGGATGCCAGGGGATTGAACCTTGGCCCTTCCTTGGCTAGCGCTTGCAAGACAGACACCTTACCTCTAGCGCCACCTCACAGGCCCCTTTTTCTTTGTATTTATTTATTTTTTCACAAATATTATGAATAAGAGAAATCTATCATGTCAGAAATTACAGAAATACTACGAATAGTTGATAATTAAAAACTATGGGAATGGATTAAAAACTCCTAGAAAACAGTTTCATTAATTCAAGATAAAAATTAAAACATAATACATAATTGGGGCCGGGGCAGTGGCACTAGTGGTAAGGCATCTGCCTTGCAAGAGCTAACCTAGGATGGACTGCTGTTCGATCCCCCGGTGTCCCAAATGGACCCCCAAGCCAGGAGCAATCATTTCTCAGAGCATAGCTAGGAGTATCCCGAGCGTCACCGGATGTGGTCCAAAAACCAAAGACAAAACAAAACAAAAACATAATATATAATATATAATTTAAAAATCAACCTATAGGTTTAAAATTGCATATTAAACACACACACACACACACACACACAACCCTACCAGATAAAACAGGCAGCTTTTAGAGTTCTATAATATTCTCAAAGGATAAATATTTTATTATAATACAACATATAAGGGCCCGGAGAGATAGCACAGAGGCGTTTGCCTTGCAAGCAGCCGATCCAGGACCAAAGGTGGTTGGTTCAAATCCCGGTGTCCCATATGGTCCCCCGTGCCTGCCAGGAGCTATTTCTGAGCAGACAGCCAGGAGTAACCCCTGAGCAATGCCGGGTGTGGCCCAAAAACCAAAAAAAAAAACAAAAAAAAACCAATACAACATATAAAATACTGGGGTCGCTAGGGGAGAGCATAAGGGGTGCTGGGACCAATTATTTTAATTTTTAAATGTAGAACTCATTGTGAGATACAGCTCAATTTTAATCTGCTCTAACTGGGATTTAATAACTAAATGTCTAAAATGGATAAATCCAACAATAGAAAAATAAACACATTGTATAGTAATGGAGATAATGTTTGTATTATTCAGAATTTTCATCAATAATTTAGCACTTAAAAAAAGGCTGTTTGGGGGGCCGGAGCCATTGTCCAGTGTGGTAGGGCGTTTGCCTTGCACATGGCTGATCTAGGATGGACCTTGCTTTGAGCCCCTGGTGTCCTATATGGTCCCCCAAGTGAGGAGCAATTTCTTTTCTTTCTTTCTTTTATTTTGATGTACATGGAATCTATTATGCTGAGTGAAATAAGTCGGAGGGAGAGAGATAGACACAGAATAGTCTCACTTATATATGGGTTTTAAGAAAAATAAAAGACACTTTTGTAATAATCCTCAGAGGCAAAGAGAGGAGGGCTGGGAGGTCCAGCTCACAACATGAGGCTCATCACAAAGAGTGGTGAGTGCAGTTAGAGAGATAACTACACTGAGAACTATCATAACAATGTGAATGAATGAGGGAAGCAGAAAGCCTGTCTAGAGTACAGGTGGGGGTGGGGTGGGGAGGAGGGAGATTTGGGACATTGGTGGTGGGAATGTTGCACTGGTGAAGGGGAGTGTTCTTTACATGACTGAAATCCAACTGCAAATATATTTGTAATTAAGGTGTTTAAATAAAGATATTAATAATTAAAAAAGGAGCGATTTCTGAGCGCATAGCCAGGAGTAACCTCTGAGCGTCACTGAGTGCGGCCCAAAACCCAACACCCCTCCCCCCAAAAAAAGATGTTTTGGGCCAAGTGATAGCATAAGGGGTAGGCCATTTGCCTAGCATGTGGCTGACCTAGGTTGGACCCCAGCATTCCTTATGTCCAGAACCTGCCAGGAGTGACTCCTGAGCGAAGAACCAGGAGTAATCCCAGAACAGCACCAGGTTTGACCCCATCCTCCCTCCAAAAGAAACCTGTTTGAGGAAGTTACTCTCTCTTGAATACCTATCTTTCTCCCTCCCCTCATTTCTCAAATAAATCTAATCACACTATTCCTCTCCTTCTAAAATTCTTTTCAAGTGAGGGAAGGAAAAGGACCTGAAAAAACAAATAGGATTTAGGACATACTTTCTTTTCCTAAAAGGGTAGCTCCTCACTCAAACTTGAGTTTCATAGCTCCCTGAGCAAAGATAATTTTCCACACTATGTGTGTCACAAGTGTGACATTGGTGCATTTTGATGGCTATTGTATGAAACTGGTACAATCTGAGGTTTTTACTGTGCAGGTGTGCATATCAAACTATTAGTTCTGGGGCTGGGAAGGTGGCGCTAGAGGTAGGGTGTCTGCCTTGCAAGCGCTAGCGTAGGATGGACCGCAGTTCGATCCCCTGGCATCCCATATGGTCCCCCCAAGCCAGGGGCAATTTCTGAGCACATAGCCAGGAGTAACCCCTGAGTGTCAAATGGGTGTGGCCCAAAAACCAAAAAAAAAAAAAACAAAACAAAACAAAACAAAAAAACAACTATTAGTTCTAAATTTACCCCTTGTAACTAAAGCGGCAGAGGAAATCAAGCTTCTGGTCCTACCTTCATCAGACAAACTAGACTGAGTTTCAGAAAGATAGAAGAACTTTAATGAGGAATTAGAAGAACTGGAATATAAAGGGTTCTTGATCCTTAAAAAGAATGCACAAACATTCATATATTCTCTAGTGCAAAAGGAACATTTCAGGACAGATCCTGTACTACTGGGGCCTAATTCAAATATAAATAAATTTACAAATATGGAAATCATGACAAGTATCTTATCAAAACACAATGCTCTAAAGGTAGAAATTAACCACACAAAAAAGATGGGTATGAAACTGGAGAGATGTACAACAGAAAAGGTGCTTGTGTTGTATGCATCTGACCTTGGTTTGCTCCTCTCCATCCTATATGGTTCCCTAAACACCTCCTCAAAAGTAATTCTTGAGCAGAATTACAAGTAAATCCTACGTGTTGCTGGATGTGATCCATCACTCCCTTCACCCCAAAGAGCCAGAGTGATAATACAGCAGGTAGGGCATTTGCCAACTGGGGTTTGACCCCCCAGCATCCCATATGGTCCCCCAAGCCTGCCAGGAGTGATTTCTGAGCGCAGAGCCAAGAGTAATACCTGGGTACTGACAGGTGTGGTCCCAAAACCAAAATAAATAATAATTTTATCTTTTAACGTCAGGCCATTGTAAACCGATTGAGTATTTAAAATAAAATACTTCTTGGAACAAAAATATATAAAAATGATATATGATTGTTAACAGGTATTTTCAATTTTGACTAGTTCCTTGACAAGATTTTTTTTTGTTTTTTTGTTTTTGGGTCAAACCCAACAGCGCTCAGGGATCACTCCTGGCTCTATGTTTAGAAATTGCTCCTGGCAGGCTCAGGGGACCATATGGGATGCCGGGATTTGAACCACCATACTTCTGCATGCAAGGCAAATGCCCTACCTCCATGCTATCTCTCCGACCTCTTGACAAGATGGTTTTTTTTTTTTTTTGGTTTTTCGAACCAAGGTCGGGATCTTTCCTTGGCTAGCGCTTGCAAGGCAGACACATTACCTCTAGCGCCACCTCGCTGGCCCCTCTTGACAAGATTTTTAAGACATAAGAGGTACACTCTACCTAAATGAATGGATTAAACAAAAAAGTAAGACTGAAGTAACTGGACTTTGATTTTTTTGTTTGTTTTTCGAGCCACACCCGTTTGATGCTCAGGGGTTACTCCTGGCTAAGCGCTCAGAAATCGCCCCTGGCTTGGGGGGACCATATGGGATGCCAAGGGATCCAACTGCGGTCCGTTCCTTAGCTAGCGCTTGCAAGGCAGACACCTTACCTCTAGCGCCACCTCGCCGGCCCCACCTTTGATTTTTTTTAAATATCTAGTTTATTCTTAATAAAGTTGTTAAAATGAATCAGTGAATTCTGAATATAAAAGTATTTGGCCTTTCATGTTCTAATATCAAAACATATCTACTTTGGGCTGGAGAGATAGTACAACAGGTAAGGTGCTTACTTAGTACACAGCCAACCCAGAATTAATCCTTGGCACCACATCATAGGGTCCCCTGCTCATGAACAGGAGTAATCCCTAAGTGCAGAGCCAGGGGTAAGCCCTGAACACATAAAGTGTGTCTTCTCCCTGCCACCCCAAACCTAAATAGTAAATAATTTTAGCTAAATAATGAAAACAGTGCATGGTGTCCATAGGGAGTTAAATATACCTTGCTGTATTCCCTTTTTGAGTACCACAGTTCACAAATTGTGAACCTCCTAAAAAGAAAGCAAAATAGTATAATCAAAGAATACACAGCAAGGCTTAACTAATAGAAAAGAAGAAAAAAAGTTAATTTCAGAGCTTCGAGAGGCAAAGAAAATTTTTAAAGATAGGCTAAGATTGGGGAGTACAGAGGTTTGGGAACATTCTTTGCATGCTGTTGATCCAGCTTTGATCCCCAGTATATGGTTTGTGCACAGCCCCACACCCCTAAGCATTGTTGGATGTAATACTGGAGATATCCAAGCACTGTGGCCTACTTAATCTAGCACTGATGGACAAGCAGCACCACATTCTTGGCTCAGAGAATTAGAAGCACCTAGCATCACACTGGAGGTCCTCTTCCACCGAAGAAACAAATGAAGAAAAAGAGAGAGAGAAAAAAGAGGGGGCCGGAGCAATAGCACATGGAAGGGCATTTGTCTTGTACATGGCCAGCCCAAGACTAACCCGGGTTCAATCCCCAGCATTCCATATGGTCCCCTGAGTCTTCCTGGAGCTATTTCTGAGTGCAGAGCCAGAAGTAACCCCTGAACATGACTAGGTGTGGCCCAAACTGCCCCCACAAAAAAGATTAAAAAAAGTCAGATAACATAAGGGAAATAAAAAGTATTGTTAGTATTAAGGGCATGTAAGAAAAAGACAAAGCAACTTAGGTTATTAAACAGGGAACTAGACAACAACAGTACTGTTATCTGCAAGCAGCATACAGTTAAAAGTCTAGTTAGGAACAAGTAAAACATAACACACTTAACATAAAAATTAAGGAAATGAAAGAGGAGAGTTGAATCATCTCGAAAATGGAAAGTTCTAAAAAGTATGGAAATCTCTTAAAGGAGATTTGGTTATGCTGAGTATGAACAGAGGGCGAGAGAACTTAATAAAGATCCCATCTCATTCCCCCAGTCTTAAGTCCCAGGGCTATATATGTATGTATGTATATGTATACACACACACACACACACACATATATATATACACACACACCTATATATATATACCTCAATAGATAATCTGGCAATTATCAAAGTCCTATGCATGACTGAGTTTTCTAAGTAGAAGAACTAGAATGAGTCAAGAACCACAATTAAACAACATGTGGGATGAAAAGACAACACCCATCTCACTACAGAAGCTACTGGTCATTTAACCAGTATTTACAGTACTTCTTACAGAAAGGTAAAATATTTAACCAAGTGTAGAGAGGAACTGGGTAAACAGGGAAAGAAAATCAGATAGCACTTTGGCAAGCTGAAAACACTCAAGGAAATGTGGCTTAACATCAGCTATTTTCTTAAGCAAATAAAAATTAAAAAGCAATATTAACAACTGTTTCATTACCTTAATAATATCATCAGATCCTCCAATAGGTTTCAATTTGAGATCTTCAACTTCTTTTTCTAATTCTTAAAAAAAAATTCATTCAGAAATGAAGTACTAAATGTAAGTACATTCTCTTTAAAAAGTACATTTCATAAAAAAAGTTATCATAAATTAAAATATATCTAATAGGCACATATCTGAGAAAGTTTATTATTTTTCTTTTTGGATTACACCAGGTAGTGTTTGAGGGCTATACTCTGGATGCTCAGAGAACCAAATCTAGGACTTCTGCAAATAAATCAACTAGGTATTAAACTCATCCCGGTCCCTTGAGAAAGTATTTTCACCTATAATTAGTTTTTGTTTATGTATTTATTTAAGAGGGTCCTACCACCCATAGTCTTTAGCCAACTGGGACAGGGTTTCAATACACCAGCCCAAGGATGTGAATTTGTTCAGGTTGTTATGCTGAGGATATTCAAGCAACCCAGAGTACAACATCCATGCTTGGAGAGCCTTCCTGGCTGCTTCTGATGATGTAAAGAAGACCACATAGTACCATGAAATGAACCTGGTTTGGGTGTAAGAAAGCATGCACTCTGACCATTGTACTATCTCCTTTAAAATATTCTATTATAGACTCCAGACTCATAAAACACAATTATGACCTTTTCTGGTAAAAAGTAAATATTGTCTAAAAACTAGGTAGTTAAAAACTGGTAAGTTGGGGCTGGAGAGATAGGACAGCGGTGTTTGCCTTGCAAGCAGCCGATCCAGGACCTAAGGTGGTTGGTTCGAATCCTGGCATCCCATATGGTCACCCGAGCCTGCCAGGAGCGATTACTAAGCAGATAGCCAGGAGTAGCCCCTGAACAACCCCCCCCCCCAAAAAAAGAACAACAACAAAAAAAAACCCAGGAAAACGGAAAAAAAAAAAAAAAAAAAAAAAAAAAACTGGTAAGTCATTGGAAATACAAGAATTCACCCACACGTATACTAAAAAAATGACACTAAGATCTTTATCTTTTTGGATATAAAGACTAGAAAATTGAATAATGAAATCAACATTAGCAAATAAATATACTTAAAATTCTCAGAGTAGAAATCTTTTATTTGAGGTCTCTTTACTTCTTTAGATTCATGACCTTGTATTGCTAACATTTCAATGAACTACTCTAGAAAAAAAAGCAAAACTTTACTGAGAACAACATATAATCTGAAAGGGGAAAAACAGTTAACAAGATGAGGGTGAGGGGGAGAGTAGTAATTGCAGTAATTGCAATAATTGCAATTGCAGTAATCCCAATTCAATTCGGTGAGTGGTTCAATATGAAGGTATGAAGGGTGAGGTGGGAAGAGAATGTAATGCTCGAGTCACATGACCATCTAGCTATGTGGGTTTTTTTTCAGGCTGCACCCAGTTATGATCAGAGACCTAGTGGTGACAGGGATACAATCTAAATTAGTCTCATGAAAGGCATGCGTCTTAACCCCTATACTATCTCTTTGGCCCTAGTAGATTCCTTTTTTAAGATTCTCTTCATTTTAATAAAAAAAAAGTAACACAGCTTAGATATAATTTTTTTTTTTTTTTTGTGCTTTTTGGGTCACACCCGGCAGTGCTCAGGAGTTATTCCTGGCTCCAGGCTCAGAAATTGCTCCTGGCAGGCAAGGGGGACCATATGGGGTGTCGGGATTCGAACCGATGACCTCCTGTATGAAGGGCAAATGCCTTACCTCCATGCTATCTCTCCGGCCCCAGATATAATTTTTAAAACACTGTTGGAAAATAATTAGAATATGGAAGCATCCTTTCCAACTGAATCCAAAAAACACTGAACAACACATCTAAATTGTAATTATGGTCAAAATGAGTATTTTCAATCACTACCTGTACATCTTGATTTAGTTTTTTGTAGCAGCATCATTTGCTTCTTGGCAAACTTGATAAGATCTTCCCTGGGCAAGGTTTCCATCTGAAAAATGTGATGATATAACTACATTGTTTAAATTAATATTTCTACTATATCACATAAAGAAAATACCTACTAAATATTAAAACATCCAATTTAAATGTGAGACTGCCAACCAAATACCACATCATTAGTTAGCAACAACTATGAAGTGTAAAGCAATAGTCTGTTCAAGATGAAGACCCTTCCTTTATAGGTTCTGATTTCTTGTAAAATTAAGGAACTGCGTGAAGTTCCTTAAAGTTGTGAAATTAATACTCTAGTTAAGCCTGAAATAAATGTTGGCCATCTGAGAAGCTTAAGTATTCTTAAGCCATGATAAGTCAGGTGAAATATAGGCTCTTAATAGAAAACTCAGGAAATAGAAACTTCGATAGGCCCTTTTTTTTTTTTTCTCTGTAAAACAGGCATAGCAACATATCTATGTCATGGCTACCAGGAAGCTTAAATATGCCCAGTGTTTAACCAAGAGCCACAAACTCAGCATGCAAATAATTGTTCTGTTAGAATCCCCGAATACAACACATAGCCCAGGGTCAAAAAACAAAACACCAAACTTTTACATTGCCTCCCAATCAGGTCACTGCTGTCACTCTACAAATTCCCATAAATCACAGGGCTCCCTGGAAGGAAATGGGGAGGCTCTCTTAGCAGGGGTAGGAAGGAAACAAAAAGTCAACTGTTCCAAGTGAGCCAACTTCAAAGAAGAAAGAAAAAAATGGTGCCAGGGTAAATCAAAACCCATTCCTCGGAAAGGGATCAACAACCCCTTCTCCATTTCATCACCCTTCCTGAGTCTCAGTAGAACGTGGGGTCGTCTCGTAGTCTCTTTACCTTCGATTTCCCGGTCCCAGGGGGGGCCGACACAGAGGCCCCGACCTGAACAGGATCCTGCAAAACAAACAAACAAACGCCTGGTGGTCAGAACACTTTCTAGGCCCAATCGAAACCCGTGGGAGCCCTGGAGGGAAATCTCCTGCCGTGGATCAAGCAAGAGGAGCTGCCACTTGACATGAAGGGAAAGACATCAGGGTCGGTCGTGGTGGGCCAGTGTGAGGGAGCGACTGGGCAGCGTCGGCTCAGAGATGAGGAGGATGGGTCCAACCCCGCGTCCCAACCCGCGATATGGGAACAAGGAACAGGGAGGCGGCGGGCGCCCATCGCCAGTCCCGTTTGGTTACCTCCATGGCTCCAACACATCCGCCGACTCCCCCGGAGCCGCGCACTTCCGGCTACAGGCTCCGGCGTCGGGTCACCCGCGGGGCAAAGGTCACTCGTCTTGGCCCCGCCCACAGCGTCTCCATGGCTACGACCCGGTAGCGATTCCGCTTCCGCTTCCGCTTCTCTATCCCGAAGGTTGGTTCTCCTCATTGAGCCCTTATCCCGCCGTGTTCCGCCATCTTCGGAACCTCAAACCATTCTGTCACCGAGATAAGGGGTGGGTGGAAGTACCAATGTTCACCTCCAGGCGTATCCTGGTATCCGAGCATCCAGATCTCCGTTCGTATTCTGTTATGACCAGCATGTCACTCTTCGGCCACGTTTTGCCATGACTGTAAAAATCATGATGTGATGTAGTAGAAATATCCGTTTCATTAATATTACATTAATATTAATTAATGCAGTTATTGTAATTTTATATCTTTCAGCTGCAAACCTTGCCCAGGTTTGCCAAGAAGCAAATGATGCGAATACAGAAAACTAAATCAAGATGTACAGGAAGGGATTGAAAAGGGATGAGACTACAAATTGGGGGTGGGGCAAGAGTCCATACTTTATGCCCTTCAGTTTCCTCTTTCCAACACACATTTTTTGTTCTGGCGAAGGGAAGTATGGGAGGTGGAGCACACCCCACCCACGGGCTTGCTCTGCCAATCTATGAATGAGGTTTCATAGAACCCTGGTCTCACTCTTGGCAAAGCATGGACTCCAGCCCTGCAGTGAGCCTTTCACTCGCTCTATTAGCTAGCATTTCTTTGGTTGACAGATACGATGCCTGTAAATGTGTTCCTTATTGATCGAGGAGCACGTTTATCCATGAATGAGGAGCCTTTCCTGAAGCAGACATCTAGTTTCTCTGGAAGCCACGAGAAACACTGGGGCCTTCCATGCTGATGGTTAAGAATTAAAGATAGATAGTTCAAAAAGTTAGGGCAGAGTTGGAAGGAGATACCAGCACTGAGTGGAAAGTAAGGGAACCTCACTTAAAATTATTGTTGTTGTTATCATCATCGTCATTATCATCAGGTTTTTGGGCCACACCCAGTGACACTCAGCACTTACTCCTGGCTCTGTGCTCAGAAATCACTCCAGGCTTGGTGGACCATATGGAATGCTGAGGATTGAACCCTGGTCCGCACCCTGTTGGCCACGTGCAAGGCAAATGCCCTACAGCTGTGCAATCACTTCGGCCCCCTAAAATAATTTTTTGAATCACCATGAGATAGAGTTAAAAGTTATTGAGGTTGAGTTTCAAACAATATTCCAATACTCATCCTTCACCAGAGATCATTTCCCACCACCACTGTCCCCAATTTTCTTCCCCAGACACTTTACTTCTTTCTCCCTCCACCCTCCTACCTTTTTCCTTTCAAGGCACTATGGTTTGCAATACTATTATTAAAAGTATCGTATTTATCACTTTTCTCCTTTCAGCACCCTGTTCTTGCCTGGAGTGATAATTTCCAACTATCATTGCCATAGTATGACTCGCATTCTGTAGGCATAGCTATTGAATTTGCTGTGCAATCACCAAAGTGGCTTTTTATTATTTTGTTTGGCACTATAGAAGCCATTCTGTATGCTTAATTGTTGCTTTATTACTTCCCTTTTTATTATTTTTACAATAAATGCTAAGTTAAGGAATGTAATTCGACATGCCCAAAGGGATTAAGACAGCATATAATATGTATGCTGTAATCAATAAATGTTAGTTAATTATTACTAAGTAAAAAATACTATGCAATAGAGACTAAGTATTATAGAGATTATGGTGGTTTCTGTAATATGTGTAATTCCCCATCTTTGAAATGTGTTCATAGTTCATGACCCAAGACAATTAGGCTTGGGGCTTATGGTTAGAATTCTAGTTAGTGATAGTTCTTTCTTTGGATATATACAAACATAGAAATATAGCCCTGGTTGCTATTACTACTATGATGGAAGGCAGCCTAAATAAATTATAGTAAAAAAAAAGACTCAAGCCTATTGCTAAAGAACAAACCTGGATCAATTTGTGAGTCAACAAATAAACTTTAGGGGCTGGACAGATATCATGGAGGTAGGATGTTTACCTTGCATGTAGAAGGAAGGTGGTTTGAATTCTGGCATCTCATATGGTCTATATGGTCCCCTGAGCCTGCCAGGAGCGATTTCTGAGTGTGGAACCAGGAGTAACTCCTGAGCGCTGCTGGGTCTGACCCAAAAACCAAAAAACAAAAAAACAAAAAAAAAACAAAAACAAAAAAACAAAACCCAACAACAACAATACAACAACAAACCCAACCAAATAAACTTTAATAAGTTTAATAATTTTAATAAGGGAGATTGCTATCGTATATAAATATAGCAATGAAGCACTGTGTATCTTTTTTTTTGTTTGTTTTTTTTGGCCACACCCGGCATTGCTCAGGGGTTACTCCTGGCTGTCTGCTCAGAAATAGCTCCTGGCAAGCACGGGGGACCATATGGGACACCGGGATTTGAACCAACCACCTTTGGTCCTGGATCGGCTGCTTGCAAGGCTAACGCAGCTGTGCTATCTCTCCGGGCCTAGGCACCGTGTATCTTAAGGAGAAAAGTTTGACAACTTGAGGAGGAAAATATGAATACAGTGTTTAAAGTTACAGTTTACAGTTAGATTTTATAGTTTTAGAGTTAAAACTTAAAGTGAATTAATTCATGTCTAGAGAACCAATCTGACAACTTTTTAGAAAATTAGTATATATAAAAACCAGGAATAATTTAAAGGTTTCTATTGAATCAAATATCTTTTTAGTTTTTACTAGATTAGTTTTTTTTTTAGAGAGTAAAAACAAACTTGTATTCATAAAATATGAGCATACAAATATTTGCAAGTAGATAAAAAATATAAGAAACATCAGAACAGTAATATGGTTTTTCCATATTTTCCCCGGGAAACTGAGAATCTAAATTATTATCTACATTCCCTTTTGACTTTGTACTCTCTTATTGTACTTGATTTTTGTCTACTGCATGTGGGATTTTCTTTTTTTTTTATATAATTTTTATTTTGATCATAGTGGCTTACATATTGTTGACACTAATATTCTAGGTACATATTTACATAAAATCAGGGGGGATTCCCATCCCTAAATTGTCCTCCCTACACCTCCGTTTTTGTCCTACCTCCCATTTCCTCTTCCCTCCCCCCTAGGGTGGCTAGAATATGTGATCCCCTCTGTATTTGACCTACTACTTAGTAGTCTTGCATCAGTTTGGTCTTGGTGCCTCCCTTATTTCCCCCTCTAAGTGGGGGCAGGGCTAGCAGTTCAAGTTGGGTGGTTTTGCCTGAAAAAGAGAAAATGAGTAAACTGGGGTAAGAGTCTAATACCCCAAAAATGGGCAGAATCCTTCTAGGGGTTCTCCTCATCGATTTGGGAAATGAAGGAGAAAAAGAAGGTGAAACACCCCATCAGTACCAAAAGAAGTGTCAAATATCCAGTGAGGGGCCCGGAGAGATAGCTCAGCGGTGTTTGCCTTGCAAGCAGCCGATCCAGGACCAAAGGTGGTTGGTTCGAATCCCGGTGTCCCATATAGTCCCCCGTGCCTGCCAGGAGCTATTTCTGAGCAGTCAGCCAGGAGTAACCCCTGAGCACCGCCGGCTGTGGCCCAAAAACCAAAAAAAAAAAAAAAAAAAATATCCAGTGAGGTCTCCAGTTACATCGATAAGCACCACAAAAAACTGATAAAAAAAATACAAACAAAAACAAACAAACATATAAACCAAAAAAACTCGCCGTGGTCTTGAAATAAGAAACATGGTTTAGCACATAACGAAAGAAAAGAAAGGAAGAGAAAAAAAATAATTGGGGACAACAATTTCAATAATCACATCCAAACCGAGAAATCGACCAAAATAGGTAGGTAAATAAAAATAATAATAACAATAATAAATGAAGGTAATATATATATGTGTATATAAAAAATATCCAAGGATTTGTGCTTTTTGCATTTTTGTTTTTTCCCTCTGCCCTGGCACAGTAAATATTGGGGTCATTCGAAACGGAATTCACTTGCCCTATGAGATATGGGGATTCTCCGTCCTTGGAGTATACTGTCATGGGATCAGTTCTAGTCTTTGCTCAGGATCATTACTCTCCCGGTGGTGTTTTTTTTTGTTTGTTTTGTTTTGTTTTGTTTTGTTTTTGTGTGGAAGACTTCTGCTTTGTCCAGGGTGATACATTCAGAGCTCTGTGTTTAGTGGTCTCAGTATCTGTACAGATCCTGAGGTGGGCCTTATGGTGAAGTCAGTCTTTGTGAATCTAGAGGTTCTGTTGCCTCAGTGCCATTAGAATCCATCTTCTGTGGTTGGTGATCTTGGTCTTTGTACTGAACCTAGGATGGCATCTAGGATAGTGTCTTTCTTTGTGCTTCCAGAAGCCCCTTTCCGTTACAGTTGTCTCTGCCGGACCTTTGGAACTGGGGATCATGCTTATTGTGCCGGTCTTAGTTCAAAGCCTAGACTAGGACTTTTTAATTGGTCCCAAGATGTTTACAGTCTGGTCGTGGTTCTAGCAGCCAGTCCTCTGTAAATCACGATCTTGGCTTTTGGACCTACCAAAGGGTGCCACGTCTTCTGGTTTTGTCTTGTCATTAGCTGGTAAGGTAGGTTAAACTGCTCTAAGGTCAAGTTGTTCACGTTTTCTTCATTGTCGGGATATCATGTTAGCGCTGGCCCTTGTTGTTGACCCTGCAGTATTGAGGCCATCCCAGATGGAGTTTGTTTCTTGCAGCTGTTGTGAAGAGCTGTGCCGTTTCTATGCCTGGGCACCAGGATTCAAGGCAGGATGAATGGAATCTGATCACCTGAGGTCTAAGTTGGTTCCACATGACATATTTTCAAGGTAGGAGATATCCCTGTATTGTAAACAACTATGAGTTCCTATCTCTAGTAGGTAAGAGCTCTTGGTTTTTTTTTTTTTTTTATGTAAGATTTCCCCTTTATTTAGTGTGCCTTTGCAGGGGGAAGTGGTGCTCCATTATATTGTTGGTGTATTTGGGGTGGACAGAGTGGATAACAGAAATAGGTCTCATACCCAAAAACGATTAAAAAAAAAAAAGTGCATGTGCCCACAAATGTATATGTAGGGCAAACATTTAAAAAAAAAAAAAAGAAAAAAGAAATATAATGAGTTAGTGAAGTTTTTAAAGGACCAAAGTGGTGCAAAAGACTACTTTACAATTGGGGGAGAACAGGTAAAGAGGTGGTGTATTACAGGTCTTATGCCTATGTTGGAAGTACTGTTTTTCCCCTTGTCTTTTGGATTTTTCTTGTGGTGTGTGGGTTCCCAGGCATCTTCCAATTACACCCCCTGACCTTCTTCAGATTGGTAAAAATTTGCGGCAGGGAGGTCTTGGAAGAGTTCTTGCATTGGGGATACTATTGGACCTAAGTCCAGTTTCCAGAAACAGTCCACGTTATGGGGAGTTGGTAGGGAGGGTCTCGCAGCATGAGTCCACAGGGGAGTTGGCTGTCTTTTCTTGCAGGAGATGAGGTGTGGTTTCGGCTGGGTGTCCCCTCCCCTGGGTGCTGGGTACTGGTTCGTTGGGTAGGAGGTCGATCTTGATGCCTAAAAGATTAAGGACTGAGGGTGGAGAGTTTTATTATGGTGGGAGAGCTGGATGGGCTTGAGGGGTGAAGGGATAGTTGGATTTCCGGGGGGGGGGGGGAGAAAGGGAGGGGTATGAGGGTAGAGAAAAGAGAAAATACCGTAGAAAGAAACGGGGAAGAGAAAGGGAAAAAAGTAAAGAGAAGAATAGAAGAGAAAAAGAAAAAAGAAAAGAAGAAAAAATAAAAAAAAATAAAGTAGTGAGAAGAAAGGAGAGAATAACAAGGGAATGTTGGTTTGGCTGAATGTGTTCGATGGCTAGAGCCTGTAGTTTAGGTCTGTACGTCGCAGGTACTGCTTTGGTGGTCTGACTGGTCACGTGGTTCAATTCCTAAAAGAAGGTTTAACCTAGAAATAAAGTGTATGTTAAAGAGTTTTCTCGTGGCCATCTCGTAGTGCAAGCAAGGTACGGTATCTCGTGTGGTATCCCGAGTTGCCGTCTTAGTTTGTCCGCCCTTTGTATCTAAGGGCACCTGTGGGCAGAAAAGCTGAGAGGTTATTTAAAGTATAGTAAGGTAAAGGGATTAAAACGTAGTGTTATGGTATGTTGCCATCGCATTCCGTGATTTCCTGTGGTGTTCTATACTTGTGTTCCTGTTAACGATCTCTAAGGGATTATTGTGGACCTTTGTTGTAGGAGTCTGATTACATACCTCTCTATGTTGCTGTTTTCTTTGTGGTATAATGTGCAGTCAAGAGTTTGCGTTATTCCTTCTTCATGTATTTTGGACACTGCTCCCATGTATATGTTGACTATTACATTGTTTAGAGTTTCTACCCTGTTAAACCCTGTTATATGATTGTTAGGTATTAGTTATGTATAAAATATATGTTCTAGGTGTTTCAGAATAGTGCTACCATTCTGTGTTTATCTTTTGTCTTCTGACTTACTTCGTTTAACATAACATGATCTAGGTCCATCCAGGTTGCTGCAAAGTCTGTGATTGTATCATTTCTAACTGCCATGTAATATTCCATTGTGTATATGTACCACATCTTAATGATCCATTCATCTGTTGTTGGACATCTAGGTTGGTTCCAAGATTTGGCTATTATACTGAGTGCTGCGATAAATAGTGGGGTGCATACGTATTTTGGAATAAATGTCCTTCCATCTTGTGGGTATATGCCTAGGAGAGCAATTGCGGGGTCAAATGGCAGCTCGATTCTGAGTTCTTTGAGCACTCTCCAGACTTTCCTCCATAGGTGTTGGACTAGGGGGCATTCCCACCAGCAGTGGATGAGAGTTCCTTTCATACCGCATCCCCGCCAACAAAGGTTGTTTCCGTCAATTTTGATGTGAGCCATCCTCACTGGTGTAAGGTGGTATCTCATTGTTGTCTTGATTTGGATCTCCCTGATGATGAGTGAAGGTGAGCATGTTTTGATGTGTTTGTTGGCCATCCTTCTGTCTTCCTCAGAGAAGTGTCTATTCATTTCATCTCCCCATTTTTTTATAGCTTTGTTTGGTTTTGGGGGGCTCAGCTTTCTGAGTGCTTTGTATGTTCTAGATATCAGCCCTTTATCTGATATGTCGAGTGAAAAAATTTTTTCCCATTCTGTTGGCTGTCTTCTTGCGTTAAGTAGGGTTTCTTTTGCCATGCAGAAGCTTTTTAGTTTGATGTAGTCCCATTTGTTTATATTTGATGCTAACGTTCTTGCCATTGGTGCTCCATTCTCAAAGACCTTTTTGATATATAGGTCTTCGAGTGTTCTGCCTATTTTATTCTCGATAAACTTTATGGATTCGGGTCTGATTTCAAGGTCTTTGATCCATTTTGAGTTGATTTTTGTATAAGGAGTAAGGTATGGGTTGATTTTCACTTTCGTACATGTGGTTTTCCAGTTGTACCAACACCATTTGTTGAATAGGCTTTCTTTGTTCCATTTCAGATTCTTGCCTCTTTTATCAAATATTAGTTGGCTATATACCTGGGGGTTTATGTCTGGGAATTCTGTTCTGACCCACTGGTCTGAGGTCCTGTCTCTGTTCCAGTACCATGCTGTTTTGATTACTATGGCTTTATAATATAGTTTCAAGTTAGGTAAGGAGATGCCTCCCAGCTTCTTGTTTTTCAGTATTTGTTTGGCTATCCTGGGTCTTTTGTGGTTCCAGATGAATTTTGTGAATGATTGTTCTAATTCTTTGAAGAATTGTGTCTGGATTTGGACAGGGATTGCATTAAATCTATATAGGAGTTTGGGTAGGATAGTCATTTTGATTATGTTAATTCTACCTATCCATGAGCATGGGATGTTCTTCCATTTCATTAGATCGCCTTCAATTTCTTTCTGAAGTATTTTGAAGTTTCCCTGGTATAGGTCTTTCACTTCTCTTGTAAGGTTGATTCCTAGATACTTGATATTTTTTGATGCTATCTTAAATGGAATTGTATTTTTAATCTCTCTCTCCTCAGCTTCATTGTTTGTATATAGAAACGCTACTGTCTTTTGTGTATTGACCTTGTAACCAGCCACTTTGCTGTATTGGTTAATTGTTTCTAGGAGTTTTACTGTGGACTCTTTAGGATTTTCGATGTATATCATCATATCATCGGCAAATAGAGATAGCTTGTGTTCCTCTTTCCCAATTTGAATTCCTTTGATTTCCTTCTCTTTTCGGATTGCTATTGCTAGGACTTCTAAGGTTATATTGAATAAGAGTGGAGAGAGTGGACAGCCTTGCCTAGTTCCTGATCTTAGTGGGAATGGTTCTAGTTTCTCACCATTGAGTATAATGTTGGCTGTAGGCTTTTCATATATAGCTGTAACTATCTTGAGGAAGGTTCCTTCTAGTCCTATTTTGCTGAGTGTCTTTAACATGAAAGGATGTTGGATTTTGTCAAATGCCTTCTCTGCATCGATTGATATGATCATGTGGTTTTTGTCTTTCATGTTGTTGATGTGGTGTATAATGTTGATTGATTTGCGTATGTTAAACCAACCTTGCATTCCTGGAATGAATCCCACTTGATCGTGATGTATGATCTTCTTGATGAAGTGCTGGATTCGGTTTGCTAAGATTTTATTGAGTATCTTTGCATCTATGTTCATTAGTGAGATTGGTTTGTAGTTTTCTTTTTTGGTAGTGTCTTTGCCTTCTTTGGGAATGAGTGTGATATTAGCCTTATAAAAGGAGTTGGGGAGGATTCCTGTTTTTTCTATGGTTTGGAAGAGCCTATGGAAAAGTGGTAGTAACTCTTCTTGAAATGTTTGATAGAATTCACCTGTAAATCCATCTGGGCCTGGGCTTTTGTTCTTAGGGAGTTTTTTAATTATATCTTCAATTTCCTCTGAGGTGATTGGTCTATTTAGGATCTCTAGATCTTCTTTTTCCAGTCTTGGAAGAGGGTGTTTTTCCAAGAATCTATCGATTTCTACTGGGTTCTCTAGCCTAGTTGAGTATAGATGTTCATAATATGATCTCATGATATGTTGTATTTCTTGGGGTTCTGTTGCAATATCTCCCCTTTCATTTGTGATCCTACTGATTTGGGTGTTTTCTCTCTTTTTTTTGGTGAGTTTTGCCAATGGTTTGTCTATCTTGTTTATTTTTTCGAAAAACCAACTCCTGGTCTCATTGATTTTTTGTATTGTTTTCTTAGTTTCTATGTTGTTTATTTCTGCTCTAGTTTTTATTATTTCTTGCCTTCTGGATGTGGTTGGATTTCTCTGTTGCTGTTGTTCCAATTCTTTGAGGTGATCTTTTAAACTGTTGGTTTTGTTATTTTCCTGTTTCTTGACATAGGCCTGTATTGCTATGAGTTTCCCCCTAATTACTGCTTTTGCTGTGTCCCATAAATTTTGACATGTTGTCTCTTCATTGTCATTTGTCTCAAGGAATCTTTTTATTTTTTCCTTGAGTTGTTCTTTGACCCAGCTGTTGTTGAGCAGCATGTTGTTTAATCTCCAGGTATTAGTTTTTCTCTATTGCTTCTTCTTGACATCAATTTTGAGCTCTGTTGCATAGTGATCTGAGAGGGTACTTCTAATGATCCTTACCTTTGTGGTCTTATATAGGTTGGCTTTGTATCCTAAGACATGGTCTATTCTGGAGAAGGTTCCATGTGGGCTTGAGAAGAATGTGTATTCTGCTTTCTGGGGGTGGAGGGCTCTATATAAGTCTATTAGCCCTAAATCTTCTAATTTTTCATTCACAGCTCTTATTTCTTTGCTATTTTTCTGTTTGGTGGATCTGTCCAGTGGTGATAGTGGAGTGTTGAGGTCCCCTGCTATTATCACATTTCCCTTCATGTGCTTCTCCAGGTTTGCCAGTAGTTGCCTCACATATTTTGCTGATTCTACATTAGGTGCATAGATATTGACCAGGGTTAGTGTTTCTTGATCTAATGTTCCCCTGATCAGTAAGTAGTGACCCTCTTTGTCTCTGACCACTTTCTTGAGGTTGAATGCAATTTGGTCTGATATGAGAATGGCTGTCCCTGCTCTTTTTTGTTTTCCATTGGCCTGGATAATTACTTTCCATCCTTTGATTCTTAGCCTATGCTTATCCTGTAGCTGTAGGTGTGTTTCTTGTAGACAGCAGAAGTCCGGTTTATTTTTCCTAATCCAGTTCTCTACTATGTGTCTTTTAATTGGAGAGTTTAGTCCATTAACATTTAGGGAGATTATTGAGAGAGAGGACTGTTGTGTAGTTGTGTTGTGTAGGGTGGCTTTTGTTACAATCGGGGGTTTGGATTGTGTAATTCATCTCTGAGTAGGTCGTTTAGGATCGGCTTTGTTTGGACAAATAGCTCTAGTTCGGTCTTGTTTGAAAATGTTTTCAGTCTGTTCTCCCATATGAATGATAATTTTGCCGGATATTGGACTCTAGGTTGGAAGTTTCTTTCATTCAGTCGTTTAAATATGTCATTCCACTGTCTCCTTGCTTGGATTATTTCGATTGGGAGATCTAGTTTGATTCTTATGTCCCTACCTTTGTACTTGAGGTTTTTTTTCTCTCTTATTGCCTTAAGAAGTTCCTCTTTCTCTTTGTTTTTTGCCATTTGGATTACTATATGTCTTGGTGTAGGTTTATTAGGATCTATTTTACTAGGAACTCTCTTGATTTCCTGGATTTGCCCTGAAGTTTCATTCCAAAGGGTGGGGAAGTTCTCTGCTATTATCTCTCTGACTACTTGTTCTTCTCCTTTCCCTATTTCCTCCCCTTCTGGTATACCCACGATTCTTAGATTGTTTCTTTTGTCCTTGTTCATTAGGTACTGGACTTTTCCTTCCAGTGCTTTGCCTTTTATTTCTTTGTTGGTTTCTTGGTCATTTTTTGTTTGCAGTTTTCCTTCGAGTTCTTCGATGTGTTTCTCCAACTCTGTGTTTCTGCTAGTAAGGCTTGTTACTTTGTCTGTTAATTCCTTCACTTCTTTTTGTATGGACTCTCTCATACTCTTTAACATTTCTTCTTTAATTTGGGTGATTTGTTCCTCCATAGATGTTTTATACTCGGTAGCTAAAGTTTCTCTCATTTCTTTAATTAGTTCTTGCGTTTCCTTCCTCATTGCTGCTTTTAGGTCGCTTTCCCACAGATTGTGCATTTTGGCGGACTTGGAAACTTGTAAAGGTTTGTCTCCGTATCTTCAGATCTTAGGGTTCTCTTTGATTTACCCATATTTCCTTGTGTTTATTGCTGTGCTTTAGAGTGCTGTTTCTTCCAATTTCAGCCTGTTTTGATCCCCTGTGGGGTGGGAATGGGTCCCCTCCCTGAGGGTGGATCTAGTGGTACTGTTGGGTGGGCTTGTTGCGGTTTGGCTCCTCTTGTGCTCTTTCTGTGGTCTGAATCGTTGTTTTGCCTTATTGTTGCCAGCTATTTCTGGGAGGCAGGAGATTCTCGACGGGGGACGGGGCCCTTTCACGCTGTCCGCGTGGCTGTGTGGAACTTCCCTACCTTCCCGTGGGCAAAGGAGCCCCAGCAGGAGCAGGGCAGCCGTTCGCGGGGTCGGATTGGGTGGGCGGACCTTCCCTACCTTCCCGGGGACATGGGAACCCCAGCAGGAGCGAAGCAGCCGTTCGCGCGGTCGGGGGTGCGCGGGCGGGGCTTCCTTACCTTCCCGGGGGCAAGGGGACCCCAGCCGGAGGAAGGGAGCCGTTCGCGAGGTCGGGGCGGGCGGGCGGAGCTTCCTTACCCTGCCGGGGGCTAGGAGGCCGGAGGAAGGGAGCCGTTTGCGCGGTCGGGGCGGGCGGGCGGAGCCTCCTTACCCTGCCGGGGGCTAGGGGACTCCAGCCGGAGGAAGGGAGCCGTTCGCGCGGTCGGGGCGGGCGGGCGGAGCCTCCTTACCTTGCTGGGGGCTAGGGGACTCCAGCTGGAGGAAGGGAGCCATTCGCGCGGTCGGGCGGGCGGGCGGAGCCTCCTTACCCTGCCAGGGGCTAGGGGACCCCAGCCGGAGGAAGGGAGCCGTTCGAGCGGTCGGGGCGGGCGGGCGGGCGGAGCCTCCTTACCCTGCAGGGGGCTAGGGGACTCCAGCCGGAGGAAGGGAGCCATTCACGCGGTCGGGGCGGGCGGGCGGAGCCTCCTTACCCTGCCTTACTAGATTAGTTTTTACAATTTGTTTTGCTTTTTATTTTGTAGGACCCAGGGCTTACTAATGACTACATTTACAGAATTACTCTTGTTTAGACTTTGGAAACTATATGCGGTGCCTGAGATCGAATCTGGTTAGTCCAGTGCAAGTGTTCTATCCACTGTATTATTGCACCATCCTGAGTGATTTACAGTTTTACAATATTGTCAATGATAGGGTTTTATGAAATAACATTCTAACAATTCACCCCTCACCAGTCCCCACCACTTTCTCAACAACCCTTCTTAATGTCACTGCTAGGGTAAAAGCAGTTCTATAAATCAGTTCTTAGATTATTGCTGTTTTTGATGTTTGTTATATGAAGCAGCTATTATTTAGGAAAGAGTGAATATTTGTTACATAATATTGGATAACATTCAATACTGAGCAACTTAGAAGAAAGGAGAACTTTCTGTTGACCTATTGCCATCAATTGTATATAGTAGGCTCTCTATTAGTTGATGTTGAAAATGATCAAAGGGAATATAGTTTAAGATAGCTAGTTTCTCTCCCCATACTTGGAGTAAGATTATAATCATAAATTTATTTTGTTAATATAAGGCGTTTTACAGATTTTCCCCTGTCCATAGGGGATCCAGTCTATGATCAGGTATTAAATTTAATTGTAACTTATTTTTAAGAATCCTTCTTATCTAGAATATCTATAGGCTGTCTTTTATAAAAATGACATTGTGGTCAGTTTTCAGATACTTTTATTTTGTCAACAAACAAAATATATAAAATAAGCTCATAGATACAAAGAATATGTTGATGATTGTCACAGTTGGGGCTAAAGGGAGATAAAATGAGTTAAAGTGATTACAAGGTACAAACTTCTAGTTATAAAAAAAGTAAATCGTTGAGATACAATGTATAACATAATGAACATAGATAAACGTTTTATTGCATATTTGAATATTGCTAGAGGAATTGATCTTAAAAGTACTCATCACTCGAACAAAATTGTTCTCTTTTTGTTTGTTTGTTTTTGGTTTTTGGCCACACCCAGTGATGCTCAGGGGTTACTCCTGGCTATGTGCTCAGAAATTGCTCCTGGCTTTGGGGACCATATGGGATGCTGGGGGATCGAACCGTGCTCCATCCTAGGTTAGCTCACACAAGGCAGATGCCTTTCGGCCTGCACCACCATTCCAGCCCCAAAATTATTCTTTTTAACAATGTTTAGTAGTGAGTGTTAGCCAAATTTATTGTAGGATTATTTTGTAATGTATTAAATTCTAAGTTACTTTAATTATTATTATGTTATATGTAATTATATTTTTAAGAAGAATTAAAAATGAGACTATTAAAAATATAATGCTCTGGAAGTAGGGCATTTGCCTTGCATGCAGAAGGTTGGTAGTTCAAATCCTGGCATTCCATATGGCCCCCTGAGCCTGCCAGGAGTGATTTTTGAGAAGAGCCAGAGTAATGCTTGAGTGCTGCCGGATGTGATCCAAAAACCAAAATATATATATATATATATATATATATATATAAATGCTCTACAAGTTTTACTTAATTTTAAAATGTTAACATTTTTTTTTTTTTGGTTTTTGGGCCACACCCGGTAACGCTCAGGGGTTACTCTTGGCTATGTGCTCAGAAGTTGCTCCTGGCTTGGGGGACCATATGGGACACCGGGGGATCGAACCGTGGTCCGTCCAAGGCTAGCGCAGGCAAGGCAGGCACCTTACCTTTAGCGCCACCGCCCGGCCCTAAAATGTTAACATTTAAGCAAATTTTCTTTTCTGACCAGACACTGAGCAAGAAGTGCCATTCAGCTACCATCGCTGCCCTGACCTACAGTTTCAGGGATTCCCGCAGCTGCAGGGACCTCTAGAAGGACAATTTTCTTTTCTCTGTTCGTAGGGGCCACTCTGAGCACCAAGGAGCAGCAGGGACTCAACCAGGACTTTCTGCATTGGGCCTTACTGCTGCTCTTTGGGAATAATCTGAAAAAAAAAAATGGGCCCACACCATCTGATGTTCTATCCTCAGGATATGGTGACCTTTCCTGGCATGACCGTGAGCTTCTCTGTGGAGGAGTGGCCTTGCCTGGATGCCTTTCCAGAAGTTCTACAGAGATGTGATACTGGAGACCTATGAGCACCTGCAGACTGAAGGGCACTACGGGGTGAAGCCTGTACTGATCTGTTTAGAAGGAGGAGCCCTGGGGAGATGGTAGAGTGGTGTTTTTGCAGCAGAACCAAAGCCAGAAATCTATTCATGTCCCTTCTGTTCTTTGGCCTTCTCCATTCAGAACTTCCTCAGTCATCACATAAAATTTAGTCATCCCTCTAAGATTTTCCCAGAAACATTTGTAAGAAAGCACACTTGGTCAGAGTTTTTGTCCATGTGATCAGAACCAAGTGACAGCAACATTCTATCCATATAATGACAAAGTTGAATAATCAAGAAATTACATACTTGAAAATCAAAAGCACACAGAAAGCTCCATACCTTTGACTAAGAAGATAAGGCATAAAAGAATTTCAACTACCTTTTCTAGATTTTTGTAGTCAAATAGGGAGCTCTAATAAACATGAGATTGTAATGGAGAAAGAAACACAGGCCAGAAAGAAAATCCAAAGGACACAGGTAGAGTAGTTTCAGGGATAAGAATGCCAAGAATTTTAAAGAGACAAGTATGTAAGGCCTGGGCTTGGTTTCAGTTATGGATCAAATCTCATCACACACCAGAAGACTCAAATGGAAGAAGACCTGTATTTGCAGAGACTGTGGGTAAGGTTGCGGTGACAGGTTATCTCATCACACACCAGAGGACACACAAGGGAGAAGCCCCATGATTGGAGTGTGGGCTAGGCTTCAGTGACAGGTCAACTCTTATCAGACACCAGAGGACACACATGGAGAAGCTCCATGTTTTCAGGGAGTGTGGGCAAGGCTTCACAAGCCTCACATTTGCAGGGAGTGTGAGCAAGGCTTCAGTGACAGATCAACTCTCATCACACACCAGAGGGGACATACAGGAGAAGCCCCATGTTTGCAGGGAGTGTGAGCAAGGCTTCAGTGACAGGTCAACTCATCTGATACACCAGTGGACACACACAGGAGAAGTCCATGTTTGCAGGGAATGTGGATGAGGTTTCAGTCTGATGACAAGCCTCATCCATCACATACCAGGTGACTCACACAGGGAAGAAGCCCAGTGTTTACAAGGAGTGTGAGAGAGGCTTCTGTCAGAGGTCAAAACTCATTGGACACCCAGAGGATACACACAGCAGAGAAGCCCCATGCTTGCAGGGAGTGTGGGTGATGCTCCAGTCTGAGATCAACTGTCATCATACACCAGACAACATATAGGGAAGAAGCCATGTTTGCGTAAGTGTGTTGAAGCTTTAGTCAGATGTCAGTCAGATCTGATCACACACCGGAGAACACATAAGAGAGAAGTTCTATGCAGGGAGTGTGAATGAGGCTTTAGTTGGAGACCAACTCTCATCACACACCAGATGACACACACAGGGTAGCAGCCCCATGTTTTCAGCAAGTGTGGAAGAGGCTTCAATCAGGTCAATTCTCATCAGACACCAGAGGACACACACAGATTAGAAGCCTTATGTTTGAAGCAGTGGTGACTAATGTACAGTAAATAACATTTCAGCATTTACAGAGAGCAAATGCAACCACCACAAACTGCATAAAATAGCTAAGAAGGTAGCCAGCCAGGGAAGTGTACTGACATCTCCTCCCTCCTGGATGCGCCTGGGGGAACTTACAGTGCTTAGGATGGAGCTCCAGCCTCCCTCTCCAATCCATTGAGTTCGCTCTGACCTACAGAGTTACTTCTTTGCCTCAGCAATGTGAATTACAAGTCTTTCACAGTTGTATTTAAGGCTCATAATGACAGTGAAGTAGGGCCATTCCTATCACCAGTGTTGACCTCCTTTATCCATAGTTACCAGCATATCTCTCATACCTCCACTCCTAGCCCCCTGGATTGCTAACGTAACAGGTCTCTTTTGTGTATAGCTTGTTGTAGTTTGGGTCTCTTGATTCTACTGTTGTTGACTTTGGTTTGGGTATTTAGGTCTGACCATTTTTTATTTCCACTTAATGCTCTTGATACTGCTTGGCCTCTGGGTCCCATCCACTCTCCCCCACCCAATTTGTAGGAAGACATAGAAATATGAGGCAGAGCAAGATGATTCATGTTTTATGGTTCTTTAAAAAATATGGGCAGGATACCCTGTCTAGAAGCTGCAAATATAAATAAAATTAAATACAGAAAAAATGGGGAGATGTGACAAGTTTGTTTTTTTGGGGGGTCACACCTGGTGGTGCTCAGGGGTTATTCCTGGCTCTATGCTCAGAAATCGCTCCTGGCGGGCCACAGGGGACCATATGGAATGCCAGGTTTGAACCACTTCTGCATGCAAGGCAAATGTCCTACCTCCATCCTATCTCTCTAGCTCCAAGTTTTTTTTTTAATATAGGCACAGTAAATATTGGGTAAATTAGAAAAGAAATTTTTTTGGCCTAAGAGATACAAGGTGTCTCTACCCTTGAAGCATACAGTCATGAGACCAACTGCTGGCTCTAGAAATGTTAGTTGTCAAACCCCAAGTTCATTTTTTTTTGGGCCACACCCGTTTGACGCTCAGGGGTTACTCCTGAGCTATGCGTTCAGAAATCGCCCCTGGCTTGGGGGGACCATATGGGAAGCCGGGGGATCGAACCGCGGTCTGGTCCGTCCTACGCTAGCGCTTGCAAGGCAGATACCTTACCTCTAGCGCCACCTTCCCGGCCCCCCAAGTTCATTTTTTATGGTGCCAGGAAACATTCTTTCTGCTCAGTTACGGTTGTCAAAGTCAGTCCTCTTTAATTAGAGGTCTTGGTTTTGCACAGATCCTAGGATGATGCCTAGGATAGAGTCTTTATAATCCCAGGAAAAGTTCTGCTCAGTTTCAGTTGTTGTAGTCAGTTTTCAGTCATTAGTGAGCTTGGTTTTTGCACAGATCTTAGGATGAAGTGTCTTCTGATTTTATCTCACCTTTAGGTAATGAGGTAGGACAACCTGCCCTTAGATCAGTGTCCCATCCCGCGGTACTCAGTTATTCGTGAGGGCAGAAGGGACCAAGGCTGAAAGAGAATGGGTGAGAAAGAAGAGAGCGAGACAAAGCAAAATCTTGTCAAGGTCCAAATTTGCTAGGGTATAGGCAGGCTTACATATACACAAAAAGAAAGGGGGAGACAAGTTAAACTTCTATAGGCAAGTAAGCATTGTGTTTAACAGACAATGGGTAAAACATCTTGAGAGTGGGGCAAGGTGGGGGGGGGCTCTTGCAACTTTTCCAGGAACAGGCAATAACTTGTGATTATGTATCTCTTAGAACTAAAACCAGATGTAAAGGGTTACTCATTTTTAAGGCCTGACCTTCTTTATGTAGCAAATGTCTTAAACCCACAGATGTCACCACATTTCCTGGGGCATATTTTTTTTAAATAACAGACATTTATTAGAATATATAATGGCAAATTTTACACAGTGATATTTAAGGTACACAGTGACAATAAATGAAGGCCTTTCCACCAGCAGAGTTGTCCTCCCTTCACCCCTGTTCCCAAGCATATATCCCTTATCCCCCAGAATGCTAGTATAACTAAAAGAGACAAAGAGACAAAGTAATTGTACATGGATTCTGTTTTATTTATCTTAATGTTCTTTGGCTGAAAGTTCAAAGTTAAGATATCAGCAAGGGGACTTCTGATAATTATGTTATGGATGATTGTCCTTCCACTGTAACTTTACCTTGTCCTCATTCTTTGCATCTTTGTTCTCATAATTAAAAATAAAAAAATTAAAAAAAGCATATATGTTAACACTAATGTAAACCTTTTTTTTTTTTTTTTTTTTTTTTTTTTTACAGTTCCAGATATTTTTACTACTGGTTTCTTAAAGGAGCACTGTAAAAACAATGTTAGTGTGGCAATTATCATTTGCATGGGCCCACCAAAGTATGGGGGTCATGGAAAGTAAAAACTTTGGTCTAAGTACAAGGAGACCCTACCCCTGAAGTTTCCTGACATAAGACCATTTCTAGGCTCCAGGCAAACTAGTTTGTCCAATCCCGGTCATTGTCTGTAGTGCTCATACAGTTATATTTTTCACAGTTTCTGTTGTCGATCTCACGTTTCTGTATTGAAGGTTCTGGAATCTGTATATCCTACATTGAAGTCAGGATGGTGTGGAGCGGCATCTAATTTCAACTCACAATTAATGGGCAATACAGAAAGCCCTGTCCAGTACGCAGTTGTTGTTTAAGTCTTCTCAGTGTTAAGGGAAGACTCTTTTGGGTAAATCGATGTCAGAGCAGTAGTAGGGTCTTCCCTGGTAGAGGATTGCTTCCAGGTGAGGTCATAAACAACGTTGGATGTTTCATGGATGGCTTCCCTGGTTCAGGGGTGACTGGAAAATACCCAAACCTCTGAGGCCTGTGCCAGGTCATCATGTCAATATTCAGGGTTTGTAAGGTTCCATTGCATCACAAGATTTGTGTGTTCCTATCTCTATTAGATAAGAACTCATTTGTATGTATGTATTTTATTTATATTTGTATGTATTTTCCATTTTAATGTGCCCATGAAAACAAGGAATAATGCCACCTGGCATTATCAGCGCATAAGGGGGCCACAAGAACAATTCCAACAATCCCCGTGACCTGGTTCAAACATAAGCATTAAACTGAGGGACTCTTTCACCAAAATTTCTTATTGAACCGTTCACAGCGAGATTGGTGCCTATGGGGATGCTAGAATAAGTCCAACAATCCAATTGACTTGGTTCTTATATAAACGTTAAATGGAGGGACACTTCTACAAACTTCCTTATTTAACAAATAACAAAGGGAAGGAAAGATAGAGAGGGATTCTTTCACCAAAATACCTTATTGAACAGTTCACAAAGAGGAGAAAAGATAAAAAGTGGGGAAAATAAACAATCTAACTTAAGACAGTGGACTCAATTGTCACCGTTCATGGGAATTAATCAGAAACCTACTATGGTAGCAACCACAGTTACACAATGAAAGAAGGAAGAGGCCAAGAGGCCGCTGAGAGCAAACAAGTAGGAAAAGAGTACTGGCCTCTTCCCAGCCTGAGAGTCCATCTTCTCATTTTTATTTTGAAAATATATGGTACCCCCACCCGAAGTGGTCTCTTCCCAAACAGAGAGTCAATCCTCCCATTTTTATTTTAAATATATATGGTACCCCTGCGCGGTTTTTTAAATGGAGACCAATGAGAAGAAAAAAGAAAATACCAGTGAAAGTCATGACGTAATGTCTCAACATACACCAGTACTGCATCGGCCTGCTATGCACCCCATGTGTCCCCCACTTAGTGTCAGGAAAGAAAAGGGGAAAGCCTGAGGACCACGATAGAGTCCACCTGGGCCGGCAACCAGGGAAGGCCTGGAGTAGGGGGGGAAATAGGGGAATGGCTGGAGGCCTGCCAAACCTCCCAGCAACCCCCAAGCTAGGGAGAATGCCATCCAGCATGGGAAGAAAAAAAAGAAAAAATAGAAAAGAGAATAAAGAGAAAAATATATAAAAAGAAGAAAAAGAAAACAAAAAAGAGAATAAAGAGAAAAAATGTATAAAAAGAAGAAAAAGAAAACAAAAAAAAACAATAAAGGAAAGAGGGCTGGTGTGGCAAGGTTTTGTGCTTTTTTTTTTTTTTTTTTTTGCATAAGCACAGTATGTATTGTGGAAATCAGAAAGGGAATTCCTGTGGCCTAACAGATACAGGGTTTCTCCACCCTTGAAGCATTCTGCCATGGGAACAACTACAGGCTCCATACTTGCTCATTTTCACATCCTAAGGTCTTTTTTTGGTGCCAGGAAACTTTCCGTTCGGTTGTGAATGATAATATCAGGCCTCTGTAGCTATAGATTTTGGTATTTGCACAGGTCATAGGACAAAGGCTAGGACAGAGTCTTTATAGTTCTAAAGTTCTGTTCCATCACTGTTGTTGTAATCAGTCTTCTGTAATTAATGGTCTTGGTTTTTGCTCAGATCCTAGGACAAAGCCTAGGATGGAGTCTTTCATTATGGTTCCAGAAGTTCTGCTCAGTTGCAGTTGTCATAGTCAGACCTCTGGAATTAGAAATCTTGTTTTTTTTGTACAAATCCTCAGCCAAAGCCTAGGCTTGGCTCTTTCTTACTGGTCCTAGGATGAGTTTTGCCCAGTCATGGTTGTCAAAGTCAGTTTTCTGTAGTTAGTGTTCTTGGGTTTTGCACAGAGCAAAGGACAATGTGTCTTCTGATTTTATCTTACCATTAGGTGATGAGATATGGGGATATATATATTAATCTTAATCACAAAAGAATTGCCAAATGTAGAGGCTTTCAGAAGAACAAAAAATCTATTCAGTTTGCAGGGATTATGAGAGGAATTGGAATTGGAATTACACTGGTTGTTGAAGCAAATTTTAAATATGCAGAAAAAAAGAAAAAAGAAATTCTTGTGAAGACATGAAGAAAATAAAACTAGTAGGGATAGAAACCTTTAAGATGTGATCAGAACTCAGTGAGTAGGCTAATTTGCAGACGTATGCAAGATTTGGAAGGTGAATGAAACTGAAGAGATTATTTGAAAGATAATATCACATATATACATATATATGTGCTTTAGAATTCATGACTTTGAAGAGTCTGGAATTTATTTTTCAGGCAGTGAAAATTTAGAATCTTTGAAGGACTTTGAATGAAAAGAATGAGATAGTCATGGGTGCCAGAGTGATAAGATGCTTGCCTTGCATGTGGATTCTATTACTGGTATCTCATAAGGTCCCTTGAGCACTGCCAGGAGTGATTCCTGAATGCGGAGTTAGTAGTAACCACTTAACACTTAACACTGTTTTGTGGCCTCAAAACAAAATGAAAACAAAAAGAGATATAGAGTTTTGTTTTAGGGAATAAACTTAGTTGATATGTAATGAGCCAAAAAACAAATTATGAAGTGTAAACTAGTCTAGGGAGGAGGTAAAAGGATTCTGAACAAGAAAAATGCAATAGAAATGATGATTTAGGAGGGAAAACTACAAATATTGCTTATGTATTAGAAGGAGATAAGTCAAGAGGTTTAGCCTAGGATTGTAGTTTATTACTGACTGGGGTTAGGAGAGTGAATTTAATTAAATATATGGGCTATAATAAGAGAAGAAGGGGAATATATGACAGTAAGAACCATAAAATGGATTAGAGGTTTGTGTGGAGATAAGAGTTGCATCATTATTACTTGGATACCAAGAACTTGCTGGAGGAGGCTTGCTCTTCAAGCCTATTTACTCCCTTGAGTAGGTATCTTGCTTGTCTGTTTCTTTGCTTACTTATTTCCACTCAGGGGAAGCCTTTGCTCTCCCTGGAGCATGTAGTTATCCATCTTTACCCAGACAATCTTTCTGAATAATTTAACTTACTTGCTTCACCAACACACCCACAAAATTACTGGGAAAATAGTCATTATTAAATATTTAATCACCCTTTCAGTATTTAGGATCAAAGCAATAGTAATGTGGGTAAGGCGCTTGTCTTGCACACAGTCAACTCAGGTTTGATCCCCAGCATCCCATATGGTACCCTGAGAATATCCAAGGGTGATTTCTGAATGCAGAGCCAGGAGTAATGGCTGTGCACTGCCAGGGGTGGCCTGAAAAAGAATATATATGTGCATTTTTAAATATGCTGACAAGAAAATTATCACAAACTAAGTATAAGGATAGTAACAATGATAATATTGATTATACCTATTAATTTATTGAACCTTCATCTGCTCACATCGCCAATTTACTCCCCCTCTCCATCTTGTTTCTGTAACCTCTATTGTTTTTAGATCAAATAAACACTTGGTATAAGAACCAGAATTCAATATGTATTCCAATTAATAATCATTTATTGTTTATTATCTTGTACATTGCATAATGAATTAAAAGTTTAGGTTTTTCTGGGGCCAAAGTGATATCACAGCAGTAGGGCATTTGCCTTGCACGTGGTCAACCAAGGAAGGACCTGGGAATCAATTCTTGGTATCCCATATCCCCCAAGTCTGCCTGGAGCGATTTTTGAGCACAGAGCCAGGAGCAACTCTTGAGCACTGCCAGGTGTGGCCCAAAAACCAAAACAAAAAAAAAAAAACATTAGGTTTTCTTCTTATTAGAGTTAGAATTGGAAAGTTAGATTCGTGTCAGCCATTTTCTTTTTGTAATCCTCATCAAATATCTCATTCTGAGCCACAGTAAAGTGATTCTTCCAGTCTCCAGTTGTCCCTGAAATAGTCAAGCGAGAGAGTCAGTAACCATTGAAAAAATTTGGGCTTTTCTATTCTCCTGTTTTATGGTTTCTAGCCAATCTTCCAGGAAAGGCTGGTTATACTCTCAGAAATCTCTCCTGGATTGGGGGACCTTATGAGACACCGGGGAATTGAACCACGGTTCGATCTAGGTCAGCCATATGCAAGGCAAACGCCCTACTGCTGTGCCACCACTCTGGCCCCAAGGGAGTTTCTTTTCTAATTGTGAATCATAGATAGTTAATGGGAAAATGAAACAGTCACATTAAAATATCTGGCCTGAAGAGCCTGATATCTTAGCAGTTACCAATTGCTGTCAAGCTGTGTAGATGAACCAAAAGGGTCTATTTTAGGGAGAATTTGAGGTACACTTTTACGAAAGAAAAAAAAAATACACTTAGTTGTAATCTCATTTCCTTCCTCAGATATATTTTTTTTTACTTCATAGTGCTTGTCATTCTTATTTTGTGCAGCAGTTATTATTTATGCCTTGAATAGAACTTTATAAAAGATGGATTTTTGTGTATTTTGTTCACTTCTATGAAAATTCTATAAAATTTTCTATAAAACTGCTGCATAGTAGTTATCCAATTAGCCTTCTCAGTGGATAAATCTAATAGAGCCCTCTCTAAATGGGTTTTAATCCACCTAACTTCATTCTATGTGTTTTTCTCTTATTTGCCTGAATTCTGGAGTAAATATGAGATGAACTATAGAATTTAGACACCAAACTATTTTACATTTGTGGCTAAACAGTCTTTGGTTACTTAAATACCTCTTTTCCCAGTATTTTTACCTCTTATTTTTCTTAGCTATAGAAAAAATATTCACAAAATTAAAATAATGTTGATTTTTCTTTCTGGGCTTTTACTATTTTCTTTCTCCCTCCATTTTTCCCCTTCTCTTCCTTTCTTTTTTCTTTCCCTTTTCTTCCCTTCTTTATTTCTCCCACACCTGCTATTCTTAGGGCTTGCTTCTGGTTCTCTATTCAGGTATCGCCCCTGGTGGCGGTGCTGAATATTACACTGGAGTTGGCAAGGCAAAATGTTTTTTTTTTGTTTTTTGTTTTTGTTTTTTTGTTTGTTTGTTTGTTTTTTTTTGGTCACACCCGGCAGTGCTCAGGGATTTTTCCTGGCTCCGTGCTCAGAAATTGCTCCTGGCAGGCATGGGGACCATATGGGACGCCGGGATTCGAACCGATGACCTTCTGCATGAAAGGTAAACACCTTACCTCCATGCTATCTCTCCGGCCCCAAGGCAAAATGTTTAATCTTTATATTATCTCTTGTGTATCAGTACTGGACCATTTAAAACTACTGCAACCAAAAGAAAATATACAAACCTTTTCTCATAAAAGGAGAAACAGAATGGTTCATGATTTCAGTAGGCATCGATGTGTAGTTTGCCATTGGATTCTTCTTCATGACATCAAAGGCAGTGTGATAGACAATTTTATCTAGAGTTTTATCATCCAAGTCTTTTCCAATAAAATTTGCCAGCTTCTTGATTTCATGCTTTGGATTCTATAATTAGATTAACAAGAAAAAGGCATATTTGATGCAAAATAATTAGTTAAAAGTAGAAAATGACAAAGAACATGAAAACTGGGCTACAGAACTGAGTTTACCATAGGAGGGAAGAAGGGATGGTGAGGGTGGAGGTAGACAACATGAAATTGAGTTAATGGTGAAAGGAAGCATACACTCTGGTGGAGAGTGTGTGTTGGAATATGGCATTTATGAAACCCTAACAACTAGCAATACTGCAAATCACAATGTCTTAAAAACCAAAATATTGATGAAAAGATTATAAAAATAAAACAAAAATAGATGAGAAAAAATGAAATAAACTGATGACAGTAATCAGTAGTATGACATTAATTAAAAACTTTGAAAATCTTGGGGCCGGAGAGATAGCATTGAGGTAAGGCGTTTGCCTTGCAATCAGAAGGACGGCAGTTCAAATCCTGGCATCCCATATGGTCCCCTGAGCTTGCCAGGAGCAAATTCTGAGCATAGAGCCAGAAGTAACCCCTGAGCACTACTGAGTGTGACCCAAAAGCAAACAACAACAACAATAACAAGTACAAACAAACAAAAATTTGAAAATCTTATGTATGAGGTCGGAAAGCTAGCATAGCAGTAGGACATTTGCCTTGCATGCAGCCAACTGAGGATGAATAGTGGTTTGAATTACAGCATTCCATATGGTCCCCTGAGACTGTCAGGAGTGATTTCGAGTGCAGAGCCAGGAGTAACCCCTGAGTGCCTCCAGGTGTGAACCTCCCCCCCAAATCTTATGCACGGTTCATTTTCTAAAAAGGACTCATTTTAAAAATTAAATTGGAATTATTAAGCTTTCTTGCTCTTAACATTGAATCATCAACAGAGTAGTGTTGGGAAAGATTTACTACATAGTAATATGGAGTTGACTTGGTCAAATTGTTTCTAAACATCCTGCTAAAGTCAGTTAGGGGAATACCATTTCATGTCCAGGCATAGCCTCTTCATATTGCTCTGATACAAACTTACAGGCAAATATTACTTACATGGAGTTTTGTTATACTAAGTTTAATAGCAGCCTTTTTTCCTATGGTCTCCTTAGTTTTCACATATATGCATAAATAGCAAACTATACCCTTATATAACTCTCTATCATAATATTTTTAATGAAATGTTTATATCTGGGATTTTGTCATTAGCTAACTTTTTGTGATTAGATAATTATCTCTGAACTAAAATAATATATATATATAATGTTTCCCTTAGTATATGGGTGATTAGAGTCTCCTTTGTACATTTTCCTGTCATTTACTATCTTAGCATTTTTACATTAAGTAAACACAGGAGAAGAAATTTTCATACTGTAAATTTCCTATGTAAATAAACTTTACTCATGGTTCTGAGGAAAGTAGAGATATAACAATTAGTCTGATTTTTGTTTTGGTGCTACAGATATCAATGCTCAGGGTTTACGCTTGGCTGTGATCTCAGGAATTATTCGTGGTGGTGGTTCAGGGTCCATATGGGATTCTAGGGAGCAAATTTGGATTAGCCATTGTGCACTTCCCATTGGCCTTCCCACTGTGCTATCTCTTTGCTATCCCTAAACTTATCTGTTTTTAGAAAGAATTTGAATCTAAAACAAAAAACAGGGACTAGACAGAGTATAGGGTACGTGTCTTGCCTTTTATACAGTCACCCTGGGTTTGATCTCCTGCAGCACATATGGTCCCTTGAGCATCACAAGGTATGATTTCTGAGTACAGAGTAATTCCTAAGCTCTGCTGAAGATGGCAATAACTCAATATAATAACTAAAACATCAATAAAATCCAAAATTCATAGATACCGAGTCATCAGATATGGGAATTGAAGAAGGTAAAAAAAATGAGTAAAGGAGGTCAAAACTTCATGAACTAAACAAGTCTAGTTCATATTATGAACTAAACAAATCATGGGAATGCAATATGAAGCACAGTGAAAATCATTAGTGATACCAGATTGCATCTTTAAAGGTTTCTAAGAGAGTTGTTTTAAAAGTTCTCATATTAAAAAAAAATTTGTAACTCTAACTGTAGAATTCACTAGCCTAATTGTGGGTATCATTTCACAGTATATAAAAATATCAAATAATTATGCTATACATTTGAAACTAAAATGTAGTATCTATTATATCTTAATAAAAACTAGTAAGTGACTTTTACTCTTGACATTTTATAGAATTAATAATTCAATATTGACTGAATCTACATACACCTAAATCTACAAATACAACCAAATCTTTTGGGAATCAGTTAAACCCACACTGACTCAGCAGACTTAGCATGAACTTTGAGATAGACTTAGTCTGTGAAGTACCTTTGGAGAACCAAAGATTTCAATTATAAATTCAGAAACAGAGTCCATAATTCTTTATGCATTTCTATATTTATAGTCACATAGGTCACTGAATAGTTAATTATTAAAGAATAATAATTAACTAATGATAACTAGTAGTTAACCACTAACATATTACTCAATATATTACTATTTCTTACTTATGGAAACCTATTAAATCTTTAAGGAGTTAAATGTCATCTGAATCTATAAAGCACACTGAGGAAAGCAGAATGCTTCAAGATCTAGGCCCTAAAAAAGTTTTCAACAATAGAATGACAATGTCAAAAGTTACGGAATCAAAACTAAACAATGAAACTTCATCAAATAAAAGGTTTGTGTATGTAAAAGAAACATGGGCTAAAACTAAAAGATATCTGAGTGGAAAAAAATATTTGCACTTAACACATCAGATAAAAGCTTGATATCAGGATACACAATGTACTCAAAAAGCGGAATGGGGTGGGCATCTAAAAACCCATCAAAATATGGGAAAAAGAAATGAACCAAGACTTCTCTGAAGAAGACCAACAAATGGCCAACAGGAACCTGTAAAATATTTATCATCACTTATAATTAAAAAAATTAAAATCATTATGACAATAAGATATTATCTTACACCAGTGAGAATGGCACATATCAAAAATACTGCGAACAGTATGTGTTGGTGGGGGTGTGATGAAAAAGTAAGTATCATCCACTGTGGGAATGTTGTCTGACTCAACCCCTATGGAAAACAGTATGGGGAATTCTCAGTAAACTCAGAATTTAGCTGCCATGACTCATCAATTGCACTTTTGGGTATCTATCACCAGGACAGAAAAACATTCATTCTAAATGATGCCACTATAAGATGCCACTTACTATATGCACACCACTATTCATTGCAGCTCTCAGTAGACTAGTTAGGATTTGGAATCAACCTGAATGGATCATAAAAATGTGCTGAATATACACAATAAAATACTACATAACTCTAAAGAATGATGTAATAATGCAACTCGTTGCAACATGGATGGTTCTGGAAGATATATTAAATGAGTAAGCCAAAAGAAGGATAAACCAGGATAATAACACTGATGTGTGGTATTTAGAATAACTGCATGAGGCAATGCAATGGTTTAAAGGGTGTTACCTAGATTACCTTTTGCCCCAAAGTATAATAAGGAGAAGGAAAGAGAGTGGAAGGAGAGAAAGGCAGATGTAAAATAACAGGGGGTTTGGGTTAAGGTAAATTGGTGGTTTTAGGAAAAGACAGAGCTAAATATCCAAATCACAGAGTGAACAACACTGAAATCTTGAGATCCAAACCTTAACCAAACTTAAAAAGAGTGCCTGTGAAGATGTTAGGCTGGGAAGGGGAGGTATGGGAAGATATCTAGAAATGTAAGTGAAGGGAGTTTGACATTGGTAGTAGGATTGGTGCTGAAACATTGTATGTCTAAAACATAACTATGAATAACTTTGTAAATCACAGTGCTTTCATTTTAAAAGTTTAATTAAAGAAGTTAAGGGTTTTCATGAGTAATTGTCATTAAACTAATTAATAAAAAACAATGAAAGCTATTTCTAAAAACTATGGTGTTCATCATAGGAGTGCTATAATAATTACTGATTTTAAAACTGTACCAAACATATATAACTATAAAATATTTTATGCATAAAAAGAATTTTATAAAATAATTTAAGGAAAATAGTTTTATTTTGTTGTATTTGTCTATCAGAAAATTATGCATTGCTGTACTCCAGTTTACCTGGAAGTTACAGATAAGAATGTGATATAGGGGCTGGAGAGATAGCATGGAGGTAAGGTGTTTGCCTTTCATGCAGAAGGTCATCGGTTCAAATCCCGGCATCCCATATGGTCCCCTGTGCCTGCCAGGAACAATTTCTGAGCATGGAGCCAGGAGTAACCCCTGAGCATTGCTGGGGTTACCAGCAATTTTTGGGTGACCCAAAAACCACAAACAAAACAAAACAAAAGAATGTGATACATCCCCTGTGTATATGGTACATGGACAGATATAGAAAATTAAATACAACAGTTTTATATTTTCTGTTTTAATTTGTGGATCCCCACTGGGGCCCATACTTTATAATTTAAGTGTTATATATGGTAAAATGAAAACATGTTAGGGGGCCGGAGAGATAACATGGAGGTAAGGCATTTGCATTGCATGCAGAAGGTTGGTGGTTTGAATCCTGGCATCCCACATGGTCCCCCGAGCCTGCCAGGAGCGATTTCTGAGTGTAGAGCCAGGAGTAACCCCTGAGCGCTGCCGAGTGTGACCCAAAAACCAAAAAAAAAGGAAACATGTTAGATAGCTTACCTTTTTCATATCCTCATAGAAGAGGTAGAGAATGTTGTGTTGGTCTTTGGCTTTCCACCATCCTTTCACATGGTCATACCAAGATCCCCAGCACACTGCAAGATTAGATAAAAATGTAACAAGTCACAGAATCCTAACAGCAAATATTCCATTGAAAACAAAATTCCTGAAGAGAGGGAGACTGTCACATTGATGGTTCTGTCAGGTTTAAGAAAAATAAAATCCTCATTGTCCTAAATAACTCATTGTAGAGTGTTAGAGAATTTTAAGAAAGGGAGGAAACAAAACTGAATTCTCTTACCTTTCCCAGTCATAAAAGTCTCAAAATACTCTTCCCAAGTTCCTGGATGAGGAAGTGTTCTATTCATCCTCTGGAAATGGTAATAAGATACCATATTGTCCTTGGCATTTCTAGCTACATAGATTATCTGGTAGGGTTGAGGTGGGGTTTGAATAAAAAGTAAAGGAGAAACAAGAACAGGTTTAGACCTCTGGAGACATTACATGCAATTTTTTATATGATACTTTTTTTTAAAATCTTGGTTTAATTTTGTTTTGTTTTGGTTTTGGACCACACCCAGCGGCTCTCCAGTTCTTTCTGGCAGGTTCTGAAGACCACATGGGATGCTGAGTAGGCTGCATGCAAGGCAAATGCCTCACTCACTTGCTATTGATCCAGCCCCAGTTTTAAACGTTTTTAATTAAGGCATCATTATTTACAAGTGCTTTTCATAATACAGTTTCAGGCATACAATGTTCTAACATCAGTTCCACTATCAAAGTCTGTTTCCATCCACCAATGCCCTAGGTTTTTTCCCACCCCCTCAGTCTGCCTCCTTGACAAGCATATTTTAAAATTTGTTCATTGTAGTTTAGGATTCATGTTTGCAGTGCTGTTGGCTCTGTGGATTAGATATATACATAAACCTCATCTTTACACCACTTATGTGCTAAGGCTTCTGCCCATTATCCCTATTATCTCCTTTCTATCTCTTCTTACTTCCCTCCTTGGTTTCTTTTCCATCCTGATTTTATTTTTGTATCTTGCATTTTCTTGTTCTGTTATTCTATATATTACAGACAAGTGAGATCATCTTGTATTTTCCTTTGTAGGAGATACAAGGACATTATGTAAATTTGAATGCTGACTATTGTAAAGATATGAACCCTTTCTTTTTTTTTTTTAACAGCAATGAAGAGTATTTAGAGAAAATTGATGTAAGAAAACATGGTTCCAATGAATACAACTCTTAATACCTTTCATACTTTACCTTACAGTTTTTCTCTAGGAAGGATGGTGGCAGCAACTGGATGGGAAGATGTGTTTTCAGAGTTCGTGGTGAGGGCATATTATTAGCCTGTTCCAACCCTGTGAAATAAATTTTTGATAATTTTCCACTATTTTTCTTTATTCACTTAAAAATGTTAGTACTTCCATTGTAATCACTAAGGAACATTTCAAGGCAATTATAAGAACATTAGAATGATATGTAGATCTTAATATGTCTAAAATATGTCAGGCCTATTAGTGCAATTTTAGTCTAGAGTAGTTTTATACTGAGCAAACAATAAACAAAACAAGAATCCGAACTTTCAAATTCTTCCTCTGTGAGATCATCATTCTTAGACTCAACTTCATGGAGAATCTAATTAGAGAATCAAACGTTTGTTTAAATAGTAATCCTACTAGATTTTTCTAACATTTCCTATTAGAAAATGTCCAATAGTTCAATGACCAGGTATAATTAAAAAATAGAGGGGCTGGAGTGATAGCAAAACAGGTAGGGCATTGGACATGATTGTCTTATGTTCAATCTCCGGCATCCCCTTAGCCCACCAGGAGTGATTTCTGAGCATAGGGGTCTCAAACTCAATTTACCTGGGGCCACAGGAGGCAAAGTCGGGGTGATCCTTGAGTGCAAAGTCAGTAGTAAGCCTTGAACATTGGGTGTGTGTGACCCAAACAACTAAAACAAAATAAGACAAAAAAAGATTCCTCTAGGGCAGGGCCACAAAATGTTGTACGGAGGGCCGCAAAGGGCCCGCGGGTTGCAAGTTTGAGACCCCTGATGCTGGGTGTGGCCCCAAAACAAAATAAATAAATAAATAAATACATAGAAAAAGGTCACAAAATCCAACAGTAGTTGTTTGGAAACCTAGAATTAAATTTTTTTTCAAAGTAATGGTATTCTTTTTATATTTAAAAAATAATTTCCCCCTTCCCTCCCTCTCCCTTCCCTTGTTGTGATGACTGTGAATTACAAAGTACTTGGTTGTTACACCTGATTGTGGTGCTTGTTGCAGGCTACACAGTTAGTTGTGGTGCTCAAGTTTTGCTTGTAGTGTTCATACCACACCTGGTTTTGAAATGCTGAGATGGCATATGGTACTGTGGTACTGATGGTCACAAATGACAGTGATACCAGGATTGCACTTAGCACATGGGGTAGCACTGGGAATCAAAATCATGGCCTTATGTCTGTAATTTAGACACTTTACTACTGAAGTTCTGTAATATTTTTTTATGCAGCATGAATTTTAAGAACCAATCTTAAATAAAAATCTTTTTTTTTTTTTTTTTTTTTTGGTTTTTGGGCCACACCCGGTGACGCTCAGGAGTTACTCCTGGCTATGCACTCAGAAGTCGCTCCTGGCTTGGGGGACCATATGGGACGCCGGGGGATCAAACCGCGGTCCGTCCTAGGCTAGTGCAGGCAAGGCAGACACCTTACCTCTAGCGCCACCGCCCGGCCCCTTAAATAAAAATCTTAAGTGTTTATGCAATACCATAGTCAACTGTGGCTACTCTATACTCACCATTGATTAAGGGTGGGATTATCAACTCGATGAAAGGAAATCGTTCATGAGTAGGAGCTCGTTGACTGTGGTCAACATTACCTTCATTTTGTATTAAGTCCACTATCTCTTGAGTCCAGGTTGTTCCTTATTTACGTGTAATATGAAGATACACAGACATTTATTAAACAATATTTCTTAAAATGAAAGTTTTTAGAAAATTCTATGTGAATTTTAGAGCTAAGTTTAAACAAAATTCAGAAAACATCACAATTATCTATATCTTGTATTTTCATTATAGAACTTGTTATGCAAAGACTCCATTTTGAAGTGAATGTTAGATAATTAATTTTGAAGTGGTTGTTACATATTTAATTTTGTTCTGTTGTGACTATTACTTTATAGTATTGATATAGTTACTTTAACAACTACAATTGTTCTTTAAAAGGCAAATGAGACTTTACCAGATTATATCACAATGAGGCTCTGGAACCCTCTGTTTCCCAAGCATGCTACCTGAATAGGAAGAACTAAAGAAGTGTTAACTGAGTAAGTAAATAATTGGGATCAGCAGTGACATTAGCAGTGTCCACTTTTACAACTTTCTTTATTCCCAGGGTTCAATGGCTGAAAAGTGTATTCTTTAGACTATTTTGCACTAAGATTCTAAATCCTATTTAGATTCTGTCAATAAATTCATTAACATAAGATTTAGAAGGTAGAAAGGAGTTATAATTCATTCTTCCTGAGTAAAGGCAACTACTGGTGAACCCAAAAGATAAAATACTATAGAGAGCATTTTGAATCAAGAAATTGAATCCTTATTGCCACCTCTGATGCTGGGAATAAGGGCCACTATCTCCCAGTTTCAGTGGTTTCTGTATAATGCCTGACTGATATTTATCAACTTTATCTTGTGAAAAAGACCTAATGCATCAAATGTTCTAGCATAATTAATATTGAATGGATGTTGGATAATTGAAGGATTTTTTAAAAAAAAATCTTGCATCCAGCTGATCTATTTTTCTGACATCACCTCTCATTGTAGATTCTTTTACACTCTCAATTTGGTGCTTTTACAATTGTAGAAGAACATATATTACATTTTATTTTATTATTTTAAAAATAATTGCTGTATTATTTGACTAATAATAAAATATTTTACTTTACTTAGTAAAGATTTACATTATATATCCTAGAGGATTTTACAATTTTTTGGAGTCAACTTTTTTTTGGGGGGGTCACACCCAGCATTACTCAGGGGTTACTTCTTGCTCTACACTCAAATCACTCCTGGCAGGCGAGGGGGATCATATGGAATGCTGGGATTTGAACCACCATCCTTCTGTATGAAAGGCAAACACCCTACCTCCATGCTATCTCTCCGGCCCTGGAGTCAACTTTTTAATAAGAGACAAATATATTTTAGCTCCCTACTCAAAGAATGTTAGAGCCTTTTGTACTAGTTTTACATATTTATTCTTAATTTATGGCCTTGTGCTAATATTGATATATATTGGTTACACCAGAAATTGAATTACCTCTGGAAAGGCCAGTGATTCTGTGATATAATTTTTCTTGGCTTATTCACAGAATCATTATTATTTTCTAAATAGTTTTTTTTTCCCGTTGCTTTCAAGGGTTACTCCTGGCTCTATGCTCAGAAATCTGGGCCAGAGCAGTGGCACAGTAGTAGGGCATTTGCCTTACACGCGGCTGACCCAGGACGGACCTTGGTTCGATCCCTGGCGTCCTATATGGTCCCCAGAGCCAGGAGCGATTTCTGAGCCCATAGCCAAAAAGGAACTCTTGAGCATCATTAAGTGTGGGCCAACAACAAACAAATAAAACAAACAAACAAAAACAAACAAAAAAAGAAAGAAAAAAAAGAAATCACTTCTGGCAGGCTTGGGGTACCATATGGGATTTGAACCACCATCCATCCTGGATCAGCTGCATGCAATGCAATGCAATGCAACGCCTTACCACTGTGCTATTTCTCTAGCACCAGTTTATGTTGTTGAAGCTAGAGAGATAGTACAGTGGGTAAGGTACTTGCCTTGCATGCAGCCAATCCAGGCTAAATCCCTGTAACTATATGGTTCCCCCTAGCCCATGAAGAGTAAGCCTTGAGCATAGTCTGCTGTGGCCTGAAAGCAAATAAAAACATTTCATATCCACTATATTTTTGCATATTCTTATTTTTTAATATAGTGATAATGTATAAGGTTTAATGATAATTAAATACTATGTTATTTGGTAAGTATTTTAGTATACTTTTTAATTATTCAAGCCCCATATACCCTATGGCCATGGAAAGTCTAAATTGACCAGATCATTTTTTGAAAGTCTAGAAGTGACATACCGAATGGTACTCAGAGGCAACTGGCTGTGTTCTGGAGAACTTATAGTACTGGGATTAAATAGAAAGATTCCTGATGCAAGGTGCATGCTTGAGCTCTTTAAATTATTTCTTTGGCTCAGTAAACTAAATCTTAATGTTCATATATAGCAGGTAGAAAACAAAAAAGAAAATAGATCTGGACAGGAGAGATAGCATGGAAGTTTGTTTTGCATGCAGAAGGACGATGGTTAGAATCCCAACATTCCACATGGTCCTCCGAGCCTGCCAGGATTGATTTCTGAGTGTAGAGCTAGGAGGAACCCCTGAGCACTGCTGGGTGTGACCCAAAAATCAAAAAAAAAAGAAAAATATTAGATCTAATGAGATTAGACATACAGAGAGAGATAAGGATGAAATTCAAGTAGTGAGATATGATATCTTTACCAGTAATTATGATATAGAAATAACTAGGCACAGGGAAAATAGGCAAAAAAAATAGGGAAAATTTTTTACACTAAGAATAAAGATTTATGAAATATTATTTGAGCTATACCTGGTTAATGACAAAATGAGTGTCAAAATGATAGTTATCTAAATATCATGTCTATCTCAATTTGACTTTGTTTTGTTTTGTTTTTGGGTCACACCCAGCAGCACTCAGGGGTTACTCCTGGCTCTGCACTCATAAATCACTTCTGGCAGGCTCGGGGGACCATATGGGATGCCAGGGATCGAACATGGTTCTGCCTGCTGTTGGCTGAATGAAAGGCAAATGCCCTACAGCTGTGCTCTGGCCCCTCAATTTAACATTTTATAGTCTTTAGGCTTCAATAACAAGGTAAAAAGTATGCCCAGGACTTAAAAGATATGCCTGGGGCTAACAATAAGGTGAAAAATATAGTTGCCCACTTTCCTTATTATGGGAAACTCCTCTGGATTATTCCCTGGAGCTTTCTATCTCATTTTAAATGAAACTATGAGTTATGCTTGCTAACTTGGTCTTTCTTGCTTCCAAACTGATCACTAAAGACAAAGGACTGACTTAGTAAAGCAATTGCTTTTAAAAAATCTCATTTAGAAAAATTTAGTCCTGGGCCCAGAGAGATAGCACAGCGGTGTTTGCCTTGCAAGCAGCCGATCATGGACCTAAGGTGGTTGGTTCGAATCCCGGTGTCCCATATGGTCCCCTGTGCCTGCCAGGAGCTATTTCTGAGCAGACAGCCAGGAGTAACCCCTGAGCACCGCCGGGTGGGTGTGGCCCAAAAACCAAATTAAAAAAAAAAAAGAAAAAGAAAAAAGAAAAATTTAGTCCTGAAAAGCTCCTTTTATTAAGATTTGAAAATCAGAATGGTTATGCAATTGATGAACAAATGAACATCAAAGACCCTCATGAAGCTTGCAGAAATCTTCAACATGAATTTTAGAGATAGAGAAGGATTTAAGCACAATCTCAGAAAATTACTTAGTTTAGACTAGATGGTCTGTGTGTCTTGCCCTGTGTGATACAAAAGTGATGATAGACTTGAGATTTTGCAAAGAAAACATATATGTAATTGTGGACCTATATTAATTAGGTTTAGAATTTATGTAAAATAAATCACCCCCAAATTTTTATGATCTAGTAGTTGAACTCCAATTTGTCTTATTTCTATAATAATTACTAAAACAGAAGTAAATACACATCATACAAATGAGATAAAGTGGAAATTTGAAGACTTCTAAAGATTGTCCTAGGGGCCGGAGAGTTAGCGTGGAGGTAAGGCGTTTGCCTTTCATGCAGAAGGTTGGTGGTTCGTATCCAGGCATCCCATATGGTTCCCTGAGCCTGCCAGGAGCGATTTTTGAGCATAGAGCCAGGAGTAATCCCTGAGCGATGCCGAGTGTGACACAAAAATAAACAAACAAACAAAACACAAAAAAATGAAGGTTGTCCTAGTGAAATCAATAATTTAGAATGCAAACTCCTACAGTTCTTCCAAGTTCTGACAGCACCCCTATCTACTTCATATACAGCAAATAGTTTTTGGTTTTTTTTTTTAAGATCTTCAGTTGGGAATCAAATAAATCAGTGTGTTCAGTTCTGTTATTCTTTAGGATTTACTTGAGGGAAGTAAGAAATATGTACAACAAAGGAAGAATTATATTCTCAAAACCTGCACATCATATCAATTTTTTGGTGTGGTTTCAGTTTCTATAAGTAGTTTGTCACAAATCTATCAAATCTATCTTCTCAGTAAACATATTTCTACTCAAATTCATATTGGCTATTTCATTATTAATGCATAATTTCAGACACTCCTATCTCCTTCATTTCCCACTGCCTTCCTCCACATACCTGCTTTAGGATAGGTAGAAACAAGCAAATCATCAGGCTTGGCTTGGAAGTTCCAAATCTGATCCCAGAGGTCACAGGTAGGTGTGGGCAGAAGAATTCCTTCAATGTAATCAGCAGCTAAGCGCTCCCCTTCATTATATTTCAAATCTTCCATTTTTTAAGGCCTTTTGTGCCAGAAATCAGATACTGTTCAAAGCAAAACACAGTCTCTCAGCACAGTTCTGCTTTCTTAATTTTGTACAGCCAGCCTGCTCCCAATCCTGCGAAAACAAGCAATTGAGAGGAAAAGTTAACTATAGGCCAGAAAGTTCTTCGCTGTTTAGGACTTTATACTTGGGTGGTTTCCTAATGAGTTTCTGCCTCCTCCCATCAAAAAGCTGTTACATAAACCAGAGGCTTGCACAATTCCTGGAGGGTGTGGCTTGTTTATATTCAGCCTGGATCCTTTGTTGTTAGTTTGAAAGTATTAGTGATGTATTGTTTATCATTTTTATCTTTATATTCATGAAGTAATTCACAGACTTAACATTGTTTCTTTAGAGAATGTTCAACTAATTAAGAGTGGAATTTGCCCTTGAAATCAAGAATTCAGCAGAATGATTTCCTTACAGGACTTTAAAGAATGCTCTGTGGACTGAACAGTGAGGCTATAACACAAATAACTGAGTCAGTTATTGTGTTTGTTTTTGTTTGGGGGCACACACATTATCCAGGAATTACTCCTAACTTTGCATTCAGGAATCACAGGTGGCGGTGTATAGGGGACCCATACAGAATGCAGGGGATGAATCAGGGTTGGCTGTTTATTTTTATTTTTATTTTTATTTATTTATTTTTTTTTTGGTTTTTGGGCCACACCCGGCAGTGCTCAGGGCTTACTCCTGGCTGTCTGCTCAGAAATAGCTCCTGGCAGGCACGGGGGACCATATGGGACACCGGGATTCGAACCAACCACTTTAGGTCCTGGATCAGCTGCTTGCAAGGCAAACACCGCTGTGCTATCTCTCCGGGCCCAGGGTTGGCTGTTTAAAAGACAGGAGCTTACCCACTGTAAGTTTTTTTTCAAGGGTAAAATTAATAAAGTTCTCTTTTTGTGCATACTCTTCAGGATTAGTAGTGGTTTGTTCACGATTTGAAAACAGATGTCATTTAAATAAAAAAGGTGGAGTAAACTAAAACAGGATACAAACCACTTGTTTATTTTTTTCTTGGAGTTTTTTCTCAGACTCATGTCAGAGTTCCCCATAATTTTTGCCTTCTGGAAAGCCTGGATTTTTTTTTTTAATTCTGGTTTCTTCTGTAGTTGGAACTATTTCTGACTCTTGACATTTTTCTCTTGTTTCAGTCATACCTTTTCTGTTAACCACTTCTTTTATTATTTTAATTTTTTTGTTTGTTTTTTGGGTCACACCCAGCAACGCTCAGGGGTTACTTCTGGCTCTATGCTCAGAAATTGCTCCTGGTAGGCTTTAGGAACCATATGGGATGCTGGGATTTGAACCACTGTCTTTCTGCATGCAAGGCAAACACACTACCTCTATGCTCTCTCTCTGGCTCCTTCTAACCACTTCTTTTTTTTTTTTTTTTTTTGATTTTTGGGTCACACCCGGCAGTCTGGCTCAGGGGTTATTCCTGGCTTCATGCTCAGAAATTGCTCCTGGCAGGCTCAGGGGATCATATGGGATGCCAGGATTCGAACCAATGACCTTCTGCATGAAAGGCAAACACCTTACCTCCATGAGATCTTCTGGCCCCATGCTACCACTTCTTAAACAGGGCTAGATCTATTTTTTTTTTAACTACTAATTATTACAGGTCTCCTATCTAGTTGCCCAGTCTCATCTGTGGCATTATTAAGAATATTTAGTTTAGTTTAGTGTAGTTAATCTATGATGTGTTTCTTGGTACAAGATTTCAAAATTCCTAGGAAATCCTCAAGTGACTGGGTTGCCTTTGGTTAATGAGATCTTATGTCATCAGCCACATGATAAAACTGTTCTCTAGGCAATCTCCCCTCTCTTGGGAATGGGGTTGAAACTAGTCCCTTTTAAATCTTACCCCAGGTTAGGCCAATAAGGTAATTTCTGGTAGGTTCTTATAATATAGTGAATTTTGTTTTGTTTGTTTTGGGGCTACACTTAACTCTGCTTTTAACTTGCTCCTGACTCCTCACTCAGGGATCACACCTAGTGGTGCTCTGGGAACCATTTAGGGTATTGGGAGATTGAACCCGGGTCAAATATGTGCAAGGTAAATGCCCTACCTCCTGTAATATTACTCTAGCCCCTGATATAGTAAATTTCAATAAATAGGTTCTTAAAAATATCTGTGTAAAATTAGCACATATCTCAGTTGTCTTTGATATTATATTTACATTGTTTTTCAATTTGAGTAGACATGCTCATGGCTACGGTTTTGGTTTCTGATGATATGCCATGTCTAGTCTTCTCACTGGTTTTGTTATAGGAATAACTACGGACAGGGGAAATAGGGATAAATTAGGGAAAGAAAAATTTTATTTGCCTTGAAAAATTTCCAGGACCAGACCTGACAGACAAACTTATAGTCATCGTGAATATCCCACGTCCTCTTTCTTTTGAAGCTATAAGGATATAGGAGGTCAAAAAATAATAGCCAGTGGGACACACACAAACACAAACACATTTACTTGGCAATTATACTGATATTTATTTTCTCATTTCCTTGCTAAATCTCTCAAACCTTCATGTATTTAAACTTGTTTTAGTTACTTTAAAAACTAGCAGCTCACAAGAAGTATTGATCAACATGGACAAGAAGAAGAAATATCAAGAGATAGAATGCAAAAGACACTTTAACCATGGAGGAAGAGATTCTTCTAGTGGAAGAGAAGATAGGGAATTCCACATTTTATTAGTAAATTTGTACAAGATCTTGTAACTGCCATGGAAGAAACACAGTATCTATTCTAGGGAGATTTTCTCTCTGATGTATAAATATATGTATAAGCAAGCAGTTATAGTGTATTTTCAGAACTATGTACAAGGTATACTAGAAGGAGCAGCAGAGTCAGTCTGAATTCAAGATAAGTCTTCTGGAATAGAGACGACACTTCAACTGATAGTTGAGGGATGAACTGGGGTTGGCTAAATAGATAAGATACAGGAAAGGTATTCTAGATGAAGGAACTAACATGTTCAAAAACATGGAGACAGATAAGGTTCAAAGAGAGTCTGAGAGCAGAGGAAGAGAAGGACAGGGACTATGTTTTTATACAACTTAGATGCTGCTGAGGATCTTAAATAGAGGATACTATATATAGAGGATACTATAGGATACTGTTTAGGTAATAGGCAAGAATAAAAAAAATTCAGCGTGGCATCATATGCTAATAAAACTACACTTTACAATTCTGTTGAAGCAGGGAATTATGTCTTGAATTTATAGATTCAGAGAAGTGAAAGTTTAGATGAAATAAAAATCTTAATTTCAGAGAGCCAATGGTAAAAGTAAGGAGAATGAAATTTCACTTGTTTCTGAACTCAGAGTCCAGGAATTCTTTATTTTACAAAGCTTTATAGCCTGGAGAGAAGGAATATAGGAGGAAACATTTTTTTCCCTCTGAAAGCATATATACTATTACCAGGTCAGTGTTGGAAGTGAGTGTTCCTTGTATCAAGGAAGATTAGCCTTATGGGTTAGACTCTGATCATACTGCCAGCATCTAATGCTAGTATGAAACAATGAATGATGATAATGAAATCAACTGTATATTTTAGAGAGCTTTAAAAAGAAGCTCAAAACTGACAACTATTCATTGAAATATTTGTTTAGGGTGAATGACTTATTTCAAGAGGTAACTGTATGCCTTAAATGTTGGTAGAGGCACTGTTGAGAAATAAAATGAAAGCCTATGAAAAAGGTCACAAAAGGTCATTTAAAGTCAGGATAGTAAACAGTTTATATACACTATATGACTATCAAAAACTATTTCTTAATATTCACTAATAATTAAAGTTTGATCATGGAAAAGATATAAATTTCTCATCATTAATTTTCCTATACATGCATGTACATGGAATCTATTATGCTGAGTGAAATAAGTCAGAGAGAGAGAGAGAGAGAGAGAGAGAAACGCAGAATGGTCTCACTCATCTATGGGTTTTAAGAAAAATGAAAGACATTCTTGCAGTAATAATTTTCAGACACAAAAGAGAAAAGAGCTGGAAGTTACAGCTCACCTCATGAAGCTCACCACAAAGAGTGATGAGTTTAGTTAGAGAAATAACTACATTTTGAACTATCCTAATAATGAGAATGTATGAGGGAAATAGAAAGCCTGTCTAGAGTACAGGCGGGGGTTGGGTGGGGAGGAGGGAGATTTGGGACATTGGTGATGGGAATGTTGCACTGGTGATGGGTGGTGTTCTTTACATGACTGAAACCCAAACACAATCATGTATGTAATTAAGGTGTTTAAATAAGATATATAAAAAAATTTCTCATCATTGACAAAAAACAAGGTCATATAAAACAAGAGGTGTAAGCTAAAACCAAAGTCCTCTATGGAATTTACTCTTCATTTCGGTCTGTAAAATTCGAAATTGTAGACTTAGCCAGAAGTCTTTTGCTGATAGTAATTGATTCAAATCTCAAATCCCAGGGAACCTTGCTAAATAAAAATAAAATACTGAATATGAATATAAAACATATGGTTATTTATCACCACCACAGTTTAATGACTCTTGTCAGAAGGCCCACTGAGAATTCTTTCCTCTGCGTGGATGGCTGACCAAGATTTTTTATAGTGAAAGGTGATATTTCTCATGTTTAATAACAAACATTTATTTGGCTTAAATATGAACCTCTCATCTAATCAGAATCTTGTCAGAAGACTCACTGAGACTTCTTTCCTCTGTATGGATGGCTGACCAAGATATTTGATAGTGAAAGGTGATTTTTTTTTTTTTTTGGTTTTTGGGTCACACCCAGCAGCGCTCAGGGGTTACTCCTGGCTCTATGTTCAGAAATCGCTCCTGGCAGGCTCAGGGGATCATTTGGGATGCCCGGATTTGAACCACCGACCTTCTGCATGCGAGGCAAATGCCTTACCTCCATGCTATCTCTCTAGTCACCGAAAGGTGATATTTCTTATGCTTAACAACAAACATTTATTTGGCCTAAATATGAATCACCCTTCTGCTGTATTAAGTGTGTGTATATAGTTGGGGTCGGAGCAATGGTGCAAGTGGTAAGGCATTTGCTCTGCACACACTACACACACTAACCGAGGATGGAAATTGGTTCAAGTGATTTCTGAATGCATAGCCAGGAGTGTGTGTGGCCTGAGCATCACTGGTGTGGCCCAAAAAGCAAAAATAAACAAATAAATAAAAATAAATAAAGTGTGTATATAATTGAACCTTTTACTTCCAATCATAAAGATCTTTTCAGGCAAATATAGCCTTGATTAATTTCTCTTTCCCTGGAAAATTCATCTTCAAAATATACCCAAATACAGCTTTGTTTCTCTTTGTCTTTGATATTCCCTTGCAGCTTTAAACAGAAAGAAATAGTCTGCCTTTTGGATATCTCTAAAAGAATTTGAGCATTAGGTAACTAATTTTTGCCACAGAACTTAATCTAAAGTTTTGTCCAGGAAATGGCATTGGGCTATTAAGAAAACCTTCATGAGGTAGATTTGCATCTCTTTTAGATGTTTGTTTTTTCCTGAAAACTATTTCTTAGTCAGACCTTAGGAAGATAGTAATCTGTGTTAACCCCTAAAACAAAATTTGTTCCCTCAGAAAATAGGAAAAACTGGCTCCTTGCAAATTCCCCTAATCAGTATTGACATTCAGGACTAGCTGGATAGAAACTGCTTTAAGAAGTTAAAATTTGGGGCCGGGTAGGTGGCGCTGGAGGTAAGGTGTCTGCCTTGCAAGCGCTAGCCAAGGAAGGACCGCGGTTCGATCCCCCGGCGTCCCATATGGTCCCCCCAAGCCAGGGGCGATTTCTGAGCACATAGCCAGGAGTAACCCCTGAGCGTCAAACGGGTGTGGCCCAAAAACCAAAAAAAAAAAAAAAAAAAAGAAGTTAAAATTTGGGCCCGGAGAGATAGCACAGCGGCGTTTGCCTTGCAAGCAGCCGATCCAGGACCAAAGGTGGTTGGTTTGAATCCCGGTGTCCCATATGGTCCCCCGTGCCTGCCAGGAGCTATTTCTGAGCAGACAGCCAGGAGTAACCCCTGAGCAACGCTGGGTGTGGCACAAAAACCAAAAACCAAAAAAAAAAAAAAAAAAAAAAGTTAAAAATTAGGAGTCAGAAAGATAACATGGAGGTAGGGCGTTTACCCTACATGCAGAGGGACAGTGGTTGGAATCCAGGCAAATAGCCAGGAGCTATTTCTGAGTGTAGAGCAAGGAGTAACCCCTGAGCATTGTGGGTGTGACCCAAAAACAAAACAAAACAAAACAGACAATCAAAAAAAGTTAGAAGTTATCTTTTAGGGCGAAGCGGTAGGGCCTTTGTTTTGCAAGCGCTAACCTAGGACCGACTGCGGTTTGAAGCCCTGGAGTCCCATTGGTCCCCCAAGCCAGGGGTGATTTCTGAGAAAGATATATATATATATATATATTTATTTATTTATTTCTCTTTCTTTTAAAATTTGATTCTTATTTGAAATGCATCTTCTCATCAAGACCCATGTGAATTGTTTTGTTTTTCCGTTTTAAGAGAGTCATGTTGTAATTTAACATAGGAGAGCATTCTTTTCTTGACACAGAAAAACTGTGACTGCCTAATCTCTCATTTATACCCCTTATTCTTCACATTAAAATGTAAAATGCTGGGGCCAGGTGGTGGCGCTAAAGGTAAGGTGCCTGCCTTGCCTGCGCTAGCCTTGGACGGACCGCGGTTCGATCCCCTGGTGTCCCATATGGTCCCCCAAGCCAGGAGCAACTTCTGAGCACATAGCCAGGAGTAACCCCTGAGCGTTACTGGGTGTGGCCCCCCCCCCAAAAAAAAACACCAAAAAAAAAGTAAAATGCTGTTTCTCCCACATAGAATTGTGTGGATCTTTTTTCTTCATACGCTGTTCGTGCATCCATTCTCCTTGAAAGAACTTAAAAATGGCAAAAGCCGGCTCCCTGTGTGTGACACCAGGCGGGGAAAATCCGCGAAAGTACACCGGCCCAGTGGGGCCCAACTGTGAAAAACTGTGAGTGTGACCTGTCTATGTCTGTCTACTGTCCTCTTGCGTGAAACTCTTGCGAGTGGGGCAAAAAGAGGCTCCAGCTACGCGGCCGTGCACTCTTTCTAAGGAAAGAACTCCATTGCAACAAGAAGGAAAAATCACACTAAGAACGGCGCTATATCACAGAAGCAAACATTTCTCTCTGGACTGTCTTCTCTGTTGCATGCTCGGGCCTAAGATTTGACCCAGTGTGAGGCTTCATCCACGGAGGACTCCCCTCCCTTAGAGGCAAGTCAGCCCATCCAGAAAGGGAGGAGCCAGAGGAGTGTGCTGCCTGCATCATATAGACAATGAATACCACTACAACACGTAGAAAAACCCACAATACAAGTGTGACAATGGGGAAACAACGCAGGCCAGCATCAGACATAGAGAATGAAGATGACAATTCTGAGGAACAGATAATGACCAACCAACTAATCAACCTCTCAGATAAGGACTTTAGACTAGCAATATGGAAGATGCTCAACGGACTCCAAGAAACCATGGATCGAGTTGAACAGAACACTAATAAGAACCAAGAAAATATGAAGACAGAAATCACAAAACTCCAAACTGAAATAACATGTCAACTAACAGGACTGAAAAAGTCAGCAAACGAAGTGAATGACAAAATGGATAAGCTCTGGGACAAGGTATCAGAAGCTGAGAATAGACTTGGTGCTGTGGAAGATGAGATACATAACAATTCCATACAGCAGGAGAGATTGGACAAAAAACTAAAAGCAAATGAGCAGACAATGGAAAAATTAGTCAAAGAATGGGAACAGATGAAAATAGAAGTCTATGATAAGATCAACAGAAACAACTTAAGAATCATTGGAGTCCCAGAGACCCAGGAAGAAAATTTCCAGGAAGAATCAACGGTCAAGAACATCATTAAAGAGAAACTTCCAGAGCTAAAGAATATATGTGATCAAATCCTGCATGCCCGAAGAGTACCAACCAAAAGAGACCCCAGAAAAGCCACCCCAAGACACATCCTAATCACAATGACAAATCCCACAGATAGAGACAGAATTCTGAAAACAGCAAGATCAAAAGGGGAAATCACGTTCAAGCAAGCTTCCCTGAGATTTACAGCAGACCTGTCACCAGAAACACTCAATGCCAGAAAGCAGTGGTGGGATATTATGACAAGACTGAAGGAAATGAATGCTTCACCCAGAATACTATTCCCAGCAAAACTCACTTTCTGGTTTGACGGAAGAATACATGGTTTCACAGACAAAAAACAGCTCAGAAACTTCACAGACACAAAACCAGTCTTAAGAGAAAAACTGAAACACCTAATCTAAGACAAGACTACCCAAAAGACACACCAATTTTTGAAATAAAGATGGCGTTAAATCCCAGGACAATTCTTTCTCTCAACGTCAATGGACTAAATGCACCAGTTAAGAGACACAGAGTGGCTAAATGGATCAAAAAACTCAATCCAACCTTCTGCTGCCTACAAGAAATGCACCTGAATAGTCAGAACAAACATAGACTCAAAATAAAAGGCTGGAGAAAAATTATCCAAGCAAACAACACCCATAAAAAAGCTGGAGTGGCCATACTAATATCAGATAATGCAAACTTTATACTCAGGAAGGTTGTAAGGGACAAAGACGGACATTTTATATTAATCAAGGGATACGTAGAGCAGGAAGAATTCACTCTCCTAAACATATATGCACCGAATGAGGGGCCAGCAAAGTATTTAATACAACTGTTGACAAATCTGAAAAATAATATCAACAACAACACAATAATTGTGGGGGACCTTAACACGGCTTTGTCAACACTGGATAGGTCAACCAGACTGAAACCCAACAAGAATATACTAGACCTGAGGAGAGAAATGGAAGAAAGAGGCCTAGTGGATATATATAGGACACTCCATCCCCAGAAACCTGGATACACATTCTTCTCCAATGTACATGGGACATTCTCCAGGATAGACTACATGCTGGCACATAAAACATACCTCCATAATATCAAGAGGATAGAAATTTTGCAGACTACCTTCGCTGACCACAAGGCTCTGAAATTATTTGTGAACTCCAAAGGGACTCAGAAGAAACACTTTAACACCTGGAAGTTAAACAGCCTCATGCTCAATAACCAGTGGGTCCGAGATGAAATCAAGGAGGAAATAAAAAGGTTCCTGAAAACAAATGACAATAAAAACACAAACTATCAGAACTTATGGGACACAGCAAAAGCAGTACTGAGAGGAAAATTTATAGCTTTGCAAGCACACATCAGGAAGGAAGAAGGAGCTTACCTGAGTAGCTTAATGACACAGCTAATAGAACTGGAAAATGCTCAACAAAAGGACCCAAGAATCGGAAGACAGAAGGAAATAACAAAGCTGAGAGCAGAAATCAACGAAGTGAAAACTCAAAAAACAATCCGAAAGATCAACAAAAGCAGAAGTTGGTTCTTTGAAAAAATAAACAAGATTGATAGACCACTGGCAAACCTAACAAAGAAAGAGAGAGAGAGAAACTTGATAACTTGTATCAGGAATGAAAAAGGAGAGATCCCTACTGATATGACAGAGATTCAAAGGGTAATCAGAAACTACTATGAAAAACTCTACGCCACTAAAAATGAGGACCTGGAAGAAATGGATAAATTCTTGGACTCTTATAATCTTCCACGGTTGAAGGAAGAGGATGTAGCATATCTAAACACCCCCATCACCATTGATGAAATTAAAACAGTAATCAAATGTCTGCCGAAAAACAAAAGCCCAGGTCCAGATGGATTCACTAATGAATTCTATCAAACTTTCCAAGAGGAACTACTGCCAATCTTGGCAAGACTCTTTCATGAAATTGAACAAACAGAAACACTTCCAAATAGCTTTTATGAAGCCAACATCACCTTGATACCTAAACCAGACAGAGACGCTACCAAAAAAGAAAATTACAGACCAATATCACTGATGAATGCAGATGCAAAGATCCTCAACAAAATCCTGGCAAATAGGATTCAATGCCTCGTTAAAAAGATCATCCACTATGATCAAGTAGGTTTCATCCCAGGAATGCAAGGCTGGTTTAACATCCGTAAATCTATCAACATAATACACAACATCAATAACAAGAAAAATAAAAACCACATGATCATATCAATAGATGCAGAGAAAGCATTTGATAAGGTCCAACACCCATTCTTGATCAAAACTCTCAGCAAGATGGGAATGGAGGGAACCTTTCTCAATATAGTGAAGGCCATCTACCACAAGCCAGTGGCAAATATTATCCTTAATGGATAAAAACTGAAAGCCTTCCCTCTAAATTCTGGCACAAGACAAGGCTGTCCTCTCTCACCACTCCTATTCAACATAGCACTGGAAGTACTTGCTATAGCGATTAGGCAAGAAAAGGATATCAAGGGAATCCAGATAGGAAAGGAAGAAGTCCAGCTCTCACTGTTTGCAGATGACATGATACTCTACTTAGAAAACCCTAAAGACTCTATCAAAAAGCTTCTAGAAACAATAGACTCATATAGCAAGGTGGCAGGCTACAAAATTAACACACAAAAATCAATGGCCTTTCTATACACCAATAGTAATAAGGATGAAATGGACATTAAGAAAACAACCCCATTCACAATAGTGCCACACAAACTCAAATATCTTGGAATCAACTTGACTAAATATGTGAAGGACCTATACAAGGAAAACTATAAAACTCTGCTCCAAGAAATAAGAGAGGACACACGGAAATGGAAACGCATACCCTGCTCATGGATTGGCAGGATTAACATCATCAAAATGGCAATACTCCCCAAGGCATTATACAGATTTAATGCCATCCCTCTAAAGATACCCATGACATTCTTCAAAGAAGTGGATCAGACACTTTTGAAATTCATTTGGAACAATAAACACCCTCGAATAGCTAAAGCAATCATTGGGAAAAAGAATATGGGAGGAATTACTTTCCCCAACTTTAAACTGTACTACAAAGCAACAGTTATCAAAACAGCATGGTATTGGAATAAGGATAGGTCCTCAGATCAGTGGAATAGGCTTGAATACTCAGAAAATGTTCCCCAGACATACAACCACCTAATTTTTGATAAAGGAGCAGGAAATCCTAAATGGAGCAGGGAAAGCCTCTTCAACAAGTGGTGTTGGCACAATTGGATAGCCACTTGCAAAAAATTGAACTTAGACCACCAGCTAATATCATGTATGAAGGTAAAATCCAAATGGATTAAAGACCTTGATATCAGCCCCCAAACCATAAGATATATAGAACAGCACATAGGCAAAACACTCCAGGACATTACAGGCATCTTCAAGGAGGAAATTGCACTTTCCAAGCAAGTGAAAGCAGAGATTAACAGATGGGAATATATTAAGCTGAGAAGCTTCTGCACCTCAAAGGAAATAGTGCCCAGGATACAAGAGCCACCCACTGAGTGGGAGAAACTATTCACACAATACCCATCAGATAAGGGGCTAATCTCCAAAATATACAAGGCACTGACAGAACTTTACAAGAAAAAAACATCTAACCCCATCAAAAAATGGGGAGAAGAAATGAACAGACACTTTGACAAAGAAGAAATACATATGGCCAAAAGACACATGAAAAAATGTTCCACATCACTAATCATCAGGGAGATGCAAATCAAAACAACAATGAGATACCACCTCACACCCCAGAGAATGGCACACATCACAAAGAATGAGAATAAACAGTGTTGGCGGGGATGTGGAGAGAAAGGAACTCTTATCCACTGCTGGTGGGAATGCCGTCTAGTTCAACCTTTATGGAAAGCGATATGGAGATTCCTCCAAAAACTGGAAATCGAGCTCCCATACGATCCAGCTATACCACTCCTAGGAATATACCCTAGGAACACAAAAAAATACAATACAAAAACCCCTTCCTTACACCTATATTCATTGCAGCACTATTTACCCTAGCAAGACTCTGGAAACAACCAAGATGCCCTTCAACAGACGAATGGCTAAAGAAACTGTGGTACATATACACAATGGAATATTATGCAGCTGTCAGGAGAGATGAAGTCATGAAATTTTCCTATACGTGGATGTACACGGAATCTATTATGCTGAGTGAAATAAGTCAGAGAGAGAGAGAACAACGCAGAATGGTCTCACTCATCTATGGGTTTTAAGAAAAATGAAAGACACCCTTGTAATAATAATTTTCAGACACAAAAGAGAAAAGAGCTGGAAGTTCCAGCTCACCTCAGGAAGCTCACCACAAAGAGTGATGCGTTTAGTTAGGGAAATAACTACATTTTGAACTGTCCTAATAATGAGAATGTATGAGGCAAATGGAGAGCCTGTCTAGAGTACAGGCGGGGGTCGGGTGGGGCGAAGGGAGACTTGGGACATTGGTGATGGGAATGTTGCACTGGTGATGGGTGGTGTTCTTTACATAACTGAAACCCAAACACAATCATGTATGTAATTAAGGTGTTTAAATAAATTTAAAAAAAAAAAGAAAGAACTTAAAAATGTTCTCTAATGCAACCAGGCCAAAGTTATCCCGTGGCACATAGCTTTTATGCTATGAACTTATTAGGCAACTTTCTAAGTTCTTGCAAGCAAAAGTAATAAAATTGTTTCTCTTAATCATGAAGATATTAATCTCATGCTGAAAATATGGCTTCCTTAATTTTTAAAAATAATACTCTGCTTCAAAATGAAAACTTGTTCTATTTTTTCCCAGTTAATTGCAATTACTGAAGTTATGGCACAATTTTATCAATAAGCATTGAACAAATGATTCGAAATATTTTGATATTTACTCAAATCTCAGTGTTCCCCCCCTTCTCCCTCTTTCTTCTCTTTCCACCTCTTCAAAAAGTTTGTCTCTGAAATAGGTGAATCATCAGATAAGTCCTTGTACTGAATTCACTATGATGGGATATTTACCTGTACAGATGTCTCCTATTTTTGGTCTCATAGCAACAATGGTGAAGTAAAAATTAATAAGATACTTGGGGGCTGTTAAATTGTCAGGCATAGCTCATTATTTATTAAGTCACATCTGAAGACTCTTTGAAGAATTTATAGTGAACTGGGAGATAATAAATGCCATTAAAATAATGTAGTTATATGATTGAAAACTAGTCATATGACTCGTATTTACTAATGCTTTGTGCCACTCACATGTTCACACTTATCTACATGAGGAATACTAGCATGCATCTTGGGTACCGAGAACAAGGCATACTCAGGGAAATTGTAAATGAAACAGGCATCAAATTCAGAAGCATTGACTATGGTTATTGTCTTTGGTTGGGAGAGTTTTTGTTTGTTTGTTTGCTTGCTTTTGGTTTTTGGGCCACACCTGGTCGTGCTCAGAAGTTACTTTGGGCTCTATAATTCAGGAGTCACTCCTGGCATACTCAGGGGTACAATATAATCACTGATCCATGCAAGGCTTTCCCCTACCCTTAAAATCTGTGAAAGCTAACATTTGTCTTAGAATTATACATACTATTGAAAAAGAAAAGTTTTGGTTTTACTGTGCATATTTATTTGAGAAGGGGGCCTCCCAAGTAGTGTCTGGAGCCACTCTCAGGGATACACAGCTTACTAGGCTAGATAGCTTCAGGTAAGGGCTGAAAACGGTGATGGTACTTGGCTTGCAGTGTGAGAGGACTCCTTGACTACACCTGGCTAGTGATATTTGGTTATCAACTGGGCTAATACCAATAATAGGTGTGCTACTTTCAGGTCCAATAAATGTGTTTAGAAAAAATTATATATAAAAAAAGAAAAAATATATAAACTATATAGGGCTATAAATGTCATTGTTTACTTATATATATAGTCACAATATTTTAGAGACATCTATGTAAATTTGTTGTTTTAATTAATTGCTTTTTAATATTGTGAAGATTTTTGTTCCTACCTTTTATATGCTTATTCTTATAGCAATAGGCACTCAGACAATCCTCTCTCAGATAGGACAAAGCATGAACATTAAAATGAATATTGTTTTTTTATTAATGTATAATAATGTTTATTAAACCATATTTATTTATCTGTGATCCCATATTCACTACAGTATATAGTTATTTATTTTCTTTTTTTAAATTTTTTTTCTCTTTATTTGAATATCTTGATTACATAAATGATTGTGATAAGGTTTCAGTCATATAAAGAACACCCCTCTTCACCAGTGCAACATTCCCACCACCAAAGTCCCAAATCTCCCTCCATCCCACCCCACCCCCACCTGTACTCCAGACAGGCTTTCCAGTTCCCCCATTCATTCACTTGATTATGGTAGTTCTCAGTGTAGTTATTTCTATAACTGTGCTCACCACTCTTTGTGAGCTTCATGGAGTGAGCTGGTGTTCCAGCTCTCCTCTAATTGTCTCTGAGGATTGTTACAAAAATGACTTTTATTTTTCTTAAAACCCATAGATGAGTGAGACTATTCTGCGTCTCTCTCTCTCTCTCTCCTTCTGACTTATTTCACTGAGCATGATAGATTCCATGTACATCCATGTATAGGAAAATTTCATGACTTCATCTCTTCTGACGGCTGCATAATATTCCATTGTGTATATGTACCAGAGTTTCTTTAGCCATTCGTCTGTTGAAGGGCATCTTGGTTGTTTCCAGAGCCTGGCTATGAATATTGTTAATCAATTTCTCTTCTGGAACTACTACAGCATTTGTTTCAGACACATACCTGCAGATATATATATATATATATATATATATATATATATATACACACACACACACACACACACATATATATATATATATATGTATATACTTTTTAATTTTGGGTCACACCCGGCAGCGCTCAGGAGTTATTCCTGGGTCTGGCTCAGAAATCACTTCTGGAAGACTTGGGGGGACCACATGGGATGTCGAGATTCGAACCACCTTCTGCATGCAAGGCGAATGCCCTACCTCCATGCTATCTCTCCAGCCCCCTTAAGATATCTTAAGATGGGGCAGGAGAGATAGCACAGCGCCTTTGCCTTGGAAACAGCCAACCCAGGACCTATGGTGGTTGGTTGGAATCCTCACATCCCATATAGTCCCCCGTGTCTGCCAGGAGCTATTTCTGAGCAGATATCCAGGAGTAACCCCTGAGAGCCGCCGGGTGTGGCCCAAAAACAAAAAAAGATATCTTAAGATAAGACAAGACTAGGCCGGAGAGATAGCATGGAGGTAAGGCGTTTGCCTTTCATGCAGAAGGTCATCAGTTCGAATCCCGGTGTCCCATATGGTCCCCCATGCCTGCCAGGAGCAACTTTTGAGCGTGGAGCCAGGAGTAACCCCTGAGCACTGCCGGGTGTGACCCAAAAACCACACACACACAAAAAAAAGATAAGACAAGATAAATGTGTTAATTTAATTAGATATTGTCAGTTGCTCTTCTCAATAGGGATTTCTTCCATTTCAAACACAATTTATTATCTAGTTTTCTAAATTTTGCCAATGTTTTTCTAAGCCTCATTATTTGAGTATGAAATTAGAAACAACCTAAAGTTTCAACAATAGAAGGATTACATAAATTTTAAGAATAGTTATTAAAGTTATACTTTAGTGGATTTTAATAATATAACAAATTGTCAAAATAAGATAAGCTGAAACAAAATCCAAATTATATTACTTTATACACATATATAAAATTTAGAAGAAATATTAATAAATTGTTGACTGTTTTTTATTATTAAATATATTTTTTATTTAAGTAACATGATCATATTTGGGTTACAGTCATAACCAGAACACCCCTCTTCACCAGTGCAACATTACCCCCTCCCCCCTTCCCATCCCCTGCCTGTATTCGAGACAGGCATTCTACTACAGTAATTTGTTTTTAAGTTCAGTAAGTTGTATTTTTTTTCTTAAAGGATAAGAGTAAAAAAATATAGTAAAGGTGTGATAGTGGCAATTGCCGATGCTTGCATAGGTCCAGAAAAATGGAGAAAATGGAAAAAAAATCCTTGACCTGATTACAAAAAGGCCTCACCCCTGAAGTTTATTGGCATAAGACAGACTCTGGGTTCCAGGCATACCAGTCTATCCAACTCCAGTCATTCTCAAGGTCCCGGTAAAACTTTTTCACACTTTAGCTATAGTTGGTATCAGACTTTTATATTTAGACTCTGGATTCTGTGCATTTCTTTCGTTGATGTCAGGCTGATGTGGAACATCCTCTAGTTTCAGCATATCATTAAATACAGAGCGATCTGCCCTGCATGCAGACTGTTGCTGAGTCGCCTGGGTGTTGGGAGTACTCTTTGGAGTAAGTCAATGCCAAAGCAGTGGTAGGTCTTCTCTGGTAGAGGCTTGGATCCTGGGAATGTTAAAGACAATTGTGGTTGTTTTCATAGTTCAGGTGTATGTGGGCGATGCCCATTCTTCTGAGGCCTGAGCCAAATTATTATGCCAATGTTCAGGGTAAAAGACCTAATTACATTACCAAATTTGTGTTCCCATCTCTATTAGATAAGAACTTGTTTGCATATGTATTATTTTCCCATTTTAATGTGCCTATGCAAAAGAGAAGCAATACCACAAGATATTGTTGGTGCATCTGGGGGCCAACGAATAAAGTCCAACATTTCCCATAACTTGGTATAAACGTGAAATCTATACAGAGTTACTCTTCTACCGGTATTGCTTATAAAACAGATATCACAGGGAGGAAATCAAACAATCAAATAACTAATCTAGTGGGCAAAATTGTCACAAATGAGAATATTTGAAAAGAGTTATAGATGTTAAGGAAATACATCTGAGATATACAAAAGAGATTCATGTGACCTTTTTATGTTTTAAAAAGAAAAAAAAAAGAAAGAAAACAAGGGTATTTGAAGACAACAGCTGATAGTTGAGTTTGAGACAAGTTTTGCGGCATTATGGAACCCTATGGGGTTATGCTGAAGCTGATTCCGGTATCATGCAACAGTCCATAGTTTGATGGGGGCATGAGGGGCCACCAAGCCTGGGTCAATTTGTTGACTGTTTTTAATTTATTTGCTGTTTTTATTGAGGTGCTGTGATATACAATACTGTTAATGATGGTTTCCCATGTGTGTAGTTCCAACACCACACCATCACCAGTATATATATATATATTTAACATATATTAGCAATTTTCTAGGCATGCTGACCTTATTAAGAATCAGATCTAATCTTACTATTTCTAACCAATGGCACTCTGGTGATTGTCTGCATTTACTATATGGCAGTACTTCCCAAAACTTTGTACAGATTTAATGCAATTTCTTGAACGATATCCATGATATTTTTCAAAGAAGTGAATCAAACACTTCTGAAATTCATTTGGAGCAATAAACACCATGAATAGCTAAAGCAACCCTAAAGAAAAAGAAGATGGGAGGCATTACTTTCCCCAACTTTAAATTGTATTACTAAACAACAGTCATTAAAACAGCATGTTTTGGAATAAAGACAGACCCTCAGATCAGTAGAATAGACTTGAGTATTCAGAGAATGTTTCCCAGACATACAATCAACTAATTTTTGTTAAAGGGACAAGAAATGCAAAATAGAGCAAGAAAACCTCTTCAACAAGAGGTGTTGGGACAACTGGTCAGTCACATGCAAAAATGTGAACTTGAACCTCTATCTATCACCATGCACAAAGGTCAAGTCCAAATGGATTAAAGACCTTGATATTAGTCATAGAACCATAAGGTATATAGAAGTACAAGTAGGTAGGTAGAACACTCCGTGACCAAAGGAATCTTCAAAAAGGAAACAGCACTGTCCAAACAAGTGGAAGCAGAAATAAACAAATGGGACCATATTTAGCTGAGAAGCTTCTCCACCTCAAAGAAAATAGTGACTAGAATACAAAGATACCCACACAACGGGAAAAACGATTCACCCAATACCCATCTGATAAGGGACTAGCTACTATCTAAGATATACAAGGTACTGACAGAACTTAACAAGAAAAAACATCTAATCCCACCAAAAAAATGGGGAAATGAACAGACAATTCCTTAAAGAACTACAAATGGCCAAAAGACATATAAAAAAGTCTTGTTTTCTTTTCTTTTCTTTTTTTTTTTTTTTTTTGGTTTTTGGGCCTCACCCAGAGTTGCTCAGGGATTACTCCTGGCTGTCTGCTCAGAAATAGCTCCTGGCAGGCACAGGGAACCATATGGGACACCGGGGATTCGAACCAACCACCTTTGGTCCTGGATCGGCTGCTTGCAAGGCAAACGCCGCTGTGCTCTCTCCGGGCCCTTGTTTTCTTTTCTTTTCTTTTTTTTGGGGGCCACACCCGTTGACGCTCAGGGGTTACTCCTGGCTATGCGCTCAGAAGTTGCTCCTGGCTTGGGGGAACATATGGGACACCGGGGGATCGAACCGCGGTCCGTCCAAGGCTAGCGCAGGCAAGTCAGGCACCTTACCTCTTGCGCCACCGCCTGGCCCCGCCCTTGTTTTCTTAATCTTCATGGTGACTCAGACTCATTCACTTGGAGCTGGACTCCAACAATCATTTTGGTAATTTCTATATCTTGGCTATTGTACTAAGTGCTGTGATGAACATAGATATATCCTTTTGAATGGATATTTTTTGTGCTGTAAGGGTAGATGTTAAGAAGTTATATCATTGAGTCATATGGGAATTCTCTTCCTAATTTTTTTTGTTTTGGTTTTTGGGTCACACCCAGCAGCACTCAGGGGTTACTCCTGGTTCTACACTCAGAAATCACTCCTGGCAGGCTCGAAGGACCATATGGGATGCCGGGATTCGAACAACCATCCTTCTGCATGCAAGGCAAACAGCTTACCTCCTGCTATCTCTCCGGCCCCATCTCTTCCTAATTTTTAAAGAGACCTCCATATTGCTTTCTATACAGGTTGAACCAGACAACCTTTTCACCAACAGCTGATGATTCCTTTTTCACCATAAGTCTTCCCATGTTGGATAGTTACAAACTTCATGAAACGTGCCATTTCCACTGGCATAAAATGTTATATAAATGTTGTTTTGATTTGCATTTCCCAAATAATAAGTGACAATGAGTACTTTTTCCTATGCATATGGGTATTCATATGTCTTCTTTGAGAAAGTGCTTGTTCATTCCCTCATCTCATTTTTCTGAGGGAGTAGTTGAATTTCTTGGTTATTAGACATTATGAATGCTTTAATACTAACCAGTTATCTTGAAGAGTAGCACTTTATTTGATATATTATGTGGAAATGTTTTCTCCCATTCAGAAATGTAGCTTTTATTAGAGTTTGAGTTTCTTTTCCAGTGCAGAAGCTTTTTAATTTGATGAGTTTCTTTTGTTTTTGTTGTTTTCTCCTTTGGTTATTTTGTAAGATATCACTGAGGTTAGTTTCCTGGGGAGTTCTGCTGCTCCTCATTCCCTATTTAAACTCTGACCCTGAGACCTAGGCCTACAAGGGAGGGCCTTTTCAAATCTGTCTGTACTTTTGGAGGATTTTTTTTTTTTTTTTTTTTGGTTTTTGATTTTTGGGCCACACCCGGCGGTGCTCAGGGGTTACTTCTGGTTGTCTGCTCAGAAATAGCTCCTGGCAGGCATGGGGGACCATATGGGACACCGGGATTCGAACCAACCACCTTAGGTCCTGGATTGGCTGCTTGCGAGGCAAACGCCGCTGTGCTATCTCTCCGGGCCGGAGGATCTTTTTTAAAGCAGCACCTGTGAGGGAGGACATTTGAAAAGTAACCTATACTCACAGGCATTAGGGCCCTGAAAAACCTTGGTTGCCTGTCCACAAGACACACAGGAAAAAGGAGATGTAGCATAAATATTATATGAGACATAACTTCAGCAAATATCCTAAAGACTTTTCTTAGAGCTTCTCTTAAAGATTACTCAGATTTATATAAATACACCTTATTTTCTGTAGATTCAAGTACTCTATTTAGTCTTACAGAATAATTACCACTCTCATATCTAGCTTTGCTGTTAGCCTACATGCAGTCATATCAAGGTTTAATATTTCAGACCTCAGTTCAGAATGCATGAACTGGAATAAGGCCAAAACAATAAACAATACCAGTTTCTGGGAACTGACCTTGCTGGAGGAATGTGAAGGCTGGGGTCTATGCCTTGCCCTCGATCAGTAAAGATAAACATGCAGCTTGTCCTGGGCATTATATCTAGGGCTCAGTGAGAAAACTAAATAGGTATAACTGCCATTGTGGTGCTTGCCAAAAATTTTTGTATAAGTATTCTGCTCTAGCCCAGGAAAGGCAGGCTAGAATAGACAAGATGAAACTTTACTTCTGAGTGTCTGAAACTCTGATTCATTTCTGCCAAACTCCTGCACACACCTCTCGAGCAGGAACTCCAAGAATTTCCTCTGTGTCCGAACAAAGCAGTGAGTGACATTCTGCAGATGTTTTCTTAAATGTATTTTATAAGTTGTAGTCTAATCTTAAGGTCTTTATTCCACTTTGAATTTATTTTTGTGAATGGTGTGAGCTATGGTTCTAATTTTATTCTTTCACGTGTGGCTACCCAGTTTCCCAACACTTCATTAAGGAGATTTTCTTTACTCCACCTCTTAAATCTAGTTCCATTGTCATAGATTAACTGTACATAAATATGAGGGTGTAGCTCAGGGTTCTCAATCCTGTTCTATTAATCTCCAGATGTATTTTTATTCCAATTCTATTCAGTTTTGATTATTATAGCTTAAAGTCAGGGAACACAATTCCTCTCAATTTTTTTCCTTTGGATTGTTTGGCTCCACAGGTTTTTTTTTTTTTCCTTCTGAAATGAGTGCAAATGGCTCTTTATGTCTTAAAGGTTGCAGAACCTGTATCTAGTTCTTCTAGTGTCTCATTTAGAGCTCTTATGTCTGCTAGTGTTCTGCCTAGTCAAGTGGAGATAATGCTTTGTTGAAATCTCCCACTACTTTCACATTTCCCTCCATAACTTTCTCTAGGTTTGCAAGCAAAAAACCTTATATATTTTGCTGGCTCTACATTTGGTGCACAAATATTTATTAGAGTTAGTACTTCTTAGTCAAATGTTCCCCTGATCAATAGATAGTTTCTATTTTTGTCTGAGTACTTTCTTGATATTGAATGCAATTTGGTCTGATATAAGTATGGCTGTCCCAGATATTTTTCCCCCAGTGGCATGTATACTTGATTTCCACCCCTTTACTCTAATACTGTGTCTATCCTGAGCTTTTAAGAGTTTTTTTTCCTGCAGGCAACAGATATCTAGGTTTTGTTTCCTGTTCCAACCCTCTACACTGTGCCTTTTAATGGGAGAGTTTTGTCTATTGACCTTTAAGGAAATTATTGTTGTGCTGTTATATTGTGTAGGGTTTTTCTTATTACAATTGGGTGTTTGGTTTGTATAATCGATCTCTGAGCAGTTTATTTAGAGTTGGTTTGTTTAATGCAGATATTACTAATTTTTTTTGTCTGAGAATGTTTTTAACCTTCCCTACCACATAAATGAGAGTTTTTCTGGATAGTGGACACTCAGTTGGAAGTTTCTTTCATTCAGTAGTTTAAGTATGTCATTCCACTCTCTTCTTGCCTGTATTGTTTAAAATGGAAGTTCTGGTTTGATTCTTATGTTTCTTTCTTTGTACTTGAAGTTTTTTTCACCCTTATTCCTTTAAAGAGGTCATTTGTATTACTATATGCTATGGTGTTGTTCTGTTAGAGTCTATTTTGTTTGGTACTTTTTTTCCCCTCCTGGATTTGTACAGCAGCTTCTATTCAGAGAGTGGAAAAGTTCTTTGCTATTATTTTCTTCAACTTATTCTTCCCCTTTCCTTCCCCTTCTGCTATTACTATAAGTCACAGATTTTTTTTTTGTCTTTTTCATTAGGTACCTTATAGTTTCTTCCAATATTTTGTACCTCATTTCTTTATTGACTTCTCTGCCGTTGCTGGCTTGTATTTTGTTCTTGAGTACATCTTTGTGATTCTTTATGTGTGTAAATCTGCCACTATGGCTTGCTAGCATGTTTTTAGTTCCCTTAGTTCCATTTGATGGATTTTCTTATTTTCTTTTTTTCAGTTTCAAACATTTTATTTAACTTAAAAAGTGAGCAAAATCTGTGTTCAAATTATTTCAAGTAATGTATGGTACAGTCCACTGTTCATCAAAAATGTGATTCATCCACCAAAGTATGTTGAAAATAAAGTTTTATACCACATAAGAAATTACACAGAACTTCTGATGTAAGTTTCATAGTCAATTCTCATTCTATTTATAGTTCAGTTGAATGATGCAAACAGAAAGCTTCCGTTTCTCTCAAACACAATTTAGAAGCTTTTATTCATATCTCTAACAATCGTACAACATTCTTGATTTGCATTCCCAATCATTTCTTCTTCCTCTTTCCTTTCCCCTTTTTACTTCCCTCTCCTTGCTGAAGAGTTTGGTCACCACTTCCTGTTTTTTGTGTCCTTGTTTTTAGTTTAGGTATCATTTCTGCTGCATACAACATTACTGACATACATGAAGGAAACTGTACAAGACAGAGGCTGCCATCTTCTTGCTTGAGCTGGACTCGGATCCTGCCCCTGTGCTGAACGTCACGATTCCATTCTCTAGAGTACATTTTATTTTTCTTAAGAAATACGTTAAGTCCGACTGCGGAGCAAACATCTTGAATCTCTGTAGCCGTAGGATTCTCAACAGCCTTGCTGGCGGTCGGCGGCCCTCGGCCAGTGTCTTCCGGCTGTTAGGCGGGGTAGATGCTGATGAACCTGTCCTGGTCGGCACCGTCCGGGATTCTCTTATTTTCTAACAGAGTTTTTCTTTGTGTTGGTTGAATTGTTTGTTTATGAATGTCTTAATTTCTTTGGCTAGTGATTCCTTGAATTCCAATGCTTAACATTAAATGCCGATTTTAGGTCCTCATCTCTAGGGTTCATGTGCTTTGGAGTACTTGGAAATTTGTTAGGGTTTCTCTCCATATCCCCAGCTGCTGGTGTCGTCCTTACTTTCTCTATTGTTCTTTGCATTAGGTGGGTTGGAGTGCTGAAGTTTCAGGGTGTTTTTAAAAAAAGTGCTCTGTTTATTTAAATAATTAATTAATTTTTTGATTTTTTTGGGGCCACATCCAGTTACTCCTGGCTATGTCCTCAGAAATCGCTCCTGGCTTGGGGGACCACATGAGACCCTGGGAGATCAAACCGTGGTCCATTCTAGGTTAGCGAGTGCAAGGCAAATGCCCTACCATTTGCACCACGGCTCTGACCCCAAAAGTGGTTTAATTGTTTAAGAGGTGGTTGGAGGTATATCTGTTTTAGGCTTTATTTATTCTAGGTAAGGAAGGTTACCCAAGTATGATAGAAATGTTCCAAACTAGTTTGTTGGGTTGTTCTTCTGGTTTGGGGACTATACATTTTCTAAGGAAAAAAAAATGTTAGGCTCTATCTGCCTAGAACTGTCTGGTATAAATTGAAGTGTCTGGGAGGTTTGTGGAGGCAGCGGACTATGGGCAATTTGTAAGGCCCACTCTCAGGTAGAAGTGTGGTCAGTTGTTCACTGATGCTGGTCAGTTGTTCAGTGTCCTCGACAAGGAAGGTTAGGGAATGGAAGGGCCTGGTTTGCATTTGCTGCAGCTTTTAAAGGAGCCATGGCAGATGGCAGTCCCTGTGCCCTATTCCTGCCTAGCTAGGGTCACCGAGGTTTTTGGGGGGAGATTTTTTTTCTTTTTTACAATTTTTAAAAATTTAATAAAAGGTACATTTTTCCTCCATGTTCGGTCAAGTTGCCTATTAGGTAGAAAGAAAAGGGAAAAAATAAGAAAATAAAAGAAAGAACATCAGAAAACAAAACAAAAGATGACTGGAAAGATAATATAGAGAGAGGACACTTGTCTTGCATGTGGCTGACCCGTTGACCCTTGCATGTAGTTCAATCTCAGGCACGACATATGGTCCCCTTACCTCCACCAGGAGTGATTCCTGAGCACAGAGCCAGAAATTAATCCTGAGCATAGGTGGATGTCTCTCATTTTAGTCTTCTTTAAAAAAAAATCCATGTTTTCAGAGCTCTGATCATATAATTTGCCCAGACCAGTTTGAGGCAGTGAATCTAATCATTTCAGAGTTGCTTCTGCATTACTTATTTACTCTGAAATCTTTGGTACTTCTTTAACATGATTTAGTTCTGAAATGGAAGTAAAACTTCAAAAGTCATGGAAGAACATTACTGTCTCCAGGAATATTCAGAGGGAGGGCAGATCAGAGCCTGTATGAAGGGTGACAAGACAGACACTGCATGTCTAATTCGGGGAGTGTGGAACATAGAGACTGATGAAGAAAAGCTGGAGTCCTCCCCACAACTCCTTTCTCAGCTGCAGAACACCTATAGTTAGCTTCATACATGCTCCACCATTTCTGAGTGGCTTATGTCAGTCAAGTGATCTCTTAGTTCCAACTCCACTTAGTGCAAGAACTACCACTTGCCACTTCCTGCGCAGAGTCAGGCACTCATAGAAGATATCATAGAAGATGCTCATAGATGAGGAAGTGTCTCTGTGGTAGGCAGAGATCTTGTCTTGCAAGATCTGGGTTCCATCCATCATTTCTCCCCAAAATGAGTTTTTTGGCCCGTTCCCACACACTTCTCTTGGATGGAGGAGGTAGGTTTGATGGGGCTTCAGTGACAGTGGGTGGAGAGTCCTCCTAAAAGAAAGTTTGGGGGGAGGGAGGCAACTACACTTTTTTTTTTAAAATTAATATCTTTATTTAAACACCTTGATTACAAACATGATTATGGTTGGGTTTCAGTCATGTAAAGAACACCCACCCCCTTCACCAGTGCAACATTCCTATCACCAATGTCCCAAATCTCTTTCCTCCCCACCCCACCCGCGCCTATACTCTAGAGACAGGCTTTCTACTTCCTTCATTCACTCACATTGTTAGGATATTTCTCAATGTAGTTATTTCTTTAACTACACTCATCACTTTTTGTGGTGAACTTCATGAAGTGAGCTGGAACTTCCAGCCCTCCTCTCTTTTGTCTCCGAAAATTATTGCAAGAATGTCTTTCATTTTTCTTAAAACCCATAGATGAGTGTGACTATTCTGCATCTTTCTCTCTCCCTCTGACTTATTTCACTCAGCATAATAGATTCCATGTACATCCATGTATAGGAAAATTTCATGACTTCATCTCTCCTGACGGCTGCATAATATTCAATTGTGTATATGTACCACAGTTTTTTTTTTTAGCCATTCATTTGTTGAAGGGCATCTTGGTTGTTTCCAGAATCTGGTTATGGTAAATAGTGCTGCAATGAATATAGGTGTAAGGAAGGGATTTTTGTATTGTATTTTTGTTTTCCTAGGTTATATCCCTAGGAGTGGTACAGCTGGATCGTATGGGAGTTCAATTTCCAGTTTTTGGAGGAATCTCCATATCACTTTCCATGAAGGTTGAACTAGATGGCATTCCCACCAGTAATGGATAAGAGTTCCTTTCTCTCCACATTCCCGCCAACACTGTTTGTCCTCATTCTTTGTGATGTGTGCCAATCTCTGTGGTGTGAGATGATACCTATAGTTGTTTTGATTTGCATCTCCCTGATGATTAGTGATGTGGAGCATTTTTTCATGTGACTTTTGGCCATTTGTATTTCTTTTTTGTCAAATTGTCTATTTCTTTTCCCCTTTTTTTTTGGTGGGGTTATATGTTTTTTTCTTGTAAAGTTCTGTCAGTGCCTTGTATATTTTGGAGATTAGCTCCTTATCGGATGGGTATTGGGCATTTGTTTCTCCCCATCAGTGGGTGGCTCTTGTATCCTGGGCACTATTTCCTTTGAGGTGCAGAAGCTTCTCAGCTTAATATATTCTCATCTGTTAATCTTTGCTTTCACTTGTTTGAAGAGTATGGTTTTCTCCTTGAAGATTTCTTTAGTCTCAATGTCATGGAGTGTTTTACCTATGTCTTGTTCTATATACTTTACAGTATCAGATCTGATATCAAGGTCTTTAATCCATTTGGATTTGACCTTAGTACATGATGTTAGCTGGGGGTCTGAGTTCAATTTTTTGCAAGTAGCTAGCCAGTTGTGCCAACACCACTTGTTAAAGTGGCTTTCCTTGCTTCATTTAGGATTTCTTTCTCCTTTATCAAAAATTAGGTGATTGTGAAAAAAAAATTAGGTGATTGTATGTCTGGGGAACATCCTCTGAGTCTGCAAGCCTATTCCACTGATCTGAGGGTCTGTCTTTATTCCAATACCATGCTGTTTTGATAACTATTGCTTTGTAATACAGTTGAAAGTAATGCCTCCCATATTTCTTTTCCCAAGGATTGCTTTAGATATTCGAGAGTGTTTATTATTCCAAAGGAATTTCAAAAGTGTTTGATCCACTTCTTTGGAGAATGTCATGGGTATCTTTAGAGGGATTACAATTGATATGTATAATGCTTTGGGGAGTATTGCCATTTTAGCAACCACACTTTTATACTTTTACAGGCCTGGTAACATTTTCCGAATAAATCTTTCTTAATTCTCATCATTCATACTAAATTTTACATTTTTAGGATTTATTTGTTCCATATAAATTTTAAAGTATATTAGTATATAAGTATTCATAATATTAATGTTTTAAGTTTATATACCTATAAAAAGATAATTTTTGAAAAATAATTTCACTTTCTCAATGTATCATTATTTGCAATTTTGAAAAATCCCAGATTAACTCTATTTATCTATTACCACCTCCACCATAAAAGAGAAGTGATATATCCTATCCTATATACAAGATTTAAACATTGAAATACTTTAAGGGAACAACAAATAGTCAAAGCACCAGAACTGAAGTGCTTTTTTTCTATAAAATTGAGTTTACTTGGGTGGGGAGGGGTACTTGGACACTGGTAGAGAGAAGCGGGCTCTGTGGTGGCGGATGTGGTGTTGGCATGTTGTGTACATGAAAATTATAATTACAATAATGTAAATCCATATACTTCAATAAAAATAATTTTAAAATAATAACATTAAATAAACAATGACAAACAATGGCAATGATAACACACTCCTTTGTGTTGCCATTGATGTGTCTTCACTTGACCTTTAACAGATGTATCTGAATTAATTCGTTTTTTTTTAGGTCACACCCTTGGAATCCTGGCAGGTACTGGGGACCATATAGGATGCTGGGATTTGAACCGCAGTCTGTCCTGGATCGGCTGGTACAAGGCAAACACCCTACTGCTGTGCTATCTCTTCAGTTCCTGAATTAATTCTTAATTCTGAATTAACTAGTTTTCTGCTTGCATGTGTAAAAATGGTTGAGAGCTATGGGAAGTCACATTAGGGAATATATAAGCTCAATGTGCTACCTATCTGAGAGAAAGTTCCGTGATTATAAGTATAGAATTCTTGGTCTATTGTATTATATTTTTGGTCTATTATTATTATATTGAGAGCTAACCTACCAGTGCCAATTTGATTGCATTTCAATTCTGAAGTCAAATACAGTCTTTTTATTTTTATTTTTTTTGGTTTTGGGGTTACACCTAGCAGTGTTCAGGGGTTATTTGTAGATGTATGCTTGAAAATCACTCCTGTGGGTTCTTGGGACCCTATAGGAGCTGGGGGTGGAACATGAGTTGGTCACTTGCAAAGCAAAGGCCCTAACTATTGTTCAGGCCCAGATTCAAGTGATTTTTCTTTATCAAATAAAACCCCACAGCTTATTAAAAAGGTGTTCCTATTGAAGATAGTATTCCCAAAGTTTATAGTCACTCTGCACAACTCTACTTAGTTTTCCCCTCATGACTGAACTGTTCTGTAATCTGCTCCAAGAAAGAACAAATAATATCTGAATCTTAGGAACTTTAGGTTCTTTCATAGATAAATTTATTTTTTAATATATTTTATTCAAACACCTTGATTACATACATGATTGTGTTTGGGTTTCAGTCATGTAAAGAACACCACCCAATATCAGTGCAACATTCCCATCACCAATGTCCCAAATCTCCCTCCTCCCCCCGCCTATACTCTAGACAGGCTTTCTATAACCCTCATAGGTTCTCATTATTAGGATAGTTCAAAATGTAGATATTTCTCTAACAAAACTCCTCACTCTTTGTGGTGAGCTTCATGAGGTGAGCTGTATCTTCCAGCCCTTCTCTCTTTTGTGTCTGAAAATTATTATTGCAAGAATGTCTTTCATTTTTCTTAAAACCTATAGATGAGTGAGACAATTCTGCGTTTTTTCTCTCTCTCTGACTTATTTCACTCAGCATAATAGATTCCATGTACATCCATGTATAGGAAAATTTCATGACTTCATCTCTCCTGACAGCTGCATAATATTCCATTGTGTATATGTACCACAGTTTCTTTAGCCATTCGTCTGTTGAAGGGCATCTTGGTTGTTTCCAGAGTCTGGTTATGGTAAATAGTGCTGCAATGAATATAGGTGTAAGGAAGGGATTTTTGTATTGTATTTTTGTGTTCCTAGGGTATATTCCTAGGAGTGGTATAGCTGGATCATATGGGAACTTGATTTCCAGTTTTTGGAGGAATCTCCATATCGCTTTCCATAAAGGTTGAACTAGACGGCATTCCCACCAGCAGTGGATAAGAGTTCCTTTCTCTCCACATCCCTGCCAACACTGTTTATTCTCATTCTTTGTGATGTGTGCCATTCTCTGTGGTGTGAGGTGGTATCTCATCGTTGTTTTGATTTGCATCTCCCTGATGATTATGATGTGGAGTATTTTTTCATGTGTCTTTTGGCCATTTGCATTTCTTCTTTGTCAAAGTGTCTGTCCATTTCTTCTCCCCATTTTTTGATGGGATTAGATGTTTTTTTTTTCTTGTAAAGTTCTGTCAGTGCCTTGTATATTTTGGAGATTAGCCCCTTATCTGATGGGTATTGCGTGAATAGTTTCTCCCACTCAGTGGGTGGCTCTTGTATCCTGGGCACTATTTCCTTTGAGGTGCAGAAGTTTCTCAGCTTAATATATTCCTATCTGTAATCTATGCTTTCACTTGCTTGCAGAGTGCAGTTTCCTCTTTGAATATGCCTGTAGTCTTACTGTCCTGGAGTGTTTTGCCTATGTGTTGTTCTATATATCTTATAGTTTCGGGTCTGACATTGAGGTCTTTAATCCATTTGGATTTTACCTTCATACATGATGTTAACTGGGGGTCTAAGTTCAATTTTTTGCAAGTGGCTAGCCAGTTTTGCCAACATCACTTGTTGAAGAGGCTTTTTTTTTGCTCCATTTAGGGTTTTGTGCTCCTTTATCAAAAATTAGGTGATTGTATGTTTGGGGAACATTCTCTGAGTATTCAAGTCTATTCAACTGATCTGAGAGCCTGTCTTTATTCCAATACCATGCTAGGAAATAACATTAGAAATTTAGAAAATTTCCTTGGAATGAGCCCTCATCTCTTAGTAAAGATTATTTTTATTCCTAGAAGTGTTTTTGAAATATCTATTAAAATTTCACATGTTAGAAAGAAATTGGTGGGTGATTCCCCAAGTCTCCCACAGCCAAGACGTTTAAATTCATCTGTAGTGTTCCACTTCCTTATGGAGAGGTAAACAACAATTTAATCCTATTGTGGTTGCACATAATTAGTTTAATGGTACTAATGATGAAATTGTAAAATTCCCCCAGGTACTGATTAGTGAACCTGAATTTTCCTAAAGACGTTGCTATTGTGTAGAGACAAAAATTAATCCCTACAGGTGTCCAAATAGTAAACCAGTATTCCCCCAATAATTATGTACATTTTAAAAAGACCAACAGATAAGATACCTAGGTTCTATAACTAGTTATTTCTGCATAGAAAACATGGGTCTCTAGTAATATTATCAAATGTAATGTTTACATGGCCATTGCTAAAAGTTGGAATCCAAAATATATCCATGAAGTACATTAGTTAGGGCTGAACAAATTATGGTGAATAATTATTTGCCTGTGGAATAGTTTCTCAATTTATCTTGCTCTTATATTTTTGTTTGTTTTGGGACACATTTGGCAGTGCTTAGGACTTGCTCCTGGCTCTGGACTTAGTAATCACCCCTTGCTTCCTCAGGGTTACATATGTGGTGTTGGGGATACCCAAAACAAAGGTATTCCTCCACCTTCTTTCCTTTGAACCTATCCCTTTGATATGTAAAAAACCACCTCGATCTCATTCTACCTTCCCCTGCCAAGTGAATTGGGACTGTTTAATAAAGAAAAGGTTAGTGTGTGCAGGACAAGAACTATTCACTATACTATTGCGCTAGTTCAGTATTGAAATTTCTGACTCCTGCAAAAAGTTTCCCTAAAGAACATGCTCTCTTCTCTGTCAAGTATATATGAGAGCCCTAGATGCTTTTCCTTTTTTTTTAAATTACATATTTAAACGCTGTTGTTACAAGGCTGTTCATAAAACAATTGGGTTTCTTTTCATAGTTTCAAAATTGTATGTGTTTGAGTTTCAATCATATGATGCACAACACCCTTCACCAGTACACATTTCTTGCCATCAATATACCTTCCTCCTGCCTCCCCCCTCCCAACACCGCCCGCCTTCTTCTCTGCCTGTATCTGGGGACAGAAATTTTCTTCTCTCTCTTTTTCTCTCCCTCTTTCTATTTTTTCTTTTTAAATACTGTGGTTTGCAACCCAAGTGCCAGAGAGCAGAGGAGTGGCTAAAGCAAATGTATTTCCTTCTTTCTTTATTTCTACACAATGAATACTAGACAGCTGTTAAGAAAAATAAAGTCGGGGCTGGCGTGGTGGCGCTAGAGGTAAGGTGTCTGCCTTGCCAGCGCTAGCCTAGGACGGACTGCGGTTCGATCACGGGCGTCCCATATGGTCCCCCAAGCCAGGAGCAACTTCTGAGCGCCTAGCCAGGAGTAACCCCTGAGCATCACCGGGTGTGGCCCAAAAACCAAAAAAAAAAAAAGAAAGAAAGAAAGAAAGAAAAATAAAGTCATAGCATTTGCTTATACATGGATAGATATGGAGAATGGAGAATATATTATGCTGAATGAAATGAGTCAGAGTGAGAGGGATAGACATAGAATGATCACACTTATTTGTTGGATATAAAAAATAGTATGGTGATAATATTCAGAGACAATAGAGATAAGGGCCAGGAGGACCAGTCCATTGCAGGAATCTTGTGACAAAGAGTGGGAAATGCAGTTAGGACAGAGAAAGTGCTAGTATGACAATAATAGTTAGAAATGAAAGTAATATTTAATACAGAAACATGATACTAACAACAGAGACTATGTGAAAAATAAAGTGTGTTGGCACTGGATTAGTCATTTTTCAGTTGGTTGAATTATTTTTTAATGATTCCCTCATTTTCAGGGTTATTGTAAGGAGCATTGGTTTATTCTCCTTATAGATGCGACTTGAGTTTTTGTTTGAGTTTGATGATTTGATAGGACTAGAGTCTCTGTTTACTAGACCATGGGAGTTTCTTTGTTCTTCATTGTTTTTAAAGATTTGTGGGCATTGTGATTTGTGATTTAGATTTCCGTCTGAGATCTGAGCTTTATATTTAAGTTTACTACTATTCTTTATTATCTGTCAATCTAACAATGTCAGTTCCCTAACATCTATTTTGGTGTTCATATAGTAATCAGTGATTCTGTTTTTATGGAGGGCAATTGTGAAGATATTTGAGGGAAAATATCACAGCCAGAAAAACTTGGATTTAGTGTGCAAGGGTTAAAGTTGTCATACAGACACTAGAGCATCTTTTTAAGTTCTGAGTTCAAGAAGCAGATGGTGAAATGGGGGCAAGCAGTGAAGGGCTCAGGGACAGTGGGCTACTGAGGATAAAAGTCCTGGATTTACTTAGGTGACAAAAGAGGCCGGTGTCTGCATTGGGGTATGTTCTGGGTTACACAGGCAGTATAGAGGATTTCTGGTGCAGTACTCAGTAGTTCACAGCTTGGAGATGGTAGGGTAGGCATGGGACAGTTGGGAATGTGGGAAGGAATCTGGGGACATTGGTGGAGCAAGGGGACACTTTTGATGGGATTGGTGTTGAACATTGTATGCCTAAAACAACCCTATTATGAACAACTTTGTAAATCACAGTGCCTTAGTACAAATTTTAAATACCCAAAAATCCAATCAAAAGATGGAAAGAGAAGTGAACAGATACTTCAGTGAAGAAGATGAAAGTCATATTTTAAAAGTGTTTATTATCAGAGCCAGAGTGATAATACAGTGAGTAGGACATTTGTCTTGTATGCAGCTGACCCAGTTTCTATCCCTGGCAACCCATATGCTCCCTTGAATACCACCAGAAGTAACTCTGGAGCCAGGAGTAACAACTGAGCACTGCTGAGGGTGGCCCAACCCCACCAAAGTGTTTATTATCACTTTAAAAAAGCTTATAATTTTTTATTAAGAAATCATGATTTAAAAAATTGGATATGGAAAAGATTTATAATGTATGGAAATATTTCTATGCATATAGAAGTAACCTAAGTGCTCATCAGTAGAAAATAGTAAAGAATGTGTAATATATTATTTGATTTTATATAGTTGATTTTGGGGCATGCAGTTCCTGACAGGCACATTTAAAATTTCTGGTTGTTGTAATTTGATCTCTAGATTTCACTATTTTTAGCTCTGTGATTTAGATACATAGTTATACCATGCCTAAGACACTTCACTTCTGCTTTTGCTACTTTCCATCAACTTCTCCTTATTCTCCCCCACCCTCTTGATTTCTTTCCTCATTTTGTGGCTATGCCTGGTGGTGTTCAAGGGTTACTCCTGGTGCTGTGCCCAGAAGTCTTTCCTGGCAGGCATGGAGGACCATATGAGATGCTGGGGATCGAACCCAGGTCCATTCCAGGTCATCTGCCTGCAAAGCAAATGCTCCTATTGTTGTGCTATCACTCTGATCCTCTTTCCACCCTTATCTTTCTCCTTCCTTTACTCTGTGATCAATTATTTTCTAGGTACCCCCTTTAATACTTTTCATTCTTTATCCTATTATTTTAAAAACTACAGATAAGTGAGATAATCCTTTATTTGTTTTTCTTCTGGTTTACCTTACTTAACATGATATTCTTCAGTTTCATCTAAGTTGCAGTGGATTGCATTTCATCCTTCATGAGTAGCTGCATAGGAATTCATTATGTATAGGTATCTCACTCATCTGTCATTTGACACTTGGGTTAATTTCATATCCTAATAATTGTGATAATTTAGGCACAATAAATAATGTGTGCATAAAATCTTTTGAATGAGTGTTTTTATGACCTAAGGATAGATACCAAAACATGGGATTGCAGAATGCAACTTTCAGGTGAATATCAGGGACAGGTCACTAACAGATAAGGACCAAAAAGGGTTGCTATTGAATAGTGGCAGCTTTCCATGAGTTGGATTATCTCAGTGAATAGTTAAATTTTCATGATATTGTGAGTAACCTTTTATCTAGGAAAAACACTGCTGGGGTTCAGTAAAGGACTCTTGGTGAGGTACAAAGTAAGGGAAAATTTATATTGAATGAGTAGGCCCAAACTACACTAAAAATTTACAGTACATATTAGTCTTACTAGGAGGCTGCTGGATTTACTGAAGCTCCAAGACCTTGAAAAGCATCCCTGGTACCACCTTACAATTAGAGAGTAGACAAAATGGAAACATTGGGGAAGTTGGCCCAGGCTAATATCCTGTACTAGGTTCAATGTACAGAATAGGCTCAGATGTCTTCTCTGGCAGTTTTCCTGCTCCAGAACTCAGAAAACCAACACAAAATACATGTCAGTACCACCTCAGGTTGTTGTTGTTGTTGTTGTTGTTGTTGTTGTTGTTGTTGTTCTTCTTCTTCTTCTTCTTCTTCTTCTTCTTCTTCTTCTTCTTCTTCTTCTTCTTCTTTCTTTCTTTCTTTCTTTCTTTCTTTCTTTCTTTCTTTCTTTCTTTCTTTCTTTCTTTCTTTCTTTCTTTCTTTCTTTCTTTCTTTCTTTCTTTCTTTCTTTCTTTCTTTCTTCTTTCTTTCTTTCTTCTCTCTCTCTCTTTCTCTCTTTCTTTCTTTCTTTCTTTCTCTCTCTCTCTCTCTCTCTCTCTCTCTCTCTTCTTTCTTTCTTTCTCTTCTTTCTTTCTTTCTTTCTTTCTTTCTTTCTTTCTTTCTTTCTTTCTTTCTTTCTTTCTTTCTTTCTTTCTTTCTTTCTTTCTTTCTTTCTTTCTTTCTTTCTTTCTTTCTTTCTTTCTTTCTTTCTTTCATGGATTTTGGGCCACACCCAGTAATGCTCAGGGATTACTCCTGGCTATGTGTTCAGAAATTGCTCCTGTGTTGGGGACCAGATGGCCACCAGGGATCAAACCAGGAATGTCCTGGGTCAGCCACATGCAAGGTAAATGCCCTACAGCTGTGCTATCACTGTGGCCCTACCACCTAAGGTTTTAAGAGGATGGAATTTGCTACTCTTCTCTGTCTTTCCTGAACTCTGGAAGCTCTCCTCAGAGCCCTGGGAAGCGAACCCCAAAGAAACTACATTCGGGAGCTACCCAGCCAGCCAGTGAGTGAGTGAGAAATGGCTGCATGTGGGGGTTTTCAGGCAGAGTGCTGATTGCTTTACCTGAAAAGTCTCCACCGGGCTGTGCTTCTTCTGAGGAACTGAGCACCGGAAGGGAGCCCTGTCCTACCCTTCTCTGTCTTTCCTGAACTCTGGAAGCTCTCCTCAGAGCCCTGGGAAGCGAACCCCAAAGAAACTACATTCGGAAGCTACCCAGCGAGCCAGTGACTCTCCTCAGAGTCCTGGGAAGTGAACCCCAAAAATACAGCATTCTGAAGCTGCCCAGCGAGCGAGTGAAAACTACGCCTGACCAGTGGGGCCTGACTGTGAAAAACTGTGAGTGCTGCCTGTGTGTGTCTCTCTGCTATCCTGTTGCGTGAACCTCCTGAGAGTGGGCTGAAAAGAGGCTCCAGAAGGCACTTAGCTCCACTTCGCTACGCAGCCGTGCGCTCTTTCTAAAAAAAGAACACCATCACAAGAAGAAAAAAACCACACTAAGAACTGTGCTGGATCACAGAAGCAAGAATTTCTCTCCAGACTGTCTTATCTGCTGCATGCTTGGGCCTAAGATTTGATCCTGTGTGAGGCTTCATCCACGGAGGACTCCCCTACCTTGGAGGCAAGTCGGCCCATCCAGAAAGGGCGGAGCCAGAGGAGTGTGTTGCCTGCATCATATAACCAATGAATACCACCACAACACGTAGAAAAACCCACAATACAAGTGTGACAATGGGGAAACAACGCAGGCCAGCATCAGACATAGAGAATGAAGATGACAATTCTGATGACCAGTTAACGACCAACCAACTAATCAATCTCTCAGATAAGGACTTTAGAGTAGCAATATGGAATATAGTCAAAGAACTCAAAGAAACCATGAATAGAATAGAACAGAACACTAATAAGAATCAAGAAAATATGAAGACAGAAATCACAAAACTCCAAACTGAAATAACATGTCAAATAACAGGCCTGAAAAAATCAGTAAACGAAGTGAATGAAAAAATGGATAAGCTCTGGGACAGGGTATCAGAAGCTGAGAATAGACTTGGTGCTGTGGAAGATGAGATACATAACAATTCCATACAACAGGAGAGATTGGAAAAAAAATTAAAACAAATGAACAGACAATGGAAAAATTAGTCAAAGATTGGGAACAGATGAAAATAGAGGTCTATGATAAGATCAACAGAAACAACTTAAGAATCATTGGAGTCCCAGAGACCCAGGAAGAAAATTTCCAGGAAGAATCAACGGTCAAGAACATCATTAAAGAGAAACTCCCAGAGCTAAAGAATATATGTGATCAAATCCTGCATGCTCGAAGAGTACCAACCAAAAGAGACCCAAGAAAAACCACCCCAAGACACATCCTAGTCACAATGACAAATCCCACAGATAGAGACAGAATTCTGAAAACAGCAAGATCAAAAGGGGAAATTACATTCAAGCAAGCATCCTTGAGATTTACAGCAGACCTGTCACCAGAAACACTAAATGCCAGAAAGCAGTGGTGGGATATTGTGACAAGACTGAATGAAATGAATGCTTCACCTAGAATACTGTACCCAGCAAAACTCACTTTCCGGTTTGACGGAAGAATACATGGTTTCACAGACAAAAAACAGCTCAGAAACTTTACAGACTCAAAACCAGTCTTAAGAGAAAAACTGAAAGACCTAATCTAAGACAAGACTGACCAAAAGACACACCAAATTTCGATATAAAGATGGCATTAAATCCCAGGACAATTCTTTCTCTCAACGTCAATGGACTAAATGCACCAGTTAAGAGACACAGAGTGGCTAAATGGATCAAAAAACTCAATCCAACCTACCGCTGCCTACAAGAAACGCACCTGAATAGTCAGAACAAACATAGATTCAAAATAAAAGGCTGGAGAAAAGTTATCCAAGCAAACAACACCCATAAAAAAGCTGGAGTGGCCATACTAATATCAGATAATGCAAACTTTATACTCAGGAAGGTCGTAAGGGACAAAGATGGATATTTTATATTAATCAAGGGGTATGTAGAGCAGGAAGAAATAACTCTCCTAAACATATATGCACCAAATGAGGGGCCAGCAAAATATTTAAAACAACTGTTGACAAATCTGAAAAACAATATCAATAACAACACAATAATTGTGGGGGACTTCAACACTGCTTTGTCAACACTGGATAGGTCAACCAGACTGAAACCCAACAAGAATATACTAGACCTGAGGAGAGAAATGGAAGAAAGAGGCCTAGTGGATACATATAGGACACTCCATCCCCAGAAACCTGGATACACATTCTTCTCCAATGTACATGGGACATTCTCCAGGATAGACTACATGCTGGCACATAAAACATACCTCCAAAATATCAAGAGGATAGAAATTCTGCAGACTACCTTCGCTGACCACAAGGCTCTGAAATTATTTGTGAATTCCAAAGGGACTCAGAAGAAAAACTTTAACACCTGGAAGTTAAACAGCCTCATACTCAATAACCAGTGGGTCCGAGATGAAATCAAGAAGGAAATCAAAAGGTTCCTGGAAACAAATGACAATAAAGACACAAACTATCAGAACTTATGGGACACAGCAAAAGCAGTACTGAGAGGAAAATTTATAGCTTTGCAAGCACACATCAGGAAGGAAGAAGGAGCTTACCTGAGTAGCTTAATGACACAGCTAATAGAACTAGAAAGTACTCAACAAAAGGACCCAAAAATAGGAAGACAGAAGGAAATAACAAAGCTGAGAGCAGAAATCAACGAAGTGGAAACCCAAAAAACAATCGAAAGATCAACGCAAGCAGAAGTTGGTTCTTCGAAAAAATAAACAAGATTGATAGACCACTGGCAAACCTAACAAAGAAAGAGAGAGAGAGAAACTTGATAACTCGTATTAGGAATGAAAAAGGAGAGATCACTACTGATATGACAGAGATTCAAAGGGTAATCAGAAACTACTTTGAAAAACTCTATGCCACTAAAAATGAGAACCTGGAAGAAATGGATAAATTCTTGGACTCTTATAATCTTCCACGGTTGAAGGAAGAGGATGTAGCATATCTAAACACTCCCATCACCATTGATAAAATAAAAATGGTAATCAAAAGTCTGCCCAAAAACAAAAGCCCAGGCCCAGATGGATTCACTAATGAATTCTATCAAACTTTCCAAGAAGAACTACTGCCAATCCTGGCAAGACTCTTTCATGAAATTGAACAAGTGGAAACACTCCCAAATAGCTTTTATGAAGCCAACATCACCTTGATACCTAAACCAGACAGAGATGCTACGAAAAAAGAAAATTACAGACCAATATCGCTGATGAATGCAGATGCAAAGATCCTCAACAAAATCCTGGCAAATAGGATTCAATACCTCATTAAGAAGATCATCCACTACGATCAAGTAGGTTTCATCCCAGGAATGCAAGGATGGTTTAACATCCGTAAGTCTATCAACATAATACACAACATCAACAACAAGAAAAATAAAAACCACATGATTATATCAATAGATGCAGAGAAAGCATTTGACAAGGTCCAACACCCATTCTTGATCAAAACTCTCAGCAAGATGGGAATGGAAGGAACCTTTCTCAATATAGTGAAGGCCATCTACCACAAGCCAGTGGCAAATATTATCCTCAATGGAGAAAAACTAAAAGCCTTCCCTCTAAATTCTGGCACAAGACAAGGCTGTCCTCTCTCACCACTCCTATTCAACATAGCACTGGAAGTACTTGCTATAGCGATTAGGCAAGAAAAAATATCAAGGGAATCCAGATAGGAAAGGAAGAAGTCAAGCTCTCACTGTTTGCAGATGACATGATGCTCTACTTAGAAAACCCTAAAGACTCTACCAAAAAGCTTCTAGAAACAATAGACTCATATAGCAAGGTGGCAGGCTACAAAATTAACACACAAAAATCAATGGCCTTTCTATACACCAATAGTAATAAGGAAGAAATAGACATTAAGAAAACAACCCCATTCACAATAGTGCCACACAAACTCAAATATCTTGGAATCAACTTGACTAAAAATGTGAAAGACCTATACAAAGAAAACTATAAAACTCTGCTCCAAGAAATGAGAGGACATGCGGAAATGGAAACACATACCCTGCTCATGGATTGGCAGGATTAACATCATCAAAATGGCAATACTCCCCAAGGCGTTATACAGATTCAACGCTATCCCTCTAAAGATACCTATGACATTCTTCAAAGAGGTAGATCAGGCACTTTTGAAATTTGTTTGGAACAATAAACACCCTAGAATAGCTAAAGCAATCATTGGGAAAAAGAATATGGGAGGAATTACTTTTCCCAACTTTAAACTTTACTACAAAGCAATAGTTATCAAAACAGCATGGTACTGGAATAAGGACAGACCCTCAGATCAGTGGAATAGGCTTGAATACTCAGAAAATGTTCCCCAGACATACAATCACCTAATTTTTGATAAAGGAGCAGGAAATCCTAAATGGAGCAAGGAAAGCCTCTTCAACAAGTGGTGTTGGCACAACTGGCTAGCCACTTGCAAAAAATTGAACTTAGACCCCCAGCTAACATCATGTACGAAGGTAAAATCCAAATGGATTAAAGACCTCGATATCCGACCCCAAACCATAAGATATATAGAACAACACATAGGCAAAACTCTCCAGGACATTGAGACTTCAGGCATCTTCAAGGAGGAAACTGCACTCTCCAAGCATGTGAAAACAGAGATTAACAGATGGGAATATATTAAGTTGAGAAGCTTCTGCACCTCAAAGGAAATAGTGCCCAGGATACAAGAGCCACCCACTGAGTGGGAGAATCTATTCACCCAATACCCATCAGACAAAGGGCTAATCTCCAAAATATATAAGGCACTGACAGAACTTTACAAGAAAAAAACATCTAATCCCATCAAAAAATGGGGAGAAGAAATGAACAGACACTTTGACAAAGAAGAAATACAAATGGCCAAAAGACACATGAAGAAATGCTCCACATCACTAATCATCAGAGAGATGCAAATCAAAACAACAATGAGATACCACCTCACACCACAGAGAATGGCACACATCACAAAGAATGAGAACAAACAGTGCTGGCGAGGATGTGGAGAGAAAGGAACCCTTATCCACTGCTGGTGGGAATGCCGTCTAGTTCAACCTTTATGGAAAGCAATATGGAGATTCCTCCAAAAACTGGAAATCGAGCTCCCATACGATCCAGCTATACCACTCCTAGGAATATACCCTAAGAACACAAAAATACAATACAAAAATCCCTTCCTTACACCTATATTTATTGCAGCACTATTTACCATAGCAAGACTCTGGAAACAACCAAGATGCCCTTCAACAGACGAATGGCTAAAGAAACTGTGGTACATATACACAATGGAATATTATGCAGCTGTCAGGAGGGATGAAGTCATGAAATTTTCCTATACATGGATGTACACAGAATCTATTATGCTGAGTGAAATAAGTCAGAGAGAGAGAGAGAAAAACGCAGAATGGTCTCACTCATCTATGGGTTTTAAGAAAAATGAAAGACATTCTTGCAATAATAAATTTCAGACACAAAAGAGAAAAGAGCTGGAAGTTCCAGCTCACCTCAGGAAGCTCACCACAAAGAGTGATGAGTTTAGTTAGAGAAATAACTACATTTTGATCTGTCCTAATAATGAGAATGTATGAGGGAAATGTAGAGCCTGTTTAGGGTACAGGCGGGGGTTGGGTGGGGAGGAGGGAGATTTGGGACTTGGGTGATGGGAATGTTGCACTGGTGATGGGTGGTGTTCCTTTTATGACTGAAACCCAAACACAATCATGTATGTAATCAAGGTGTTTAAATAAAAAAAAAAGAAAAAAAAAGAGGATGGAATTTGTAAAACAAAACAAAACAAAACAAAACTGTATTTCATTGTAGACTGTCTTTCCTTGTGTGATTTTTTTTATAGCATTCACAGATCTGTGGAATTTTTTATTCATGGTTAATTCTCAGAAACAGACTCTGACAATGATTTTTAAACAAATTGTTTATTCAAAAAGTGCTCCCAGGATAGAATTATCAGGGCATGACAGAGTAATGCATGTGTAAATGTGAGTGAATGAGTGAGTGCATGTAAATGAGTTACGGAAAGTTAAACAGCTGTCTGCCAAAACTTTTGCATACAGAGGCCTTGAGGCAGATGGACCTGGTGTCCAAGATCACACCTGTAACATTTTATTCCATGTCTTGTTTGCCTTAAGTGAAATTTCTGGGAGAAAAGCTATGGACTAATATGCATGTAAACTTTGTTAAGAGCACAGCAAAAGAACTGGGAAGAAGTACCTCGAGGCTTTAGATTTGGGGTGATTTGTAGTCCTCTGCTTCTGCAGGATAATCTCATTCAGGTGTTGCTTGAATCTTTGGGTATCAACGTAATAGCCGAAGTGTGTGTGTGTGTGTGTGTGTGTGTGTGTTTGTGTGTCTGTGTGTGTGTGTTGTGTAAAAGTCAAGAAAATTTAGCACATTTTCAGCATCAATTTGAACCTCAAGTGGGAACTTTCAAAGAATAGGGAACAGGTTTTAATGGTGAATATACTGATTTCTAGACAGAAGGAGCATTGTTCCATTTTTAGAGAATTTTTCATGAAGAATTCATTTCTAAGTTCCATGCACAAAGCTCACCATAGTGGAAAGGGCACCTTTAGAAACCTGAATTCTTTGACTGGAAACGCCAGTGGGTGGGAATGGGGACTGAAAAGTGCAAGAAAAAGCAATGATGTCTGATTGTGGACTGATACCCGGCTTCATATTTGACCCTTGGCTCTCAAACTGTGGATCTTTCAGACATATGTGGAGCTCTCTTCTTATCCCACTACACTGTGCTCCTGTTATAGTAAAAGTGGAGGGAAGGAAAATGATTCCAAGTAATCTAATTAATTTAATTGTTTCTTTTAATATCATCTACCGAAAAGGTTAACGGTGAAAGTAGATAGTGGGATGACTGGTGGTGGGAAATAGTAAGAGGTAAAAGGAATCTCCAGCTAAGCAACTTCTTTGTCACCACACTTATGCCCAAGCAGACTACAAGGTAACAGTACATTTGACAGTGGCCATAGAATCAAGGAAAGCTAAAGAAACAGGGTTATGGTCCTTAAGAGGTCCAGCAACTACAGAGCTATAAGCCCCATCAAGGGTACAGGATTCCACAAACAGATCTGGAAATCAAACACTGAACTGTATAAAGAAGGACCAAGCCAGTATACACAGTACAAATGGACAGTGAAGGTATAAAATCAGGAAATCATGCACTGATAAAAAGAATGTGGTCAGTATGTTGGGAAGGACCTATTCCCATTAACTTAAACTGTATAATAAACTAGTTTTATAAACACCTGAAGTTTTGGTTGTAAAATTTTCATAAACTACTCAAGGAAATGAATAAATGAATGAATTCCTGAATTCCACAAATTCAGGAATGAGTCTTTTTGTGGTGATCCCTTACTCCTGACATATTGCATTTCACTGCTTAAGTAGAAACCACATGAAATTTGAGACACAAAATTCTAATCTTTATCTATAGGGAAGGGGGAAGGTGAGTCCAGCCAGCAGGGGTTCTGGAAGAGTTTGTTACCTATTAATGTAATTCCAAAAGCACATGGCTGAGAGTTATATGATTTGAGTGAAGTTTTTTTTAATTTCAATGATAGCCACAAAGTATTGTACAGTTATAGTGCAGTCCTTCTAAGGATGCCCATGACATTGTTCAAAGAAGTGGATCACCTTCCTGGAGCAGGATTTTTAGCCGGCACGGGTGGGCAGCTGGCAGGCCTCCTCATGTGCCAGCGGCCTGTTGGCCCGGCCTAGGGTAGGGGGGCCTGGACCTGGGTCACCCGACCCCCCTCTCCCCCATTCCTCCGGATCTCCAGGTGGGTTCCTGGAAGGAGTTGACGGGGCACCCTGGGTTTTCCCCACTCCCAGGCCGGGTCTGTCTGGAGACTGGCCTAGGGTGGGGCTGAGGGGGTGGAGTTTGATCTGGTGGGTGGCAGATAGCTGCTCAGCTATACTCAGGCTGTCACTGGCAATTTCATACCAGTCTACATTTTGCAAAATGTATGCTCCTCTCAACCATCAGTACCCCAGATTTACCCTTCTTAACTTCAGTAACACACAGTTCTAATCTCTGACCTAAGACATACAGTAGATCTAACAAATCCTAGAACTATTTAGAAGGACACAAATTGAACATATATTGAACACATATATCTTTTGTGTATTTTATGGGTATTTTCTTTAACAGATATAACTCTCTATATATTCTTCTACCATAATGTTTCTATCCACTTTTCATATTGTCTTTTCTTTGTAAGCTGTTCAGTAAGGATTGTTTTTGGAACTGTCCCTCAGTTTGATGCCTATGATTGAACTATGTCATGGAATTTGCTGGTCTTGTTTCTATTGCCTCCAGATGCACCAATAACGCTTCATGGCATTAATCCTTGTTTGCATAGACACATTAAAATGGGAAACACCATACATACAGATAAGTTCTTATCTAATAAATCTCAGTACAATGTACCTTACACCCTGATCATTGATATAACGACCTGGCACAGGCCTCAGAAGAATGGGCATCCTCCATTCACGCCAGAACCAGGCAAGCTGTCTACGAAACATCCAAGGTCTTATATAGCAACAGCTGGAAGCAGTCCTCTACCAGGAAAGACACTACCAAGGGTCTGACATCGACCTCCTAAAAAGAGACTTCCGTTTACACTGAGAAGACTTGACAACAACAATGACCTGCTCTACAGGACATGGTTCTCTCTATTGCCCCTTAAGTGTGAGGTGAAACGAGAGGATGCTCTGCACCATCCTGACTGCAATATGGGATATGCAGACTCCAGGATCTTTAATACAGAAGCATGATACCAACAACAGAGACTATGTGAGGAATGGAGGTGTATTGCCACTACAGGCGATGACTTGAATTGGACAAACTAGTTTGCCTGGAGCCTAGAGTCAGTCCTGTGCCAGGAAACTTCAGGGGTAGGGTCTCCTTGTATTTAGACCATAATTTGTCTTTCCATGTCCCTTATGTTTTGGTGGGCCTATGCAAACAAATGCCACTTTAATACCATTTTTTACTATGTTCCCTTGACTCCAATCCTTAAGAAAAACAACCCACTAAAACTTTTGAGGTTAACTTAAACTAGTAAGCATGTGCATGGAACTAGAGAAATGTACTTTGCCCTCAATGTTTATGGAGTTACATAAGTCTAATGTCTTTAGATTATATTGTGTGCTGCTAAGAAATAGTATGTACTACAACTGGGGATTTGAGGGACAAAGTAATTGTATTGTACATGGGTTCAGTTTTGTTTTTCTTAATATTCTTTGGCTGAAAGTTCAAGGCTGGGATATCATCAATGGGACTACCGAGAATTCTGTTTATGGGTGATTGGGCTTCCACTGTAACTTTACCCTGTCCTCTTTCTTTGCATCTTTGTTGTCATAATTAAAATAAAAAACAAAACAAAACAAAACAAAAAAAAGTTACATTAAAAAAAAAAGAAGTGGATCAAACACTCCTGAAATTTATTTGGAACAATAAACACCCAGGAACAGCTAAAGCAACCATTAGGATAAAGAAGATGGGAAGCATCACTTTCCCCAACTTTAAATTGTATTATAAAGCAATAACACCATATTGGAATAAAGTCAGACCCTCAGATAAATGGAATAGAATTGAGTATTTAGAGAAATGTTTCCAAGTATACAATCAATTAAAAATCATTGATAGGAGCCAGAGCGATAACACATCAGTAAGGCATTTGCCTTGCATGCAGCCAACACAGGACAGACCCCAGCATCTCATATGGTCCCCTGAGTCTTCCAGGAGCGACTTTTGAGTGCAAAGCCAGGACTAACTACTGAGTGCTACTGGGTGTGACCCAAAAAATAGAAAACACAAATCTTTGTTAAAGGGGCAACATAAAATTCAAAATTAAGCAAGGAAACCCTCTTCAACATGTGAAATTGGGAAGACTGGTCAGCCACATGCAAAAAAAGCAAACTGAGACCTCCATCTAATACCATGCATAAAGGTCTAATCAAAATGAAGTGGTGAGCACAGCCAGAGAAATAACTACACTAACAACTATCATGACAATAATAGTGAGAGAAATAGAATGCCTATTTTAAAGACAGGCAGGGAGTGAAGGAGGAGGAAAATGGGGGACACTGGTGGCAGGAAGATTGCAGTGGTGAAGGACAGTGGACATTTTATAACTGTAACCCAACTATGAAGATGTTTATAACCATGGTGCTTAAATAAAAATATCATTATTGAAAAAATAAATGTTGATACTGGAACAATAAACAGTCAGTAGAAATTGAAGTCTTTTGATGCTCCTAGTCACTTCCCTCCCTCTCACTCTTCCTTCCTTTGTTCTTTTTCTCCCTTTCTTTCTTTCTCTTTTCCTTTATTCCTTTTTTCTTTTTTCCTTTCCCTATTGGATTGGCCCTCGAGAGACTGTAAATTTGGTCTTTTACTATTAAAAAGTATATACATAGCACCAAGTATGGCACCACTTGAGTTTCTTTATGTTATGATAATGATAGTGAAAAATTATTATTTAAACAAAAATTTATTTTTAAACAAAAATTATTATTTAACAAAAATAAAATGATTATTTAAACCACAATCATACAACACTCAAACATTAGGTGGAAACTAGATTATATTTAATAAATGAGTAATGAATGATAGTAAATGAACGATAATAGTCACTAATCTCTGCATTGTTTTATTTCTTTTCTTTCTGAGGAGAAAATTTATTGGAATTCTTCATATTTTCACAGAATCTCAAGAATAACCCCTTCCCACTACCAACTATCATCTTTCTGTTCTTTCACTGTGACCTAATATTTATGGGAAGTTACACTCATTTCGTTATTTTCTTAATTACTCAAGATAGAATTTACCCTACGTTGTTTGTCCCCAGAGAATAAGAACCCAACCTTGATTCAGCTCTGATATGTGTCCAATGCTATCAAAAGCAAATTATGCTCTCTTGGCAGTACCAGGAAATGAGTTCTTGAAAAAATATCATACAGGCTTTAGCTTTGCCAAGAATATAACCACACATCTTGATCTTGAGGCAAATAGTCATTGGTCTTCCAGTTGCCTGATACCCTGATCCAGAGTGTCAAATACATTGGAGGTATTTTCTGTTTTAATTCTGGTTAAAGTCTCTTAGTGAAAACAGGACCTGGTCTTCAATTCTCTTGCAGTGATATTTAACAACTGTAAGTATCATAAGAACCCTAAAACATTAATTTGTGGGTCTTCCTACAGTGAGTTCTTCAAATTGGGACATTGGTGATGGGAATGTTGCACTGGTGATGGGTGGTGTTCTTTACATGACTGAAACCCAAATACAATCATGTATGTAATCAAGATGTTTAAATAAAATATAAAGAAAAAAATAAAAAAATAAAAAAATTTAATGTTATTTTCAAAATGAAGTTGGATTGTTAATGTCTGAAAGAAGAGTGCATTTCAAATGATCTTGCCTTATGTGAGAATTTTAATTTAATTTCTTTTCCAGCTTTATTCACAAAGAATTGACAATTACATTGGGCAAATTTAAAGTACATAATGCGTTGGTTTGTTATACTTATATGTTGAAAAATAATTACTACTATAGTATTGTCAACACTTCTACTACATTACATAATTATTTTATTTTTTATGGAGGGAACATTTAGGAGATACTTTATTAATAACTTTCAACTATATAATCCAATATTATTAACTATAATCAACCTATACTATTTAGTTCCCTAGAATCTGTTAAACAACTAACTGAAAGATTGTATGCATTGACCAAATTTTCCCATTTTCTGTATACTTCCAGCTTTGATATAAACATTCTTCTTACTTTTTTTATGAGTTAGACTTTATTTGACTTCATTTATAAGTATTATTATACAGTACTTATTTTTGTCTAATTTCAGATGTCACAATACCCTCAAGGTATTTTAACTAATAGCAAGAGTAAAATATTTTTATTAATAAGTAAGTGAGTGGAAAGAGAGATAGCACAGCAGGTAGGATATTTGCCTTGCACATGGCTGACCTGGGTTCAATCTTCAACATTCCAATGGTCCCTCAAGCCTGCCAGGAGTGATTTCTGAGTGTAGAGCCAGGAGTAACTTCTGAGTACTGCCCGTTGTGGTACAAAAAATAAAACCAAAACCAAATCAAACAAACAAATGAATAACATATCACACATTCTTGACTATTTTTTACTGATGAGCACTTAGGTTGCTTCTATATGTATAGGAATATTTTCATACATTATATATCTGTTTCATATCCATTTTTATGTATTTTTAGAATACTCAGAAGTGGGTTTGCTGAAGCATATGGAATTTATATATATGTGTGTGTATATATATGTATATATATACATATGCAATACATATTGGTTTTTGGGTCACACTGGAGGCACTCAGGGGTTACTCCTGGCAGGCTCAGGGGATCATATGGGATGTCGGGAATTGAACCAGGATGGTCCTGCGTTGGCTGCATGCACGGCAAGTGCCCCTACCACTGTGCTATCGCTCCAGCCCTGGGATTTTTATTTATTTATTTATTTATTTATTTATTTATTTATTTATTTATTTATTTATTTATTTATTTATTTATTTATTTATGGTTTTTGGGTCACACCCAGCAGTGCTCAGGATTACTCCTGGTTCTATGCTCAGAAATCACTCCTGGCAGGCTTGGGGGACCATATGGGATGCTAGGATTCGAACCACCATCCTTCTGCATGCAAGGCAAACGCTTTACCTCTATGCTATCTCTCCGGTCCTGGAATTTTTTTTTTAATTATTTGAGAAAGCATCACAATTTTTCCACAGCAGCTGCACCAATTGACATTCTTATAAACTATGCTCAACTTCCCTTTTTCTCTATATTCTTTTCTCTACACATTTATTATTTCTTTTGTTAAAAAAGCAGTTTATTTATTTTTTGTTTGTTTGTTTTTTGGGCCACACCCGGTGGCTCTCAGGGGTTACTCCTGGCTATCTGCTCAGAAATAGCTCCTGGCAGGCAGGCACGGGGGACCATATGGGACACCAGGATTCAAACCAACCACCTTAGGTGCTGGATCGGTTGCTTGCAAGGCAAACACCGCTGTGCTAGCTATTTATTTATTTATTTATTTATTTATTTATGTTTTCATTTACTTATTGGTTTTTGGGTCATACCCGGTGATGCTCAGGGGTTACTCCTGGCTCTGTGCTCAGAAATTGCTCCTGGCAAGCTCAGGGGAACATATGAGATGCCAGGAGTCGAACCGGTTCGTCCTGGGTTGGCTGCATGCAAGGCAAATGCCTTACTGCTTACTTACTTTTTAGGATAAAGCCTTTTGAAGAAGTGTGAGGATATCTAAGTCTGTTTTTAAACTTGCCTATCCCTGATGATTAATGTTATATAATATTTATTTTTGTCTTTTGGGCTATCTTGGCTCAGTGTTTGAGGGTCACTAATCATAATCATAATCATGCAATACCAGGGATTGAACACAGTTGTCCTGCGTGCAGAGCATATACTCAGCCAGTTGAGCTCTTTCTCTAGTCCAATGATTAGTGATCATAAATACCTTTTTCGGGTAATGTTGAATATTTGTCGTTTGGAAAAATATTTGTATCTCTTACAGCTAAATCCATTTTTTAGGGGGTATACATGGCAGTGCACAGACTTTACTTTTACCTCTGTGCTGGGGGTCACTCCTGGTGGGGTTTGTGAGAGCATCTGGAATTCTAGGGATTGAACCTGGTTAGGCCACATACAAGGCAAGCATATTGCCTGATATTCTATTGTTCTTCTGAAAAGTTATATATCTCTATTATCAAAAAACTTTTTACATTCTGTTAATTTAGATATTTTAAGCATTCTATAATAAGGTTTTATGGGTTAGTTTTACACATTTTATATTGGATTTATTCTTAGGTATTTGATTCTTTGTGAAGTTAAATTGTATCACTTGAAAATTTTCATCCTTTTATTTTTGGTTTTTGGGTCACACCCAGCAGCACTCAGGGGTTACTCCTGGATCCATGCTCAGAAATCACCCCTGGCAGGTACAGGGGATCATATGGAATGCTGGGATTCGAACCACCGTCCTTCTGCATGAAAGGCGAAAATTTTCATCCTTTATCTTGCTGATTACATGCAAGCACTTTAGAAAATTGGCATTATTGATTACATTTGAAGTTCTTCAAAACTAAATGGCAGATACATGCAGACCTTTACCTCAAATCTCTTTTTTCATCTTTTGTAACACAAAAGACAGAGCAACGAAAGTGAACAAACCATTGTATAAAAACATAAAAACATGAAAGGTGCATACTGGACAGGGCTTTCTGCATTGCCCATTAATTGCGAGTTAAAATTAGACGCCGCTCCGCACCATCCTGACTTCAGTGTAGGATATACAGATTTCAGGACCTTCAATACAGAAACGTGAGATCAACAACAGAGACTGAAAAATATAACTGTATGGGTACTACAGACAATGACCGGGATTGGACAAACTAGTTTGCCTGGAGCCTAGAAATGGTCTTATGTCAGGAAACTTCAGGGGTAGGGTCTCCTTGTCCTTAGGCCAAAGTTTTTCCTTTCCATGACCCCCATACTTTGGTGGGCCCATGCAAACGATAATTGCCATACCAACATTGTTTTTACAGTGCTCCTTTGACTCCAAACATTTAAGAAACCACTAGTAAAAATATCTGGAACTGCAAAAAAAAAAAAAAAAAAAAAAAAAAAGGTTTACATTAGTGTTAACATATATGCTTTTAGATGCACTAGCGTTCTGGGGGATAAAGGAGGGAGATAAGGGATATATGCTTGGGAACAGGGATGAAGGGAGGACAACACTGCTGGTGGAAAGGCCCTCATTTATTGTCTCAAGAACAATTCCTTGTCTTGGCAAATACTATGCTCCTCAGCTTTTTCTAATTTCTTACTGAGAAAAGCTGAGCAAGCGCTTTACTTCTAGAGTTGGCTCCTATTTTCTCTATCAGTCCTGAATTCCATGAGACTAAATGTTTTCTTTATTGCCATTCTTTTCTTGTACTGGGTTTCTTGGAATTTTTTACTTCAGACATTGCGCTTTTTCCTAAAATTACATCCACTTCATTTAAAAGAGATTCCTTCATGTCTTCAAACATTAAGTCCAGATCTTCTTTTTCCTTTTTAAACAATTTTATTGTGACCAAAGTGAATTACAAATCGTTCACAGTAATATATATATATATTTTTTTGGTTTTTGGGTCACATCCGGCGGTGCTCAGGGGTTACTCCTGGCTGTCTGCTTAGAAATAGCTCCTGGCAGGCACAGGGGACCATATGGGACACCGAGATTCGAACCAACCACCTTTGGTCCTGGATTGGCTGCTTGCAAGGCAAACACCGATGAGCTATCTCTCCGGGCCCTCACAATATTTAAGGTACATAGTGACATTAATGCAGGGCCATTCCCACCACCAATGTTGTCCTCCCTCCACCCCTATTCCCAGCATGCATCCTACATCTTCCTCTCTTGCCCCCCAGTCTGCTAGTGTAACTGCTTCCCTCTGTACATAGCTTGTTGTAGACTGATATTGATTCTGTTGTCATTGACTTTGGGTTTGGTGTTTGAGTCTGATAATTTTTATTTCCCCTAAGTGTGCAAAGGCCTGCTTGGTCCTGGTACCTTCCATTTTTATTTTTTCCCCTCTCAATTCATGAGACAGAACAAGATGATTTATGTTATGTGGTTCTGTTGGAAAAGAAAACAAAAAACAAACAAATAAAAAACAACTGGGAGGATTCCTTCTAGAGGTTATAAATATTAATTCAAAGGAAGAAAGGGAAAAAGAGAAGAAAAACAAAGCAAAAAAAAAAACCAACAAAAAACAAAAAAAATCAGCATCTACAAAAATATTTGTATATAATCCATGCCTGTAGTGTATATAGCCCCTTCTGTATAGTATCCCTACTACTCCCCTCCAGAAATCCTCCTATTCCTTCAACCCTCAATCCCAATCTGATATTCCTCCTTATTAAAAAGAAAAAAAGAAAAAAAAAAGGGAGAGCAACCAGGTACTAAAAACAGCCACCTTCATATAATAACCATGTGAATAAGGGAAAATAAAAAATTAAAATAATTTAAAATAAAGGAAAGAAAAATGAAAATAATAGAAGAGAGAAGAAAAATAAATAGTAAGAAGAAAAATAAAATAAAACAAACAAACAAAAAAAGAAAAACAACAAAAAAAATCAAAGGAAGGAGTGCTGGTGTGACAAGGTTTTTTTGCCCTTTTTTTGTATAGGCACAGTAAGTATTGGGGAAATTAGAAAGGGAGCCCCATGGCCTAAGAGATACAGGGTTTCTCTACCCTTGAAGCATACTGCCAGGCTCCATACATGCTCTTTTTTGTTTGTTTGTTTGTTTGTTTTGTTTGTTTTGTTTTTGGGCCACACCCGGCAGTGCTCAGGGGTTACTCCTGGCTGTCTGCTCAGAAATAGCTCCTGGCAGGCACGGGGGACCATATGGGACACCGGGATTCGAACCAACCACCTTTGGTCCTGAATCGGCTGCTTGCAAGGCAAACGCCTCTGTGCTATCTCTCCGGGCCCCATACATGCTCATTTTTACACCCCAAGGTCTTTTTATGGTGCCAGGAAACTTTCCACTCAGTTGTGGATGATAAAATCCGGCCTCTGTAGCTATAGATCTTGGTACTTGCACAGGTCATAGGACGAAGCCTAGGACAGTCTTTCTTTATGGTTCTAGAAGTTCTGTTCCATCACTGTTGTTGTAATCAGTCTTCTGTAATTAGTGGTCTTGGTTTTTGCTCAAATCCTAGGACAAAGCCTATAATAGAGTCTTTTAGTATGGTTCCAGAAGTTCTGCTCAGTTGCAGTTGTCATAGTCAGACTTCTGGAGATCTTGGTTTTTGTACGAATCCTACGCTGAGGCCCAAGCTAGGATTTTTCTTATTGGTCCCACAATAGTTTCTTCCCAGTCCATGTTTGTCAAAGTCAGTCTTTTGTAGTTAGAAATTTTGCATAGAGCAAAAGATGACATGTCTTCTGATTTCATCATTCTGTTAAGCGATGAGATAGGGCAACCATCTCTTAGATCAAGTTGTTGCCGTTTCCTTGTGTCATGATGGCATATCAAAACTGGTGCAAGTTGGTACCAGAGCAGAATTAAGAATTTCTCTGGGCCGGCGAGGTGGCGCTAGAGGTAAGGTGTCTGCCTTGCAAGTGCTAGCCAAGGATCAGGACCACAGTTCGATCCCCCGGTGTCCCATATGGTCCCCCCAAGCCAGGGGCAATTTCTGAGCGCTTAGCCAGGAATAACCCCTGAGCATCAAATGGGTGTGGCCCGAAAAAACAAAAACAAAAACAAACACAAGAATTTCTCAGGAAATTTGGAATTTGGTTCCTGGTGTTGTTGCTGGGAACTGTGTTGGTCCTACATCTGGTATCTAAGATTCTGGATTGGACGGTCGCTGTCAAATCACATGGAGTCTAAGTTTGGTCCTCATGACACATGCTCAGGGTGGGAGGTGCCCTGTATTATAAAATGTATGTATTTTTATCCCTAGGAGATAAGAGCTTGTTTCTGTGCATAGGATTTTCCCTTTATTGAAATGCCTATGCAAAAGGGGATGGTGCCATATTATATTGCTGGTGCATTTGGGGGTAAGAATAACAGACTACACAATCTCTGTGCTCAGGTTTTGACCTGAGCTTTTATCCAAGGCAAGACTTTTTCTTGTAAGTATTTGTGCCAAGCAGAATCAAAGCAGGTGAAGTTAAATATATATATGAAATAAATAAAAATAAATTTGAAAAAAGTAATTAAAGAAGATAAGGGATGAGGAAGCTACCTATACATTTGGGAATAAACTGATTAAGAGGAATTATTATGGGCCGGGCGGTGGCGCTGGAGGTAAGGTGCCTGCGCTAGCCTAGGACGGATCACGGTTCGATCCCCCAGCGTCCCATATGGTCCCCCAAGAAGCCAGGAGCAACTTCTGAGCGCATAGCCAGGAGTAACCCCTGAGCATCACAGGGTGTGGCCCAAAAACCAAAAAAAAAAAAAAAAGAGGAATTATTATAGAGGTATTTAACATACAGAGGAAATATAGGCATCCCTATTAAATCTTTTGAGATATTCAAAAGATTATGTGAAGGGGTGGGCTCCAGGTACATTTTCATCCCCCACCTTGGTAATTAAGTCCAGATTTTCTATCAAATCTTTAATCATCTTTGTAATAATTGCTGAGATATCTCTGAATTTTAAACCCATTAACTGGACAATTTCTTAGTCATTTCCTGTAATTTAATGCTTTCCATATGGTTGGTAGCCTCCTGCTTCTTTGTAAGTCTAGGAATTTTGGATTGCACAGAGTATTGCAAATGTTATCAAAACAGAATTTTTGTTTCCTGGAGAGAAATGTTTGCTTTCGTAAGCCTGCTAGCTTTCCAAAACTCAATTTTTAAATCAATATGTGGGTGGAAGGAATCCAGCCAGAGGGTTGAGACAAATACATTTTCTATTTCTTTTTAAAATAATTTGCTTTCACTTATCTATAAACAAATGTATTATAGTCAACTATGTGATCCATTTTTTTAAAAATAAAGTTAAAAAAGCCCCAACAGGTTTTATATGAAAATTCTGAGAAAGGGCAAAGAGGATAAGGAGAGAATAATGTGTTCAAGAGAAAATGCATACTTCTCCAAAGGCAGAAAGAAGCATTAAAAAAGGAAAGTATGAGCCAGGAGTGACCCCTGAGCATCGCCAGGTGTGGCCCAAAAACCAATGAATAAATAAACTGTTTTAAAAAATTAAAAAATAAAAAGGAAAGTATAAAAGTACACATTTCAAGAGGAAAAATGCTGGTGATATGCACGTGGGCACCATGTGTATGGGTCCAAGGAGCATGTGGGTACTGAAATATTAAAAAACAATCTCATTCACAATTAGGCCCGGAAAACCAAGTACCTCAGAATCAGTCTAACTGAAGAGGTGAGAGAAGTATACAAAGAAAACTACCAAAAAATAATTAAGAAACAAAAGGGGAGAGAAGGAAGTTGAAACACATGTACTGCTTATGGATTGGGAGGATTAAGATGGTTAAAATGACAGTACTTCCCAAAGCACTGTACAGAGTTAATGCAATTTATATAAAAGTATTTATGACTTTTTAAAAAAGAAATAGATCAAATACTCTTGAAATTCAAATGGAACAATAAACAATAAGCAATAAAGCTAAAGACATTCTTGGGAAAAGACAATGAAAGGCATCACTTTACCCAACTTCAAACTATACTATAAGGTGGTAGTAATTAAAGCAGCATGGTATAAAGGAAGACCCTCAGATGAATGGAATATCTTTCAGTATCCTGAGACAAATCCTTAGGTGTATGATCAATTAATCTTTAACAAATAAAAAAGCAAGAAATACAAAGTGGAGCAAGGAAAGCCTCTTCAATAAGTCATGTTGGGAGAACTCTCAGCTTCAAGAAAGATGAATGAATTGAAGCAAATGAATTCAGACCTCTTTCTAATGCCAGGCAAAAAAGTAAAATTAAAATGGATTAAATATATTTATATGGGGCAGGAGAGATAGCACAGCAGTAAGACGTTTGCCTTAGATGCAGAAGGATGGTGGTTCAAATCCTGGCATCCCATATGGTCCCCCGAGCATGCCAGGAGTGATTTTTGAGTATAGAGCCAGGAGTAACCCCTGAGCGCTGCTGGGTGTGACCCAAAAACAACAAAAAATAATATGTATATATTTATATCAGTTTTAAATCCATACTGTACATACATAGAATAAAATGTAGTCAGAATGCTTCATGACATTGAAGCTAAAGGCAGCTGCAAGGATGAACAACCAATTACCAAGCAATTGGAAGTAAATATAAACAGATGATTGTAATAAGAATAAGAAGAATAAGAATAAGAAGAATTAGAATAGAATAAGAAGCTTCTTCACCTCAAAGGAAACTGATCAGGATACAAAGTCTGCTCATAGAATCAGTGAGATTGTTTACCCAAAATCTATCTGGCAAGCAACATTTTAGATATAAAGACACTGGTAAAACTTAACAACAACAATAACAAAACCCCAAACATCTAACCCTAACAAAGAATGATTTAGAAGAGGTGAATGGAAACTTCCTTAAGGAAATACAAATGGCAAAAAAAAAAAAAAAACAACCAAACACGTGAAAAAAATATCCTGTATTATTAATCATCAGAGAGATGCAAATCAAAACATTAGATCTTATTTTACATCATAGAGCCTGGCATACATCAAAAAGCACAGGAACAACTAGTAGATTCGGGGAGAAAGGGATTTATTCACTGCTGGTAGGAATGTCAAATGGTTCTAGCTATTTTTGGAAAACATTATTGTCATTCCTCGAAAACTAGAAATTGGCTTTCACTCAATGTAGCAATATCAATCCTGGGAAACCTTAGTGTATACCCTAAGGACCCAAAAATACAATGCAGAAAAGGCATCTGTACTCCTATGTTCATTATAATGCTGTTCACAATAGCTAGAATCTGGAAACAACCCAAGTGGCTGACAACAGATGAGTGCCTAGAGAAATAAAGGTACATCTACACAATGGAATAATATGCATACATTAGAAAAAAATGAAGTCTTGAAATTTTCTTATACATAGAGAGTATCATGCTGAGTGAATTGAGTCACAGAAAGAGGTACAGTCATAGAATAACTATATTGATTTGTGGGATAGTAAAAAAATAACAATATAAAAATAATAACTAAATTATTCTGAATTTAAAATATTATTCAAAGGCAATGCAACTGAAGTCTAAGAGGACTGGGAATTGGCAGGAAGCTTTTCACAAAAAGGTTCGGATTGCACTTAGGACAGAGAAGGGACCATTTTCACAATAATAGTTGAAAATAGGGCCCGGAGAAATAGCACAGCGGTGTTTGCCTTGCAAGCAGCCGATCCAGGACCAAAGGTGGTTGGTTCGAATCCCAGTGACCCATATGGTCCCCCGAGCCTACCAGGAGCTATTTCTGAGCAGACAGCCAGGAGTAACCCCTGAGCATTGCCGGGTGTGGCCCAAAAACCCAAACCAAAACAAAACAAAAAAAACCCAAACAAATGAAAATCATTCTAGAATAAAGTGGGGCCTGAAAGGAGATAAAGTGAGAGAATGACACGCTGTCAGTAACTTGGCAAACCGCAGTGCCTAAAAGAGAAAAGAGAAAGGAGATAATAAAAAAAAGAGAGAAAAGAGAAAAAAGAGAGAGGCATGGTGAAAGAGAGTGAGAGATGGAGATAGAGAAAATAGTGTTTGCTATAGAGGCAGGCTATAGAGGTAGAGGACTATGAGGGAAACTGGGGGACATTGGCTGTGAAAAGTGTATACTGGACAGCTGTTAAAACACTGTATGATTGAAACTCAACCACCAACAACTTTGTAACTGTGTATCTCATGATAATTCAGTTAATTAAAAAAAACCCTCAGCATCTGCTATCAAAGAACCATATAGAGAAACATTAGATTTAACAGATTAGATTTAACTGATTTAAAATCAGACTTAACTGAAACTTCAGCCAAGAAAGGACTGGTATGACATATCACAAACACTCAATAATAAAGACTTCCAACCAACAATTGTCTATCCTAACATTTATCAATCAGATTTGAAATAATGATAAAAAATTATTTTTTTTTTGGTTTGTGGTTTTTGGGTCACACTGGTGGCACTCAGGGGTTACTCCTGGCTCTACGCTCAGAAATTGCTCCTGGTGGCACAGAGGACCATATAGGATGCCGGGATTCGAACCACCATCCTCTGCATGCAAGGCAAATGCCCTACCTCCATGCTATCTCTCCAGCCCTGATAAAAAATTTTCTTTAATACAAGCAATGAAGTGATTCGTTGCTATTAAATTTACTTTTGAGAAGTACTATATGATTATCTATAAAAGACAAAGAAACCCCACTCAGACGTAAGAAGATAAATTTAAAAGAACTTTAAATTAAGGAAAGGAAGTGAGTAATATGGAGGTTTACTCAAATTAAATAAGTTAAAACCTGAGCCAAAACAGAAAGAAACATTATTTCTCTCCCCTCTCCCATCTGTCATGTTACTTGTAATACAGTTTGCTCCCTTGCTTCTGACAAATCAATTAAATACTTAGAGATTCCAATAACTCCCTCCTTGGGTTTGATTAATTTTCTAAAGTGACCAACAAACTCAGTGAAACAATTATGTTGACCAGTTTATTAAAATATGATAAATAATATAAAAGAATATTCTTGTGGTAAAGGTGCATAGAACAATGTATGGAAAAAGAGTGCACAGCTCTCTCTCTGGGTGTATTACTCTCCAAGCACCTTCACATGTTCACCTTTTCTTTGGTTTGTTTTCATTTTGGGGCCTCATCCTCAATGCTCAGGTGTTATTTATCCATGGCTCTACACTCAAATCTTACTCCTGGAAGTTCTCAGGGGACCATATGGAATGACAGGGATCAAACCCAGGTTGACAGCATAGAAGGCAAGCACCTTTCCCATTGTACTATGGTTCCAACCCCACTTTGCATTTTTTTTTTTTTTTTTGGTTTTTGGGCCACACCTGTTTGACGCTCAGGGGTTGCTCCTGGCTATGTGCTCAGAAATCGCCCCTGGCTTGGAGGGACCATATGGGACGCCAGGGATCGAACCGCGTTCCTTCCTTGGCTAGCGCTTGCAAGACAGACACCTTACCTCTAGCGCCACCTTCCCGGCCCCCACTTTGCATGTTTAATAAACGGAAAACTTTCTGATTTCTGTGAAGACTTCATGATAGTCATGATGATCATTAACTTCACTTTTACATAGACCAAAACTATTCCTATCGCTTAGAAAATTAGGAGAGCTCCTATATAGAAAATGCATCCAAAGACCAATGTAGTTTTATGTTCCCTTATAATTCCTAATAAAATTATGATATGAACTAAGAAAAAAATAAAGTTCATAGAAGTCCTAAAAAATGTCATTTTGCTTTCCTCCTATCCTTGAAGTTAGCCACACTAAAATCTCAGAAGTATTACCTAAACTCTACATTTCTTAATAGACTGTACGTATAGTTGCTTCTTATATTTTATTAAAAATTGTTTGTGTTTTATTTCCTGAAAACATGGTTTATAATACAAAGGACTAGTCTAATTTTGATAGGCACATTACAAAGCTTAGTGGTTGCAGCTTACATCTCATGCTTTCAGTGTTGTTGGCTCTGTGCTTCGTATGTATAGCTTTTCCACATCACCAATAGAGTTATACAGCTGTTTAAATGAGATTAATGTGTATGAGAAGCCTGTCTAGGATATGTTGATATTTAATGAGTGATTTTTCAGGTTATCATATTTATTGCCATATGACAATGTAGTAGATTTTTTTCCCTATGTGGGCTTATTCCCAATTACCCAATGTTTTCTGCAATCTCAGTATCTAATAATTCTGATGTAATAGTTCTTCGATCTGTGCATTAACAAAATTATCTTAGTATAACAACAAGCCACCTGATTTAAAAATGGAAAAAAGACTAAAATAGACATTTGTCTAAAGGAAATGTACAAAGTACAAAAGAGCTCATGAAATTATATTTAACATCACTAATGAGTACAGGAATACAAATCAAATGTATAATGAGATACCACCTCACATTTGAATATAAAAATAAAACATAGGGGCCGGAGAGATAGCATGGAGGTAAGGCATTATTTATTATTTGCCTTGCATGCAGAAGAACAGTGGTTTGAATCGCGGCATCCCATATGGTCCCCGAGCCTGCCAGGAGCGATTTCTGAGTATAGAGCCAGGAGTAACCCCTGAATGCTGCTGGGTGTGACCCAAAAATAAAAAAAAAACATAATGGGAGCCTTTGTGCATTCTTGGAGTTAATATAGAATGTTGCAGCAAGTCACAAAAATGATATAACAATTCCAGGTAACTAGAATCTTAATACTTTTCAGCAATTTCTATCATGAGGTTAATTGAAAGTTCTCTGAAAGTCATGATAGTTGTAACACATTAAGAATGTATGTAATGTCAGTAAACTGTGCACTTAAAACTGCATTTATGTTATGTCTATTTTACTATAGTTTTATAAAAAGTCTTGTCTATTTTTTTCCATAGTCTTCCTCTCTCATCCCAAGACATTATGGATCTAACCACAGGACTTGAGAGTTCCTCACTACTAAGAGAGGTGGAGGGGGTCCCCCTTTTTGCTGCAACTGCAGATAATTGGAGCCAGATTCAGAACTTTGAGGCCAAGCCTGATGATCTCCTCATCTGTACCTACCCTAAGTCAGGTGATGGTCAGGGAAGAGGGTTGTGAGACCTGGGAATGTTGACTCAGTAGATAATTTACTTACACTAGATTTCACTTACTTAATCTTACTTAAGATTTCTCTTGATAGAACCTTCTACTTAATGTCAAAAAAATCTGACCCTAAGGTTTCAAGATGATGCTCTTTCGTGATCTCTTGATTTATTAAGGAACATGCATAATGGATGACCCATTGGAGGACGCAGCCTGTGTACTCTGCCTTCAACCTTTTCTCTGTGAGACTATTGTGTGATTTTTGTCTTTTCTGCTCTTATCTCAACAGAACTATGATGGCTTTATCTTGAATGGACATTTATCTGTCTTGGCTAACAAGATTCTGACCTGAGTGATGGTTGAGCCACATATACTTTCATTTGTTTCCATATGCTTTTTATTTATTTACTTATTTATTTTTAGTTTGGGGCCACACCAAGCAATGCTCAAGGATTACTCCAGGCCCTGCATTCAGGAATTACTCCCTTTAGTGCATGGGGAAACCAAATGGGATGCTAGGGACTGAACTCGGGTCAGAGAAGTGCAAGTTAAGTGCCTTACTTACTGTGCTCTATTCAGTCCTCAATTGTTTTTTATTTATCAAGACACTTAGGAAAAATTGTCTGATTTTTAATTCTTTCAGGGACAACATGGATTCAAGAAATTGTGGATATGATTGAACAGAATGGGGATGTGAATAAATGCCAGAGAGCAGTCATTCAGCAACGCCATCCTTTTATAGAATGGGCAAGGCCACCCCAACCCTCTGGTAAGTACTTCTCCTCATTGATTAATCACCTTTATTTTTATAAGACAATTTTTTTCAGAGCAGTGTTTTACAGTGGAATAAAGAGGAACTACAGACTCCTTCATTTTCAATATCTTTCTCTCTTCAGATGGTACATTTCTTTTTTAAATTATCTTTATTTAAACACCGTGATTACAAATATGATTATAGTTGTATGATTACAGTCATGTAAAGAACACCCCCCTTCACCAGTGCAACATTCCCACCACCAATTTCTCAGATTTCCCTCCTCCCCACCCCCACACCTGTACTCGAGACAGACTTTCTACTTCCCTCATTCATTCATATTGTTATGATGGTTTTCAGTGTAGTTATTTCTCTAATGTTATTTTCTCTATGTGGTGAGCTTCATGTCATGAGCTGCACCTACCAGCCCTCATCTCTCTTGTCTCTGAGATACTGTAAAAATGTCTTTCATTTTTCTTAAAACCCATAGATGAGTGAAACCATTCTGCGTCTTTCTCTCTCCCTCTGACTTACTTCACTCAGCATAATATATTCCATGTACATCCATGTATAGGAAAATTTCATGACTTCATCTCTCCTGACGGCTGCATAGTATTCCATTGTGTATATGTACCACAGTTTCTTTAGCCACTCATCTGTTGAAGGGCATCTTGGTTGTTTCCAGAGTCTGGCTATTGTAAATAGTGCTGCAATGAATATAGGTGTGAGGAAGGGATTTTTGTATTGTATTTTTGTGTTCCTAGGGTATATTCCTAGGAGTGGAATAGCTGGATCATATGGGAGCTCAATTTCCATATTGCTTTCCATAAAGGTTGTACTAGACGGCATTCCCACCAGCAGTGAAAAAGAGTTCCTTTCTCTCCACATCCCCTCCAGCACTGCTTGTTTTCCTTCTTTGTGATGTGTGCCATGTGTGCCAATCTCAGTGGCGTGAGGTGGTAAGATGGTACATTTCTTACAGTTGATGAACCTAACTTTGCATTTCATCAAGTCTGCAGTTCACCTTTGGGTTTGCTCTTGGTCTTAGTTATACATTCTGTAGATTGGGACAAATGCATAATGACATGTTGCTGGGGACCAACATGTTGCTGGTAAATGGGCCTGAGGCAGGGGTGCTGTGAGGATTAAGAAAATAAGAAAGGGCTGGAGCAATAGCACAGTTATAGGGCATTTGCCTTGCATTTGGCCAACTCAGGATGGACCTGGGTTCTATTCCCACCATCCCATATGGTCCCCTGAACCTGCCAGGAGCGATTTCTGAGCAAAGAACCAAGAGTAACCCCTGAGAGCTGTCAGATGTGGCCCAAAAATTAAAAAAAAAAAAAGAAAGAAAGAAAGAAAGAAAGAACGAGCAAGAATGAAAGAAAGAAAGAAAGAAGAAAGAAAGAAAGAGAAAGAAAGAAAGAAAAAAAGAAAGAAAATAAGACAAACAAAAGAAGAAAAGCATGGGTCAAGGGTCTCATAGCCTCATAGACTGTCATGGACAGAGAGCCCTGACTTTACCTATAGAATTTATTGTTTAGAATACGTAAACAAGGAAAAGGGGCAAATGCTAACAGACAATTGCTATCTTTACTAGTCTAACCTAGCTATACCTTTACATATCACAGAGGCCTGAAAGAGCTAATGCAAAAGTCTCTGAATGTTTTCTGGGAGAGTTGGCAGATAAAAAGTGAATACTGGCACCCATTAATAGGTTGTTTTCTCTGGTATTTAAAATATAAAAGTCCCTAAATCAACGTTTCCCCCCACTCTCCTTGGACTATCATTCTTTCTCGCTCAATCTTCATCAATGTTTATATGTCCAACAGCATGTACTATCATATATTATGCCCTCCCCCAATCTGTAATCCTTTGTGTTCTCTCTGTTCATACCTCCCTGTCTCCTTTCCCCAACTCCATAGTAGTCGCTGATATTTTTTACTGTCTCCATAGCATTGCCTTTCCTACAGCGCCACCTATTTGGAATCCTACTTTAGGTTTTTCAGAGTGTCTTGTTTTACTTAGAAATACGTAAGGTTTTATTCCATGGCCTCTTAGTCTTTATAGTTCATTTCTTTTACACGATGAATAAAATTACTTGCTGTTCATATTAAAATTTTATGTTTAAATATGTTATTTAAATTTTTGAAATTTAAAATTTTGTCGGGGGGAGGCAAATTTGGCTTTGCTCAAAGCTTAGTCCTAGTTCAGCACTCAGGGATCACTCTTTTTTTTGTTTTTGTTTTTTGTTTGTTTTTTTGTTTTTTGTTTTTTTTTCTGATACACCTTGTGACACTCAGGGGTTACTTCTGGCTATGCACTCAGAAATCGCTCCTGGCTTGGGGGACCATATGGGACGTGGAAGGGGTGGGGAGGAAATCAAACTGCGGTCCATCCTAGGCTAGCGCATGCCAGGCAGATGCATTCCTGCTTGCGCCACCACTCTGGCTCCAGGGATCACTCTTGATGAACTCAAGAGATCATTTGCAGTGCTAGAGATCAAACCTAGATTTGGCTGTATGCAAGTTAAGCGCCACAGTATATCTCTGACCCTACTTATTTAAATTTTAAGGCAAATTAAGCTCTTAAAGATAACTACAGAATTTAAGAATAACTCTTTTATGAAACTTTAAATATAGGTGGAATAAAAGTCACCTTACAATATTTGTACTATAGGGGGCTGTCGAGATAGCATGGAGGTAAGGCGTTTACCTTTCATGCAGAAGGTCATCGGTTTGAATCCTAGCATCCCATATGATCCCCTGTGCTTGCCAGGAGCGATTTCTGAGCATGAAGCCAGGAGAAACCTTTGAGCGCTGCCGAGTGTGACCAAAAACAAAAAAACAAAACAAAACAAACAAAAATAATATTTGTACTATATAAAAATTTTTTGGTTGCTCTAAAGGTGTGAAAAATGCCGAAGCAATGCCCTCTCCGCGAATACTGAGGACTCACCTTCCCACTCAACTATTACCTCTGTCTTTCTGGAAAAAGGACTGCAAGGTAAGACAAAAATAGTGTCCCTGAGGAAGGAGAAAATGTGAGTAACTCGAAAACAAATCTTTTAGACCCTCATTCAGAATACATCTGATCATTTTTACTTATGCAATATCAATAAAGTGCTGGAAACTTGTCAGCAAAAAAAATTAAAACATAAAGTTCTATACTCAGCAGGAATTTTACCTGAACAGTTTAAAACAGACAGAGAGACAAATTGAAATTGAAACTGTATTGAGGGTATTTGATGACCTGAATAACTTAGAAATTTCAATTAAAATATTTAAAGTCATAATAATTGTAAAATTATCAATAATATAGTTTCAGGCATACTATATTCCAACTACTCTCACTACTGGTGTTCTCAATGTCCTCATATTATGTCCTACCGACCTTCCCTCTTCTCCTTAACAATCATCATTTTAAATATAATTATTGCATCTGAATCCCAGGTTTTCAACACTCTTGGCTCTATTGAAGTAGCTCACCTCTGCACCACTTATGTTTTCTCTCTACACTCTTGCCCCTGTGTGACCTCTAGACTGTCTTTTCTTACTCCCTTCTCCAATTGTCTCCATCTCTGGATCTCTCATTTCTGTGATATAGGACAAGGGTTTCAAATCTTTGATATTTCCTATTCTCTTATGTCAACCTGTGTCACAGATAAATGATAGCATCTGTTACTGACTTCTGTCTCATTTACTGCACTTAACAACATGCACCAGCTCCAACAAGTTGCAACAAATTCCACAATTTCATTATTTTTTCTGACTACATATTATTGCTATGGATTTATACACTCATCTATTAGTAAACATTTATTGAGTTTGTTTCATATCCTAGCTACTACTAAGTGCTGCAATGAAAAAAAGTGTGATTATGATTTTTTGGATAAATGTTTATATATATATACATATATATATACATATATTTGGTTTTTGGGTCACACCCGGCAGCTCTCAGGGGTTCTTCCTGGCTCTACGCTCAGAAATCGCTCCTGGCAGGCTCAGGGGACCATATGGGATGCCGGGATTCGAACCACTATTCTTTTGCATGCAAGGCAAATGCCCTACCTCCATGCTATCTCTCCAGCCCCAATGTTTTTTATATCTTATGGATATATAATAAAAAGTGAAATTGGGGTTGGAATGGTAGTACAGTCATAGGATGTTTGCCTTACATGCAGCTGACCCAGGACAAACTTGGGTTCAATCCTGGAATCCCATATGGTCTTCAGAGCCAGGAGCAATTTCTGAGAGCAGAGCCAGAAGTAACCCTTGAGAGCTGCCAGGTGTAGCCCTAAAAAAAAAAAAAAAGTAAAATTGTTGGCATATAGAGGGGACCACTATTCTTAGTTTTTGGGAAAGGTCTATACTTTTTTTCCAAAGGGCTGAACCAAATAATATTTCCTACCAGCAGTTAATAAAATTTTTTTTTCATTACATGTTGCCAAGACAGTGTTTCTTGTGTTTCAAATGTTTCTCACTATCTCATTGTCATCTTAGATTTATTGTTGAGTGCTTAATATATTTCTTTATTTAGATTTATTTTTGAGTGCTTAATATATCTTGGTTATATTTTTATCTGATGTGCTATGTGCAAATATTTTCTCCCATTCAGCAGGATGCCTTTTAAGTTTTGGTTGATTTATTTTTTTAAAGCAGAAACATTTTGAATTTTATGTAATTGCATTTGTTAATTTTTTTTTGCTTCTTTGTTTTTGAGCAATTCCCTGGCTTTGAGCTCAGGAATCACTCCTGGTGGGCACATGGGTACCATATGAATTACTGGGGATTGAACTTGAGTTGACTGCACGCAAGGCAAATGCCCTACCTGCTGTACTATCACTGGCCCCCACTCGTTAATTTTTTGTTTCTGTTGTCTTTGCCAATTGAATTATATTATTGAAATAACCATGGAGGTTCAAATCCTAAAGTTTCCTGCTTATATTTTTCTCATTTCTCTAATGGATTCTGCTCTAATCTCTAGGTCTTTGGTTTACTTTAAATTGACTTGGGGAAGGTGTGCTTAGGATTCAGTTTCATTTTTTGCATGTGACTCTAGTTCTCCCAACACTGTTGAAAGATCCAGAAAAGTGAAGAGCTAAAACTAGAACTCCTAAAGGGCTACATTCACCATAGACATGTGGAAGAAACAGAGACAAACCAAAGGAAATTTCCCTGGGAATATTTTAAAATGATTTTTGACTTTTTAAAAATAATTTTTCTTGAAGTAGTATAACCATGAACATTATGTCATTGTCATTTGAGGGTCAATCAGTCTAGAGACATAGGTTCAAGATGGGTGTGAATGGGTCAAGAAAGAGCTTTCTTTTCCGTCTAGAGTACAGGTGGGGGTGGAGTGGGGAGGAGGGAGATTTGGGACATTGGTGATGAGACTATTGCACTGGTGAAGGGGGTATTCTTTACATGACTGAAACCCAACTACAATCATATTTGTAATCAAGGTGTTAAAATAAAGATATTAATTAAGAAATAATAATAATAATATAAACTATAAACCCCTAAAGCAATCAAAATGATGCTTTAAATATTAAAAATAATATTCAGAGATGATAAAATAGATGATATGAGTGAGCAATTGATTCAAAATAAAATAAAAAAAGAAACCAAAGAGGACACAAGGTAATGGAGACATATATCCTATTCATGGATTGGGAGGTTTAACTTCATTAAACTCATTAAATGGCAATACTTTCCAAGGCATTGTACAGATTTAATGCATTCCCTCTAAGGATACTCATAAATTTTTTTAAATAAGCAGATCAAACACTCCTGAAATTAATTTGGAAAAATAAACATCCATGAATAGCTAAAGTCATCCTTGAGAGAAAGAAGATGGAAGACATCACTTTCTCCAACTTTAAATTGTACTATAAAGCAATCAGAATTAAAACAGCATGATATTGAAATAAAGATAGACCCTCAGATTAATGGAATATACTTAAGTATTATGAGACTTACCCCCAGATATACATTCAATTAATCTTTAATAAAGGGGCAATAAATACAAGATGGTACAAGGAAAGGCTCTGTTCAACAAGTAGTGTTGGAACAACTGCTCAATTGCATGCAAAAAGGTGAGCTCAGACCTCTCTTTAACACCATGCACAAATGTCCATTTAAAATGGATTAAAGTTCTTTTTTTTTTTTTTTTTTGGTTTTTGGGCCACACCCGGTAACGGTCAGGGGTTACTCCTGGCTATTCGCTCAGAAGTTGCTCCTGGCTTGGGGGACCATATGGGATGCCGGGGGATCGAACCGCGGTCCGTCCAAGGCTAGCGCAGGCAAGGCAGGCACCTTACCTCTAGCGCCACCGCCCGGCCCCGATTAAAGTTCTTTATATCAAACCTGAATCCAAAAAGTACATAAATGAAAACATAGGCAAAACACTCCATGACTGTGAGACTAAAGGAATCGTCAAGGTGGAAATACCACTGTCCAAACAAGTTGAAGCACAGATAAATAAATGGGACTACATTAAACTGAGAAGCTTCTGCCCTTTTCAAAGGAAACAGTAACTAGTATATAAAGCGTACCTACTGAATGGGAGAAAATATTCACCTGATATCCATCTGATAAAGTGCTAATATCTCAGATAATAAGGTACTGACAGAACTGAACAAGAAAAAACATCTAATCACCTCAAAATATGGGGAGAAGAAATAAACAGTAAATTCCTCAAAGAAGAAATACAGATGAACCAAAGGCACATGAAAAATGCTCCACATCACTAATAATCAGGAAGATGCAAATCAAAACAACAATAAGGTATTATCTCACAGCACAGTGAATAGCACACATTACAAAAAAATAAGAACAAATAGTGTTAGCATGGATGTGGGGAGAAAGGGCCTCTCATTCGCTTCTGGTGAGAATGCCATCTAGTCCAGCCTCTCTAGAAAACAGAAAGGATATTCTGAATATAGATATTCCTTATAAAACTGGATATTCTGAATATTCTGATTATGGATATTCCTTATAAAACTGGAAATTGAGCTTCCTTATGACCCAGCAACACTACTCCTAAGGATATACATTAGGAACACAATAACACAATATGAAAATGACCCTTGCATTCCTTTGTTCCCTGCAGCACTATTTATAAGAGCCAAGATCTGAAAGCAAATCAGTTGCCCAACAACAGATGAGTAGTAAATGTTATGTGGTATATCTCACAGTGGAATACTATGCAGCCATTAAAATGATGTCAAGAATTTTGCTTATATATGGATAAACATAGATAGTATTATGCTTATTTTGAGTAAAATGAGTCAGAGGGAGCAGAATAAACATAGGGATATCAGAAAATAAAAGATAGTGTGGAGATGTTATCCAGAGACAATAGACATGAAAATCAGAAGGAGCATCCTATGGTAGGCACAAAGAGCTTGCCACAAAAAGCGGAGAGTGCAGATAGGGTACAGAAGGTCTAATATGAAAATGACATTTATGGAAGCCTTTCATTTGCAGTAGTATAAACCACAATGCCACATATAGGAGAGAGGGGAAACAAAGGAAGAGAGAAAGGCAGAAAGTGAGTGAGTGAAGAGAGGGCATCATGGAGGGTGAGAGGGAAACTATTGACATTGGTGGCAGGAAATGCGCACTGGTAAATGATATTATATATTGATGACTATAATTCAATCATGAACAACTTATCTGTGAAAAAACTGTACTATGTACAATATTGTAATCATGGTGTTTAAATAAAAATATATTAAAAAGGAAAAAAGAAAAAAAGAGCTTTCTTGATAATGAGCTGGCATATTGGAAGATGGAACATTCATTTATTCCAAGTAACCATCTTGCCTGCAAGGTCAAATAAAAGGTTTTTTTTCTTTTACTTTTTAAATTAATTGTTTATTAGTCTTTAATTATTTAATTTAAATAAAACTTATTATATTTAATTATTTGTGTACTATATGTTATATATTATAAATAATATTTATTATGTATAAAATTATAAAATAAATCAATTAATTTAATCATTATTAAATTTACTGATTGCTTTTCAGGGTTATATATCTGTTTAGCATAAAAGGTAAAGAGCAAAGAAAAGCAAGTTTTTGAAAGGGAGAATTGCATTCTGTGGGCTCTGACTGATTTATAAATTTTTTTATGCATTGGTTCATAAACACTTTCCATTTGAAAACTTAAAGCAAGGAGTGGACTTCTGGGGGCGTAAAACAAAGCCTTACCTTTATTCTCTGAGGAAATGGTAAAGCAAGAAAATAAGTGCACTATTTTTCTTTTCTTTCTTTTTCTTTTTTTGGTTTTTGGGTCATACCAAATGGCACTCAGGGTTTACTCCTGGCTTTGTGTTCAGAAATTGCTCCAGGCAGTCTTGATATGGGATGCCAGAATTCAAACCAACATTTGTCCTGGGTCGGCTGCATGCAAAGCAAATGCCTGACAGCTGTGCTATATCTCCAGCCCCCAATGCACCATTTTTCTACTTGTCATCTTTTTAATGTAGCTCTTTCCTAGAAAAACTCACAGCTCCTAATTTCTTTGAATGGGCTTCAAATCACACTACCAGTTTTTCCTTTTATCTTTTTTTAGAACTTGGACAGCAAGTTAAATCTGGTTACTCCCAGCTAACTGGGTGCATAGAAATTTGGAATGAAGGATGCTGATGTAATAGAAAAAAAATGACCCTTTGTTCTCTTTTCTTGGGATTCTAACATAAGAGAAAGTATTTTATATGAGGTCTTTCATTTTTATGCATTATTGTCACTGTCAGTTGTTCATTTTAGAAACAGGTTGCTATGACAGACAGTACAGGAGTTAAGTTGCTTGCCTGTGTACAGCTATCCCTGGTTTGATCACTGGACTAAAAATGGTATACTAAGTGTGGTCAAATATCCTCCAAATTTAGAAATAGGGTAATGACTCAGATCTGGTTACTTTTCTTGTGAATGGAGTCATCTTGGCAGAAGAGTGTAGAAGAAAGGTGAGTAAAACAACTGGTATGGTGGGGAAAAGATTCCTTAAAATTAAACTATGTTCTACCTTAAAGGCTCTTCTCATGAATTAAAGTAAAATTTTACCCATGATATATTTGGGAAAGTATAGTTGTTCCTAATTTTTATGAATACACTGTGATTTACAGAATAGTCTCACTCATCTATGAGTTTTAAGAAAAATAAAAGACATTTTTTTGCAATAATTCTCAGAGATAAAGAGAGAAGGGCTGGAAGGTCCAGCTCATGACATGAAGCTCACCACAAAGAGTGATGAATGCAGTTAGAGAAGTAACTACACTGAGAACTATCATAACAATGTGAATGAATGAGGGAAGTGGAAAGCCTGTCTAGAGTACAGGTGGGGGTGGGGCGGGGAAGAGGGAGATTTGGGACATTGGTGGTGGGAATGTTGCACCGGTGAAGGGGAGGTATTCTTTACATGACTAAAACCCAATTACAATCATATTTGTAATCAAGGTGTTTAAGTAAAGATATTAATAAAAAAGAAAATATTTTAGCTTCACCCAAAAAAAATACACCGTGATTTATCGAGTTGTTCATAATACAGTAATTTCAGGCATTAACTGTTCAAATACCAATCTCACCTCAATGTGACCATCTCTTCACCAGTATCTCCAGTTACCCACCCACTACTATAATGTGCTTCCATGTTGATATAAACAAATTTTGCTTACAGCACAAAGGAAACTGGAATTTTCAACAAGGGTCAATTTAAAATTGTTATATCACTCCATGGTGTTACTAAAGGCAATGTTGAAGGATTTACTAAACTTTGGTCAGTTCTAGTTGAGCCTTCTGTGACTAGGTTTGCTGAGCTTAGTATATTTCTATGTAATTTTCCCATCACATTTCCTGTGACACTACTGGACTGACACTATTATAAAATATTGAAGTGTGGCATGGATTTTTATGACTGACTATTCCAGGTTTTGTATATCTAAAATAAATTTGGTGGCTTGAAAGTTTGATAAGGTTTATTTGAGCTGGCCTATTTTTTTCCCACTTCTTCAATATAAGCAGTTTATTAGTTCACAATTAGGGGAGAGAAGTTTAAAAACATAATTTGACAGAACATTCTACTTTCTTTTTATTTTTTAATAATTTTTATTGTGACCAACGTGAATTACAAATCTTTCACAGTATATTTGAGGCACATAGTGGCATTGAATCAGGGGTATTCCTACTGCCAATGTTGTCCTCCCTCCACCCCAGTTCCCAGCATCCCCCTCCTTTGCCCACTGGAATGCTAGGATAACTGGTCCCCTCTGTGTATAGCTTGTTGAAGATTGGCTATCGATTCTGTTGTCATTGTTTTGGGTTTGGTGTTTAAGTCTGATCCTTTTTTTTATTTCTACTCAATGTTCATATGACTGCTTGGTTCTGGCACCATCCATTTTCCCCTCAATTTATGAGGCAGAACAAGATGATTCAAGTTATGTGATTCTGTTTGAAAATAAAGAAAAGAAGAAAAAAAACAAACAAATAAACAAAATACCGGGAGAAGTCCATCTAGAGATTATAAATATCAATTTAAAAAAAAAGAAAGAGAAAAAAGAAAAAGGAAAACATAACAAAAATACAAAAATAAAAAAACAAACCCAAAAACCTACAACAAAAACAAAATAAACAAAACAAAAAAGAAACAAAAATCAAACAAAAAACCAAAACCAGCAACTACAAAAAAGCACCACAGTAACAAATACAACAACCATACAATAACCTCTAGAACAAAAGAAGAAAAGAAAAGAAAAAAGGAAGGAGAGCTGGTGCGGCAAGGTTTTGTTTGTTTGTTTGTTTGTTTTTGTTTTTGCATAGGTACAGTAAATATTGGGGGAAATTAGAAAGGGAATTCCCTTGGCCTGTAGATACAGTGTTTCTCTGCCCTTGACTTTCATCCAATAACTACAGGTTATTACACACTGCTTTTTCACACCTCAAGGACTTTATGGTGCTAGGAAACTTTTTCTCTTAGTTGTGGATGATAGAATCAGGCCTTTTGTTGGGGGCACTAGAGTGTGGCACTAGGCTGCTGTGATTTCATGAAGAAAAAGGAATCTGTCTCATCCATTCTGAGAATGCCACGGAAGTATCAGCCCAACTCAGACAACATGGAAAGAGTCAGTGACTATTATTATTGTTGTTGTTGTTGTTGTTGTTGTTGTTGTTGTTGTTATATTATTATTATTTTGGAGCTTGGTAGAAGAGCTGGGACATTTTTAGCCAAGAAGATGGCCAAGTAAGGGAGACTTTTTCTTATGCTTTCCTTGATGTATTTCAGGATTCAGATCTCATATTATGATCTTTAATCCATTTGAATTCATCTTTCTATCAGTGTGAGAGAGGCATATGATCAAATCTCTTAACCATGAAACTGTTTTGTTTCTTGGGAAACCAAAATAAAGGTGTTGGGATGCTTTTCTTGGTCAATGGTAGATCATTGTTTCTTTATACGAAAGTTGTATTAGAACTTTGATACCAAGGGAATTGTTGCAAGTCAGCCCTTGATGGGGTTGACTGATGGAGGGGGATGGAGAATGAGGTCTTTCCCCTCCAGCTTGGAGCACGCGTCTGCCACCCTGTTCAGCTGGCGGTTCTGAGGTGAAGCGTCGGGTAAACAGCTAGCAGACAGTCAGGCTTGTGAAAATATTAGCTTTATTCGGTGGACAAGACTGAAGCCCAAAGCCTCAGCATCAGTTCCAGCCAAAAAGCCCCCCGCCTTCCACAGACCCTTGCTTTTTATCTCCAAGAATCAGGTACCACCTAATGGTGGGATCAGGTACCACCCAATGGTGGGAGCAGAATCAGGTACCACCCTAGGGTGGGAGCAGAATACAGAGTCACACACTAGGGTAGGGCACAATCACCCATCAGGGTAGGGTCAGTAACATAATAATCCCATTGAAATGTTTACATACACAACAGGAAATAATGAGAAATTAACTACTTAATAGGACTACATTAGAAAAAGAGAGCATATTGTCAGAGATACAGAGGACAGCTAGAAAAGAAGGAACTCAGATATCAAATGCTAAGTCAAAATGCCTGCAAAGGAAGTTAAACGTCATGTGTGCAACCACTCTCAGATTTCAATGTAAGTAAATTGTGAGAAAACCCACTTATTCACCTATTTCTCTTCTTATCCCAAAGTTTCTATATGTAGCTAGAAATGGCAAAGACTGCATGGTTTCCTACTACTATTTCCAAAAGATGAATCAAATGCTTCCTGACCCTGGTACCTGGGAGGAATATTTTGAAAAGTTTACTAAAGGAAAAGGTAAAATCCAAATCTCCACATCATCTTGAATTACCACTAATTCTAGAGTCAATCTAGAAAGCATAAAGAAATTTTGATTCTGGGGCTGGAGAGATAGCATGGAGGTAAGGCGTTTGCCTTTCATGCAGGAGGTCATCGGTTCGAATCCCGGCGCCCCATATGGTCCCCTGTGTCTGCCAGGAGCAATTTCTGAGCCTGGAGCCAGGAATAACCCCTGAGCACTGCCGGGTGTGACCCCCCCAAAAAAAGAAGTTTTGATTCTTTAAAAAGAGGTGTTTTTCCTAGGCATATTCTATTACAGGCTAAAAAACTATACTTTTTCAAGCAAACTCCCACAGCATTAAAAACCCTTAATTCTAGGCTGCCTTATCTGTTAAGTTATCCTTTTCCCAATGGATATCGAAGTCTTACTTTGAGTGCATATATGATTGTACATAATAAATGTGAATCCATAGTTAGCACATTGGAAAAATTTTCCTAAGTTCCTATTCCACATCATTTTCTAACTCAAACATGATTTTTAGGATTATTAGGATATATTTAATGCAGAATTTGCTTTTCTACGTTTTAAACATACTTGAAGTAAATACTTCTATTAGAAGGTTTTGCATTTTCTTAAATATACATATATATATATATATTTGTTTCTTTTTCTGTTATAGTGAATTGGGGTTCCTGGTATGACCATGTGAAAGGATGGTGGGAAATAAAAGAAAGATATAAAGTTCTTTTCATTTTCTATGAGGATATTAAAAAAGTGAGTAAAGGTTTTTAAGAGAAATCACTTAAGATTTTATGCAGAACAATACCAACTTGCTCTAGGCATATACTTTTGGAAGTCATATTCTGAAAAATTGTAATGTGTTCTTTTGATCTTCTCTTTCATTTCAATGCAATGTAATGTTACCCTTACCACAGGATCCAAAGAATGAAATTCGGAAGGTGATGCAGTTCATGGGAAAGAATTTGGATGAAACAGTACTAGATAAAATTGTCCATGAAACATCATTTGAGAAAATGAAAGAAAATCCTATGACAAATCGTTCTACGGTTCCCAAATCTATTCTGGACCAGTCCATTTCCCCATTCATGAGAAAAGGTTTGTGTATCTAAAATGCTATTCAAAATGTAGGTATAAATAAAATATTAAGTTTTATAGCATCATATTGCCTTCCTCTTAGCAACAAGATATTAGATTTTATTAACTACAAGACAGACCATTTATGCTATATGAACTAGGTTGAAAATTTGATGATCTAAAGTGAACTCTTAGAATAATTGGTTTCAAGGAATAGAGTTCTAGTTCCAGTAAGTCTTTTTGTAAGGTTTTCCTGGAATTACAAAAGGAATGCAGTCTCATATAAAGTTAGAAACAAAAGTCACTGATCTAGATTTTATTGGAGTACCTAGAGAAGAGGTACAATGCAACAATCTTGTTGACTAAGCTTATTTCTATTTAGCTACCAGTACATTATTTTAAAAAATATTGAGCACTTCCCAGTCTCTTTACTTCTTATTATATCTTTTACTTTGTACTTTTACTCATATATATATATATATATATATATATATTAACTTCTGTTGATATGCTTTTGCTCTTAATTCAGTCTTGATCAAAGCTACTCCATGTTAAGATTTTTAACTCTACTGTTGAGAGCTGCCTCATTCTCTTAATAGTTCTCAGTTCTACTTTCCAAAATAGGAATTTGAATTGGTTCAGGTAACATTCTTAAGGGGCAATAACACAGAAATTCAGGTATTTATAAAAAAAACTTTAATAAATGTCTTATCCAATATTTTAGGAATTCCCCAAACAACCCTATTAAAAATGGTCAAATCCCTCAAAAGACTCACCACAAGGAATATATGCATATAATAAAGAGGTAGAGAGAAGATATACATTTTTACATCAAAGAAATAAAAACAAATATAATATCACTTTGCCTTTTTTATAATGCCCAAAGTTAACTGCTATGATCAAATTAAATACTTGTGAGAATGTGTAGCAACAAAATAATTAAATTTCTGATTCAGTTAACTGGGACATGAATTTGGTGGTTTCTTGAAAAAGCAAACATATTGAGAGAATGATCCAGCAATCTTGCTTCTTAGTATATACTGGAGAAGATTGCTAAATTATATTCATATAAAATGCTGGGCATGAATAGAGGTTTATATCAGGGTTGGGGGTCTTGGGAATACACAATGATGTGAAACCATGTAGTTACAGGTATCAAACTTTTTTATTCATGCAAAGTATGTCCTTCAGATTGTTTATGATAGCATAGTTGTCAAAGTTTGGAAGCAAGTTAGTAGCTCTTACTATAAGGTAAATATGTAAATTTTAGGTATCCATATAATGGCACTATTTAGAGATTAAAAGAAATGAATTCTTTTTTTTTTTGCATATTTTTTTTTATTTAAACACCTTGATTACATACATGATTGTGTTTGGGTTTCAGTCATAAAAGGAACACCACCCATCACCAGTGCAACATTCCCATCACCCAAGTCCCAAATCTCCCTCCTCCCCACCCAACCCCTGCCTGTACCCTAAACAGGCTCTACATTTCCCTCGTACATTCTCAATATTAGGACAGTTCAGAATGTAGTTATTTCTCTAACTAAACTCATCACTCTTTGTGGTGAGCTTCCTGAGGTGAGCTGGAACTTCCAGCTCTTTTCTCTTTTGTGTCTGAAAATTATTATTACAAGGGTGTCTTTCATTTTTCTTAAAACCCATAGATGAGTGAGACCATTCTGCGTTTTTCTCTCTCTCTGACTTATTTCACTCAGCATAATAGATTCCATGTACATCCATGTATAGGAAAATTTCATGACTTCATCTCTCCTGACAGCTGCATAATATTCCATTGTGTATATGTACCACAGTTTCTTTAGCCATTCGTCTGTTGAAGGGCATCTTGGTTGTTTCCAGAGTCTTGCTATGGTAAATAGAGCTGCAATGAATATAGGTGTAAGGAAGGGGTTTTTGTATTGTATTTTTGTGTTCCTAGGGTATATTCCTAGGAGTGGTATAGCTGGATCGTATGGGAGCTCGATTTCCAGTTTTTGGAGGAATCTCCATATCGCTTTCCATAAAGGTTGAACTAGACAGCATTCCCACCAGTAGTGGATAAGAGTTCCTTTCTCTCCACATCCCCGCCAACACTGTTTATTCTCATTCTTTGTGATGTGTGCCATTCTCTGGGGTGTGAGGTGGTATCTCATCGTTGTTTTGATTTGCATCTCCCTGATGATTAGTGATGTGGAACATTTTTTCATGTGTCTTTTGGCCATGTGTATTTCTTCTTTGTCAAAGTGTCTGTTCATTTCTTCTCCCCATTTTTTGATGGGGTTAGATGTTTTTTTCTTGTAGAGTTCTGTCAGTGCCTTGTATATTTTGGAGATTAGCCCCTTATCTGATGGGTATTGGGTGAATAGTTTCTCCCATTCAGTGGGTGGCTCTTGTATCCTGGGCACTATTTCCTTTGAGGTGCAGAAGCTTCTCAGCTTAATATATTCCCATCTGTTAATCTCTGCTTTCACTTGCTTGGAGAGTGCAGTTTCCTCCTTGAAGATGCCTGTAATGTCCTGGAGTGTTTTGCCTATGTGCTGTTCTATATATCTTATGGTTTTGGGGCTGATATCGAGGTCTTTAATCCATTTGGATTTTACCTTTGTACATGATGTTAGCTGGGGGTCTAAGTTTAATTTTTTGCAAGTGGCTATCCAATTGTGCCAACACCACTTGTTGAAGAGGCTTTCCCTGCTCCATTTAGGATTTCCTGCTCCTTTATCAAAAATTAGATGGTTGTATCTCTGGGGAACATTTTCTGAGTATTCAAGCCTATTCCACTGATCTGAGGACCTATCCTTATTCCAATACCATGCTGTTTTGATAACTGTTGCTTTGTAGTACAGTTTAAAGTTGGGAAAAGTAATTCCTCCCATATTCTTTTTCCCAATGATTGCTTTAGCTATTCGAGGGTGTTTATTGTTCCAAATGAATTTCAAAAGTGTCTGATCCACTTCTTTGAAGAATGTCATGGGTATCTTTAGAGGGATCGCATTAAATCTGTATAATGCCTTGGGGAGTATTGCCATTTTGATGATGTTAATCCTGCCAATCCATGAGCAGGGTATGCGTTTCCATTTCCGTGTGTCCTCTCTTATTTCTTGGAGCAGAGTTTTATAGTTTTCTTTGTATAGGTCCTTCACATATTTAGTCAAGTTGATTCCAAGATATTTGAGTTTGTGTGGCACTATTGTGAATGGGGTTGTTTCCTTAATGTCCATTTCATCCTTATTACTATTGGTATATAGAAAGGCCATTGATTTTTGTGTGTTAATTTTGTAGCCTGCCACCTTGCTATATGAGTCTATTGTTTCTAGAAGCTTTTTGATAGAGTCTTTAGGGTTTTCTAAGTAGAGTATCATGTCATCTGCAAACAGTGAGAGCTTGACTTCTTCCTTTCCTATCTGGATTCCCTTGATATCCTTTTCTTGCCTAATCGCTATAGCAAGTACTTCCAGTGCTATGTTGAATAGGAGTGGTGAGAGAGGACAGCCTTGTCTTGTGCCAGAATTTAGAGGGAAGGCTTTCAGTTTTTCTCCATTGAGGATAATATTTGCCACTGGCTTGTGGTAGATGGCCTTCACTATATTGAGAAAGGTTCCCTCCATTCCCATCTTGCTGAGAGTTTTGATCAAGAATGGGTGTTGGACCTTATCAAATGCTTTCTCTGCATCTATTGATATGATCATGTGGTTTTTATTTTTCTTGTTATTGATGTTGTGTATTATGTTGATAGATTTACGGATGTTAAACCAGCCTTGCATTCCTGGGATGAAACCTACTTGATCGTAGTGGATGATCTTCTTAACGAGGCATTGAATCCTATTTGCCAGGATTTTGATGAGGATCTTTGCATCTGCATTCATCAGTGATATTGGTCTGTAATTTTCTTTTTTGGTAGCGTCTCTGTCTGGTTTAGGTATCAAGGTGATGTTGGCTTCATAAAAGCTATTTGGGAGTGTTTCTGTTTGTTCAATTTCATGAAAGAGTCTTGCCAAGATTGGCAGTAGTTCCTCTTGGAAAGTTTGATAGAATTCATTAGTGAATCCATCTGGACCTGGGCTTTTGTTTTTCGGCAGACATTTGATTACTGTTTTAATTTCATCAATGGTGATGGGGGTGTTTAGATATGCTACATCCTCTTCCTTCAACCGTGGAAGATTATAAGAGTCCAAGAATTTATCCATTTCTTCCAGGTTCTCATTTTTAGTGGCGTAAAGTTTTTCAAAGTAGTTTCTGATTACCCTTTGAATCTCTGTCATATCAGTAGTGATCTCTCCTTTTTCATTCCTGATACGAGTTATCAAGTTTCTCTCTCTCTCTTTCTTTGTTAGGTTTGCCAGTGGTCTATCAATCTTGTTTATTTTTTCAAAGAACCAACTTCTGCTTTCGTTGATCTTTCGGATTGTTTTTTGAGTTTCCACTTCGTTGATTTCTGCTCTCAGCTTTGTTATTTCCTTCTGTCTTCCTATTCTTGGGTCCTTTTGTTGAGCATTTTCTAGTTCTATTAGCTGTGTCATTAAGCTACTCAGGTAAGCTCCTTCTTCCTTCCTGATGTGTGCTTGCAAAGCTATAAATTTTCCTCTCAGTACTGCTTTTGCTGTGTCCCATAAGTTCTGAGAGTTTGTGTCTTTATTGTCATTTGTTTCCAGGAACCTTTTTATTTCCTCCTTGATTTCATCTCGGACCCACTGGTTATTGAGCATGAGGCTGTTTAACTTCCAGGTGTTAAAGTGTTTCTTCTGAGTCCCTTTGGAATTCACAAATAATTTCAGAGCCTTGTGGTCAGCGAAGGTAGTCTGCAAAATTTCTATCCTCTTGATCTTATGGAGGTATGTTTTATGTGCCAGCATGTAGTCTATCCTGGAGAATGTCCCATGTACATTGGAGAAGAATGTGTATCCAGGTTTCTGGGGATGGAGTGTCCTATATATATCCACTAGGCCTCTTTCTTCCATTTCTCTCCTCAGGTCTAGTATATTCTTGTTGGGTTTCAGTCTGGTTGACCTGTCCAGTGTTGACAAAGCCGTGTTAAGGTCCCCCACAATTATTGTGTTGTTGTTGATATTATTTTTCAGATTTGTCAACAGTTGTATTAAATATTTTGCTGGCCCCTCATTCGGTGCATATATGTTTAGGAGAGTGAATTCTTCCTGCTCTACGTACCCCTTGATTAATATAAAATGTCCATCTTTGTCCCTTACAACCTTCCTGAGTATAAAGTTTGCATTATCTGATATTAGTATGGCCACTCCAGCTTTTTTATGGGTGTTGTTTGCTTGGATAATTTTTCTCCAGCCTTTTATTTTGAGTCTATGTTTGTTCTGACTATTCAGGTGCGTTTCTTGTAGGCAGCAGAAGGTTGGATTGAGTTTTTTGATCCATTTAGCCACTCTGTGTCTCTTAACTGGTGCATTTAGTCCATTGACGTTGAGAGAAAGAATTGTCCTGGGATTTAACGCCATCTTTATTTCAAAAATTGGTGTGTCTTTTGGGTAGTCTTGTCTTAGATTAGGTCTTTCAGTTTTTCTCTTAAGACTGGTTTTGTGTCTGTGAAGTTTCTGAGCTGTTTTTTGTCTGTGAAACCATGTATTCTTCCATCAAACCGGAAAGTGAGTTTTGCTGGGTATAGTATTCTGGGTGAAGCATTCATTTCATTCAGTCTTGTCACAATATCCCACCACTGCTTTCTGGCATTGAGTGTTTCTGGTGACAGGTCTGCTGTAAATCTCAGGGAAGCTTGCTTGAACATGATTTCCCCTTTTGATCTTGCTGTTTTCAGAATTCTGTCTCTATCTGTGGGATTTGTCATTGTGACTAGGATGTGTCTTGGGGTGGTTTTTCTGGGGTCTCTTTTGGTTGGTACTCTTCGGGCATGCAGGATTTGATCACATATATTCTTTAGCTCTGGAAGTTTCTCTTTAATGATGTTCTTGACCATTGATTCTTCCTGGAAATTTTCTTCCTGGGTCTCTGGGACTCCAATGATTCTTAAGTTGTTTCTGTTGATCTTATCATAGACTTCTATTTTCGTCTGTTCCCATTCTTTGACTAATTTTTCCATTGTCTGCTCATTTGCTTTAAGTTTTTTGTCCAATCTCTCCTGCTGTATGGAATTGTTATGTATCTCATCTTCCACAGCACCAAGTCTATTCTCAGCTTCTGATACCCTGTCCCAGAGCTTATCCATTTTGTCATTCACTTCGTTTACTGACTTTTTCAGTCCTGTTAGTTGACATGTTATTTCAGTTTGGAGTTTTGTCATTTCTGCCTTCATATTTTCTTGGTTCTTATTAGTGTTCTGTTCAACTCGATCCATGGTTTCTTGGAGTCTGTTGAGCACCTTCCATATTGCTAGTCTAAAGTCCTTATCTGAGAGGTTGATTAGTTGTTCAGTCATTATCTGGTCCTCAGAATTGTCATCTTCATTCTCTATGTCTGATGCTGGCCTGCGTTGTTTCCCCATTGTCACACTTGTATTGTGGGTTTTTCTACGTGTTGTGGTGGTATTCATTGTCTATATGATGTAGGCAGCACACTCCTCTGGCTTCTCCCTTTCTGGATGGGCTGACTTGCCTCTAAGGGAGGGGAGTCCTCCGTGGATGAAGCCTCACACTGGGTCAAATCTTAGGCCCGAGCATGCAACAGAGAAGACAGTCCAGAGAGAAATGTTTGCTTCTGTGATATAGCGCCGTTCTTAGTGTGATTTTTCCTTCTTGTTGCAATGGAGTTCTTTCCTTAGAAAGAGTGCACGGCCGCGTAGCGAAGCGGAGCGGCCGTGCTCCTCTGAGCCTCTTTTTGCCCCACTCGCAAGAGTTTCACGCAAGAGGACAGTAGACAGACATAGACAGGTCACACTCACAGTCTTTCACAGTTGAGCCCCACTGGGCCGGTGTACTTTCGCGGATTTTCCCCGCCTGGTGTCACACACAGGGAGCCGGCTTTTGCCCAGATAGCATTGTTATCTCTTCCCGAATGTAGTTTCTTTGGAGTTAGCTTCCCAGGGCTCTGAGGAGAGCTTCCAGAGTTCAGGAAAGACAGAGAAGGGTAGGACAGGGCTCCCTTCCGGTGCTCAGTTCCTCAGAAGAAGCACAGCCCGGTGGAGATTCTGCAGGTAGAGCAGTCAGCACTCTGCCTGGAAACCCCCACCTGCAGCCATTTCTCACTCACTCACTGGCTCGCTGGGTAGCTCCCGAATGTAGTTTCTTTGGGGTTCGCTTCCCAGGGCTCTGAGGAGAGCTTCCAGAGTTCAGGAAAGACAGAGAAGGGTAGGACAGGGCTCCCTTCCGGTGCTCAGTTCCTCAGAAGAAGCCAGAAATGAATTCTTAAGCTCTTAAAAGACATGGGAGTCTCTTAAATATATACCAAGCAAACAAAGCTGATCTTTGAAGGTTTCACATTGTGCTTTTAACTATGTGATATTGCAGAAAAAACGTACCTTGGATGCAATGAAAAGATGAGGTTTCTATGGGTTGGGATAGAGGAGAAATAATTAGGTATAATACTGAATTTTGAAGGCCATGAAAATACTCAGGATGTTATTTTAAAGATGTTTATACTTTGGATATGCAACACCAAGTTAACCTTCAGGTATGATCGTAGAGGCTAATCTTTGTAAAATATATACCTTCCTGGTGAGTGATTTTGGTGATGTACTGACTTTACATGTGTTAGGGAAGGAGATGGGTGGGAAAACTATATATCTTTTTTTCAGTTTTATTATAAACCTCACCTTTCTAAATATATTATACAAAAACGACATTAAATCAATACAGTTTCTTCAAGCTTAAAAAAATTAATACAAGGGAACTGAGGAATTCTCTTGCTAGTCAGGAACACTTGCCATTTGTTTTGCATTTACATGCAGAGACCCAAGTTTGGTCTCAGGCACTTCAAGGGCCCTGTAAGCATCTTTGGGTATGGTACTGATTAGCTCCAACACCTCCTAGCCAGAGCAGCACCATGTCTCTGTTGTTAGATTCAGTTGAATGAATATCTTAGGAATGCTGCCATTCCAGGCTCTTGGGTACCACTCATGAGATATCTAAAACATCAAAATAAAATTTAAAACATACTACCATAAAACCATATATATAATTATATATAGTATATTATTAAATAAATAAATTATAAATACATAAATTAAATAAATAATTAAATTAAATCAACTAAATCAATAAATTATATATACATACACACTGTTGTTTTGGTGGTCACACTCAGCAATAGTTATGGCTTATTCCTCACTGTGTTCAGAGTGTCCAACCTGTTGCAATATCACTTCAGCCTCTCTCTCTCTCTCTGTCTCTCTTTCTCTCTCTCTGTCTCTCTTCTCTCTGTCTCTCTTCTCTCTGTCTCTCTTCTCTCTGTCTCTCTTTTCTCTCTCTCTCTCTCTCTCTCTCTCTCTCTCTCTCTCTCTCTCTCTGTCACACACACACACACACACAAATCTTGCTTTTCAGAGGTAAGCACCAGACAGCAAAAATGCTTCCCACCTGATTTATAAACATACTTTTTTATTTTCACAACACTGGAATCACTGGAATTATTATGTGCTTTACAACTTTTCTTTTTTCTCTTTTCTTCCTCTTCCTCTTTCCCCCTTCTTCTTCTTACATATGACTATCTTTACTTTCTTTAATTTTCCAATATAAAATAGCTTCTCATGATACTGAAACAAATAGAACTAATTATTTTTTCTTCAGATGGTAATGATTTGTCAAGTAAGTTTCTCTTCTCTTCTTCAGATCTCTATTCTATACCTATCTCTATATCTATCTCTATACTACTCTTCCCTTGGACTGGTATATGTATTTATAAACAGACAAAAAAAACCCCTATGTTGTTCCTCAAAACACAAATGCAGTTATAGCATACACTATTGCTAATCATAATAATATCTACTATTCTTTCAGAGCAAGGCAATTGTACCACCTAGTTCACTGTTCTTCATAGTCTCATGTACCAAAGAATGGATATATAATAATTCATCCAACTATTATTCTAGTGATAGATACTATAGAAATTTTCCATTTTTCTTATGAATAATACTACCGAAATATATTGATACATTTGGGAGGGCTCAGGCCCGGCAGTACTTAGGATTTACTCCTGGCTCTATACTCAGGGATTACTACTGTCAGAGTTTGGGGAACCATATAGAATTGCAAGGTAAGTATACTACCTGATGACTATCACTGTGGCCTCACATGGACATGCTTTTTTGTTCTCATGTTTTATTTCTGACAAAGTTTTCTGGGAAAACCACACATGTATTTAAGTATTTTCCCTAAGAAGTTATTTTAGTAATTACTACTTGTTAAAAAATAAGTTATATCATTAATAGATGCCCCAAGTCTTTTTTAAACTGTAAATATAATTTGCACATAAAACACACAGATTTTAATGTATAATCTGATAACCGTTTATACACATACATAATAATCATCCCTAAACATTAAACATTTGTCTTATTCTGGAAAGTTTCTGTTCAACCCTTTTCTGGCAAATATACTGCCAGGGAGAAACAAGGTTTTGATTTTTACTCCCAATGTATTGGTTTTACTGTTTGAGGGTTTTGTATAAATGAAATTATCCAGTATGTAAATTCTTGTGTCTGGTATCCTTTTTGCAGTGCAGTGCTTTGAAACTCTTTATGTAGTTATTCTATAGTTTATTCTTTTTTTTTAATTTTCTCTGTAGCAGTATACACTGAGAATATAGACCAGGTAGAGCCACGTCATTAGGTTCTTTGATTCAGTTTAGTCCTTGGACATAGCTCCTTGTACAACAAATAGGTGAATGTATGCACCGAGGGTCTTTGAGTTAAAACAGGTCTATATTATAGCCAAATCACTTTTTTAGGCTACAAAAACTTTATTTGAAGAATAACGCATATTTACATGTGGATTTCTTTTGCAGGAACTGTTGGAGATTGGAAAAACCACTTCACTGTGGCTCAGAATGAGAAGTTTGATGAAATCTATAGGGAAAAGATGGGAGGAACTTCAATAAACTTCTGCATGGAACTCTGAGATTTAAATAATAAAGTGATGACGACAAGAGTGCAGACACCATCTTCATACTTCCAGTCCAGCTCAAAGAATCTCTGATAGTACTTTGAAAATTGCATGATTGTTCTAGAATTTCTACTTGATAATAGTAATTGTCCATTTTTCTTTAAAATCATATGTCTAATGATTATTTTCTCAACCAAGGACTAAATTTTTTTATATTAATGTATTTTCTGATGTCTGTCCTGACCATTCAAAAACCTCTTGTTGTGTTGGGCTCTGGATTTCCCCCAAGTAGTCTTGAGGAAATGGGTTCTGAGTGTCTTTCTTGTATAAAAGGGAAGCATAGAAAAGAGGAGGGGAAATGGCAGAAGACCAAAAACTGACTTAAAAAGTTAAAGTGCACAGTTATATGGAAAACAGAATGAAAAAGAGTATTTTTGGGGGGAAACAGTCATATCTATGTAAAAGCAAAACTTTGAAGACAGAGTGAAGTAGCAGCAAAAGCATCAGTGTAAGTTTACAGATCATCTCAACTTCAACACTACCTTCTGGGGAGCCCCTCATAATCCTGCAAAGTGCCCCATTCAGTATTTCCTCAAGGCTTAGTTCCTTTGCTGCATATTTACCTGTATTTTTCTACTTCTCTCACTATATTATGATTCTTATGCCTTCACTTATATATCTTATTCAACACTTTGCTTCCAGTATCTAATAAAATACCTGGAACATAATAGGTATACAGAAAGTATTTGTTAATAAGTGAGTGCTTGCATGTACAGATAACTATAAAAAAAGTATATGAATTTCATATAATTAATTCCCAATCTGAATTCCAATGAATGGCATAGGATTGAAATAGTTTACCTGGAGGGCAAATAGTAGAAGAGTGCATAAAACTAATGGAAAAAACCTATCATCTTGGCAATTGTAAAGATCAGGACAAACTATTCTTATGAGGTGAGGTAATAGTGGTGAAGAAACATCTATTGATTAACATTCTAAACAATTTTGCTTGATTATGACTGAATTACAATAATATATCTATAAACTTCAAATGATCACCTTTTATACTATATAAAAGTTGTATTTACCCTCTCTACGAATTATAAAATTAAACTATTAAATTTATGCTGTTGTCTTCATTACCATTGTCTGGAAGTTAATTGAGGTACCCTGTAAGGAACCCCTCCCCAATACCCTATGTTAATATCACCTGGATGGTCAGACCCACCCACACCTGGGAGGGATCTGCGATTTGGAATAAAGAATATAAGATGTTGCCTGTGGGGAAGGAGGCAGCAAGGAAGCGTAGAGGGAAGCTGAAAGGGAGACAGAAGCAGAGAGCCAGAGGAAGTTGCTTAGAGGAAGCTGCTTGAAATAAGCTGAGCTTAGAAGCCACATGAGGAAATGCACATGGCAGATAGGGCCTTGGAATAAAGCCCGCTGACTCCTAGGAAACTTTAACTGCCTGCCTGTGAAATTATTTCGCCGTTACTACCCTTCTCCAAACCCTCCAGCAGGAGAAGTAAAAGCTCCGTGCTGAGAAAGGCCTCACCCCAACACTAGGACTTTAGACTTTTTATTTTATAATTAAAACAACAGTACCCCTTTATAGAACAGGCCTCTATCAATCTAACACACACATGCTACCACAACTTTTTCTTTTTTTTTTTTTAACAGATTACATTTAGTTCAGAATGCTTGATGCACATTTCAGGAACAATGAATGACCTTGAAGTATTTTAATATTCTTCCTTTTATTTTATTTTTATTAAAACATCATGATTTACAAATTTGTTTCATAATACAATTGTTTCATGCATTCAATGTTTCAACACCAATTCTACCACCAGTGTGATTTTTCCCTCCACCATTGTCCCCAGTGTCTCCCTCCCACCTCAATCCTACACCTTTAGCAGGCACAATTAATTTATTTTGCTTGTTACAATAAAATGACTAATGGAATTATGAAAAAAATACTTCAGTAAAAGAAACTTTGTGAAAATGGTTAATATCATAATGGGGTCCTCATGAACTCCTCCCTTAGTTCTCAGCTGTTTCTTTTCATATTATTTTCCACCTTTATTTTCTCATCTTGGAGCGCCTTACTCTTTTACTCAGCTGCTATTAATTTGCTGCTTAGAGTTTCTATTGAATTTTTTTTTGTTACCTACCATACTTTAAATTTTATTGTTATTGAGAGAGTAAGTTTTACATAGCATTATAGCCCAACCGTCACCAAAGTGCTCCAAACCCTCTGAAATTGTCTCTCGTGTCCACCTCTTCCATCCTCCAACTCTGGTAACCTTAGTTATGTGATCAGAGATCAAGGGAACCTTTTCTTTCCTTCCTTCCTTCCTTCCTTCCTTCCTTCCTTCCTTCCTTCCTTCCTTCCTTCCTTCCTTCCTTCCTTCCTTCCTTCCTTCCTTCCTTCCTTCCTTCCTTCCTTCCTTCCTTCCTCCCTCCCTCCCTCCCTCCCTCCCTTCCTTCCTCCCTCCCTCCCTCTCTTCCTTCCTCCCTTCCTCCCTCCCTCCCTCTCTTCCTTCCTCCCTTCCTCCCTTCCTTCCTTCCTTCCTTCCTTCCTTCCTTCCTTCCTTCCTTCCTTCCTTCCTTCCTTCCTTCCTTCCCTTCCTTCCTTCCTTCCTTCCTTCCTTCCTTCCTTCCTTCCTTCCTTCCTTCCTTCCTTCCTTCCTTCCTTCCATCCTCCCTCCCTCCTTTCCTTCCTTCCTTCTTCCCTCCCTCCCTCCCTATCTTTCTTTTTCTCTTTCTCTTTCATTTTTCTTTCTTTCTTCTTTCTTTCTTTCCTTTTCTTTCTTTCTTTCCTTTCTTTCTTTCTTTCTTTCTTTCTTTCTTTCTTTCTTTCTTTCTTTCTTTTCTTTCTTTCTTTCTTTCTTTCTTTCTTTCTTCTTTCTTTCTTTTCTTTCTTTCTTTCTTTCTTTCTTTCTTTCTTTCTTTCTTTCTTTCTTTCTTTCTTTCTTTCTTTCTTTCTTTCTTTCTTTCTTTCTTTCTTTCTTTCTTTCTTTCTTTCTTTCTTTCTTTCTTTCTTTCTTTCTTTCTTTCTTTCTTTCTTTCTTTCTTTCTTTCTTTCTTTCTTTCTTTCTTTCTTTCTTTCTTTCTTTCTTTCTTTCTTTCTTTCTTTCTTTCTTTCTTTCTTTCTTTCTTTCTTTCTTTCTTTCTTTCTTTCTTTCTTTCTTTCTTTCTTTCTTTCTTTCTTTTCTTTCTTTCTTTCTTTCTTTCTTTCTTTCTTTCTTTCCTTTTCTTTTCTTTCTTTCTTCTTTCTTTCTTTCTTTCTTTCTTTCTTTCTTTCTTTCTTTCTCTCTTTCTTTCTTTCTTTCTTTCTTTCTTTCTTTCTTCTCTTTCTTTCTTTCTTTCTTTCTTTCTTTCTTTCTTTCTTTCTTTCTTTCTTTCTTTCTTTCTTTCTTTCTTTCTTTCTTTCTTTCTTTTTCTTTCTTTCTTTCTTTCTTTCTTTCTTTCTTTCTTTCTTTCTTTCTTTCTTTCTTTCTTTCTTTCTTTCTTTCTTTCTTTCTTTCTTTCTTTCTTTCTTTCTTTCTTTCTTTCTTTCTTTCTTTCTTTCTTTTCTTTTCTTTGCCACACCCAGCATCACTCAGGGATTACTCCAGGCTCTGTGCTCAGAAATTACTCTTGGAAGGCTTGGAGAACCATAGGCTGGTGATAGAGTCCAGGTCAACCATGTAAAAAGCAAATGTCCTAGTTTCTGTGCTATCCTCTGGCCCCAATAAGGGTTTGTTTTTATTGGACACTGGCCTTACTTTGTTTCTTTAGACATATAGAGTGAGATTGTATGGAACTTGTCCTCCCTCTGCATTATTACTTAGTATGTCATCCTCTACTTTTATCCAAGTTTCAACAAAAGACAAGATTTCATCTTTTCTCATACTTTTCTCAAAATGTATTCCATTGTATATATATTAACAGTATATATACATATATATTTTATAATATATGTAAATGTATAAATATATCCATTCATTTACAATTCATTCACAATTCATTTACCCAATCATTTGTTTCCAGATCAGAGCTATTGTAACTAACAATGTAATGAACATAGGTGTACAAATATCTTTTCAAACTAATATTTTAGTTAGCACAGTTGTCAAGTAATGGAATTGCTGAATTTATGGAAGTTCTATTATTCTTTTTTGAGAAGTGTTCACTGTTTTATTTTGAAACTAAACTAGACAACACTTTTACTATCAATAAATAGGGTTCCTTTCACCACATCTCCACCAACCCTTGCAGTTTTCTTACTTTTAGACATAAGCCATTCTTATTATTGTGAAGTAATTTTATTTTTATTTAAACTTGCTTTTCTCTAGTAATAAGTGATGATGAATATTTTTTCATGTCTAGTGGACAGCTGCATGCCTTCTTTTAGGAACTTTGTTGGTATTTCCTTCACATTTATTGACAGGGCAGTTTGTTTTTGTTGTTGAGTTTGTTTTATATCTATTGAATATTAACTATATTGATTGGATATTAACCATTTGTTAGATGTGTAGTCTGTATTTTTCCCATTGAGTAAGGTACCGTATTTTCTGGCGTATAAGACAACTTTTGAAACAAAAAAAATATCAACTGAAAATCGGGGGTCGTCTTATACGCCGAGTATATCCCGAAAAATGTTTTAATATGCCACTAAACAAAGCAAGCAAGCAAACAAACAAAAAAACTCAGGCCACAGAGTTTCCAAATCTCTTTCTTGGGGGCTCCCAAACAGTACTCAGGAGATATGGGGGCCACTTCTGGCAAAACCCAGCTAACCGTGTTGGTGGTTCAGTGCTAGGGTCCAAGGATGGGGTGTTGTTTGGTTCATGTAGTGGGGGAGATTAACTGACGCCACCAGGGAATTGCCAGAAAAGGTGCCTATGATAAGGGACCAATCACCCCCAGGCTGCTCAGACTGCCTCTCTGACTCAGCCAATCCAAGCAGGATTTTCACACATGCAAATTAGACAATGTTCTAGACCCGAATCTACACTCTAAAAAGCCTGCTCAGCTTGGCCAGAGTCAGAGAGGAAGTCTATTACAGCATAACCTTTGAACCTTTGCTTGTTGTGATTGGCTCACTGTGGTACATACAGTTGCAGCACAGGAACGGTTCTGTCTGATACAGCGAATATAGGCCTAAACCTATGTTTTAACTGCAAAATTAGGGGGTTGTCTTATACGCCCAGTCGTCTTATATGCCGGCAAATACGGTACTTTTTAATTTAGTAAAATTAAAAAAATTAATTACTTTATTTTAACACTGTGGTTACAAGGCTGTTCATAATACAGGCTTATTTTTCACAGTTGCAAAGTTGCTCATGATTAAATTCCAGTCATACAATGTACAACACCCTTAACCAGTACACATTTCCCACTACCAATGTCCCCAGTTTCCCTCCATTTTTCCCCCTGCCTGTTTCTGGGCAGACATTCCCCCGCCCCTCTCTTTCCTTTTAGATACTGTAGCTTGCAATATTGCTAATACTGAAGGGGTATTATGCATATCACTTTATTTTCTTTCAGCGCCCAGTTCTTTTTTTTTTTTTTTTTTTTGGTTTTTGGGCCACACCCGGCGGTGCTCAGGGGTTACTCCTGGCTGTCTGCTCAGAAATAGCTCCTGGCAGGCACGGGGGACCATATGGGACACGGGGATTTGAACCAACCACCTTTGGTCCTGGATCGGCTGCTTGCAAGGCAAACACCACTGTGCTATCTCTCCGGGCCCAGCACCCAGTTCTTGTCCAGAGTGATCATTTCCAACTATTATTGTCTTAATGGTCCCTTCTCTGCCTAACTGTACTCCCTTGCTTTTTGTGGCAAGCTTCCTACCATGGACTGGTCCTTCTGGCCCTCATCTCTATTGTCTCTGGATACTATTACCATACTATCATATTTTTTATATCCCACCATTGAGTGCAATCATTCTATGTTTAATCCTCGTCTTCCTCTGACTCATTTTGCTCAGTATCATACTCTCCAAATCTATCCATGTATAAGTAATTTTCATGACTTCAAAATTTAGTAAGTTTTTTTTACAATACATAAAAGTTTTAGTTTGACTACTACTAAACAAGTAGTCCTATTTATTTTTGCTTTTGTTTCTTGCTGATGAGGTTGAATCATTAAAGATACTTTTGATATTAATATAGATTAATTCTGTTCTGCTTTCTTCAATATATTTTATAGGTTTAGGTATATCATCAAAGTCTTTAATCATTTTGAATTAATCATTGTGCATATTCAAGGCCTAAACACGCAGCCAACCTGGACTTGATCTCTGGCACTCCATATTTTTCCCCAAGCCTACTAGGAGAGACTCTGAATCACTAAGCCTGCAGTAAGCATTGAGCACCGCTGGGTGTCGCCCCAGCTCCAGAACAAAACAACTTGTATGTTGAAATAGGGGCCAATTCCTGGTTATTGTGGAGTTTGTTTGTTTTGCTTATAGCTGATCATTTTCATGCACCAATTGTTGAAGACATTTTCCTTGATCTACTTAGTATATCTAGCACTTTTGTCATAAATTGACTGTTATACACCTGAGAAAATGTCTGTGGACTCAATTCTATTCATCTTGTACAGTTTATTTATTTTATTTTTTTAAATAATAATTTTTTAATTAAATAGAATTTTAATTTTAATCATAGTGGCTTACATATCATTGACAATAATATTTTAGGTACATATTAACATAAAATCAGGGGAATTCCCATCACCGAATTGTCCCCCCTCCACCTCCGTTCCCGTCCTTCTTCCCATATCCTCTTCCCTTACCCCTGGGGCTGCTAGAATAAGTGGTCCCCTCTGTGCCTAGCTTACTGCTTAGTGGTCTTACACCTATTTGGTCTTGGTACCTCCCTTATTCCCCCGCCCCAATTGGGAGGCAGGACTAAGTTATGCGGTTTTGTTTGAAGGAGAGAAAAGTAATAACCTGGAGAAAAAAAAGAAAAGAAGAATCAGATACTCCGGAAATGGGCGGAATCCTTCTAGAGGCTTTCATCCTTGGTTTGAGAGACAAAGGGGAAAAAGAAGGTGAAACACCACAACAGTGCATAAAGAACTGTCAAATAAAATATCCAGTGAGTATTCCAAACAAACAAAACAAAACAAAAGGATAAGCACCATATAAAAGCCATGGTATTGAGATAATAAAATGTGGCAGAGCACATAAGAAAAGAAAAGAAGAAAATAAATAAATAAATATAAATGGAGACATCCACTTCAATAGCCAAACCACAACAATGCAATCAACAAAAAAATAGATAAGTAAATAATAATAAAAAATTGTTTTGTGCTTTTTTTCCCCTCCTGCAGATGCACAGTAAATATTGGGGTCATTCGAAAAGGAATTTCCTTTGCCTAAGAGATACAGGGTATCTCCACCCTTGAAGTATATTGTCATGGGATTAACTATAGATTCCTTTCAGGTTCATTTACTCTCCCCTCAGTGCTTTTGTGGTGTATGGAAGACTTCTGCTCCATCCTGGGTGATAACATCAGACCTCTGTATCTAAAGGTCTCGGTATCTGCACGAGTCAAGGAGTTGAACTTATGATTATGTCTTTCTTTGTGGATCTAGAAGTTCTGTTCCCTCAGTGTCATTTTAATCCGTCTTCTATGGTTGGCGGTCCGGTCTTTGCGCTCATCCTAGGATGGGCCTGGGATAGCGTCTTCCATTATGTTTCCAGAGGTCCCCTTCCGTTGCAATAGTCTCAGACAGACCTCTGGAACTAGGGATCATAGTTGTTATGCAGGTCGTAGCTCACACCCCAGACTAGGGCATTTTTATTGTCCCAGGATACATACAGTCTGCCATGGTTCTGTCAGCCAGTCATCTGTAAATCGCGATCTTGGCATTTGGACAGACCAAAGGGTGACAAGTCTTCTGATTTTGTCTTATCGTTAGCTGGTGAGGTAGGATAACTTGCTTTTAGGTCAAGTTGTTCCCATTTTCCTCGTTGTCAGGGTATCATATTAGGGCTGGTACTTGTTGGTGTCCAAGCACTATTAAGGATGTCCTGGTTGGGATTTGTTTCCTGTGGCTGTTGTGAAGAAGTGTGTCATTTCTATGTCTGTGGTCCAGGGTTCAAGGCTGGACGGTTGGTGTCTAATCACCTGGGGTCTAAGTTGGGTCTATGTGACATATTTTCAAGGTGGGAGATACCCCTGGATTGTAAACAAGTATGAGTTCTTATCCTTAATAAATAAGAGCTCGTTTTTATATGTAAGATTTCCCCTTTTTTTAGTGTGCCTTTGCAGGAAGAAATGGTGCTACGTTATATTGCTGGTGCATTTGAGGGTGGAGAGAGAAGAAAACAAAAACATGTCACACACCCAAAAAAAGATAAAAATAGAAATAAAAAATATTTGCTCATGTATATATATGACAAGAAAAAAGATTTTTAAGAAATGAAGTAAAAAATTAATTTAAGGAACAAGGTGATGCAAGAAAGTATCTTGCATTTGGGAAAAAGCAGGTAAGAGGTAGTATAATACAGGTCTTATACTTATGATGGTAGTATAGGTTTCCCCATTGTCTTTTGAAATTTTCTTGTGGTGTGTGGGTTCGGGTACCTTTCCATCTCCCAACCTGACCTTCTTGAGATTGGCAAAAGATTTGCGGTAGGGAGGACTTGGGAAGAGTTCATGCATTGGGGGATACTTGTAGAGCTAAGTCCAGTTTCAAGTAACAGTCCACGTTAGGAAGGGTTGGTAAGGAGGATCACGCAGCATGAGTCAGCAGGGAAGTTGGTTGCCTTTTCTTGTAGGGAGTGAGGTGTGGGTTTGACTGGTTGTCCCTTTGCTTGGATGATGGGTACTGGTTCGCTGGGGAAGGAGGTCATTCTTGATGCCTAATGGAATAGGAACTGAGGGTTAAAGAGTTTTAATGTGGGGAATCTGGATGGAATTGCGGGGTGAAGTGATAGTCGAATTTTCAAAGGCATGAAAGGGGAAAGTATATGAAAGGGGAAGGAAAGAAAAGAGAAAATAAATTAAAAAGAAAAGGAGAGAAAAAGAAAAAAAAGAAAAAAGAAAAAGAAAAAAACAGTAGTGAGAAGAGTAGAGAAAAGAGCGAGGGAATGCTAGTTTGTTTGAGTTTGTTCGATGAGTAGGGCCTGTAGTATAAGTCTATAGGTCACAGTTGCTGCTTCAGTGGTTTGGGTGGTCACGTGTTTCAAGTCCTAAATAAAGGTATTACCTAGGGATAAAGGGAAAGTTCAAGAGTTTTATCGGGACATTCTCGTAGTGCAAGCTGGGTATGGTATCTCGTGTGATTGAGCCCCGAGATGCAATCTTAGTTTGTCCACCCTTTGTATCCAAGAACGCCTGTAGACAGAAAAGCTGAGAGGTTATTTTAAGTACAGAAAGATTAAGGCATTAAAACATATTTTTATGGCATGCTTCCGTTGGAGTCACTGGTTTCCCATGGTATCCTTTGCCTGTAATCCTGTATAAGATCCCTAAAGGCTTATTATGGGCCTTTGTAGTAGAAGGCTGATTACTTACCTGGTCTTTCTATGCTGCTGTTTCTGCTGTTGCTGGTTGTGTGTGTGTGTGTGTGTGTGTGTGTGTGTGTGTGGTATAGTGTGTAGTCAAGAGTTTGTGTTGTTCCTCTTTTATGTGTTTTGGGCACTGCTCTCTGGTATATGTTGATTGTTACAGTGTTTGGGGTTTCTACCCTGTTAAACCCTGTTATTTGATTGTTGAGTATTAGTTGTATATAAGGTGTGTGTTCTAGGTGCTTCAGAATAGTGCTATCATTCTGTGTTTATCTTTCATCTTCTGGCTTACTTCATTTAACATAATATGTTCTAGGTCCATCCACGTTGCTGCAAAGTCTGTGATTGTATCATTTCTGACTGCCATGTAGTATTCCATTGTGTATAGATACCACATCTTAATGATCCATTCAACTGTTGTTGGACATTGAGGTTGGTTCCAAGACTTGGCTATTATACTGAGTGCTGCGATAAATAGTGGGGTGCACACATACTTTGGAATAAATGTCCTTCCAACTTGGGGGTAGATACCTAGGAAAGCAATTGCTGGGTCAAATATAGTAGCCCAATTCTGAGTTCTTTGAGCATTCTCCAGACTGTTCTCCATAGGTGTTGGACTAGGGGGCATTCCCACCAGCAGTGGATGAGAGTGCCTTTCATGCCGCATCCCTGCCAACATAGATTGTTGTTATTATTTTTGATGTGAGCCATCCTCACTGGTGTAAGGTGGTACCTCATTGTTGTCTTTATTTGGATTTCCCTAATGATGAGTGTAGGTGAGCATGTTTTCATGTGTTTGTTGGCCATCTTTCGGTCTTCCTCAGAGAAGTGTCTATTCATTTCATCTTCCCATTTTTTATGGCCTTATTTGTTTTTTTGGGGGGGCTCAGCTTTCTGAGTGTTTTGTATATTCTGGATATCAGCCCTTTATCTGATATGATGGGTGAAAAGATTTTTTCCCAGTCAGTTAACTGTCTTCTTGTGTTAAGTAGGGTTTCTTTTGCCATGCAGGAGCTTTTTAGTTAGTTGTAGTCCCATTTGTTTATGTTTGACGCTAAAGTTCTTGCCATTGGTGTTCCATCCTTGAAGACCTTTTTGATATGTAGATCTTTGAGTGTTCTAAATAATTTTCATTGTGGTACTGGAATTTACAATATTTTATTCATACTTATCATGTATATATCATTCCAATACTACATCTATCACCCGAGAGCCAGTGTTCCAAGAAGCTCTCCTTGACAATTCCACACATGTAAGTTCAGTTCTATAAGTCAAATCTTAAATTCTGATGACTATGACCATTTGTTGTTTGCAGCATTGCTTTTTATCTCACACATGGGAGAAATATTTCTTTTTTCTCAATTGTGGAGATGGTGACACACGCATGTAAATAAGTAGAGCTAATATCCTGGGTTGCCACAAAAATGTAAGTCAATGATAAATTGATCAAGTAAAATATTTTTCAAAACTATCTTTTTACTGGTATATAATTTTAGAAGATTATTATTGTGAATAATTCTTTACTAACACATTTTAATATTTAGATGAAATCCTACAAATGTAAAATGTAGTAAGAATAAAGAGAATGGAGAAAGATTTAAGGCAGAAATCTGGATAAGCTGATAAAAGTATAAAAGTGTATTTTATCTTAAGAAAAAGAAACTAGGGGGGGCCGGGCGGTGGCGCTAGAGGTAAGGTGCCTGCCTTGCCTGCACTAGCCTTGGACGGACTGCGGTTCAATCCCCCGGTTTCCCATGTGGTCCCCCAAGCCAGGAGCGACTTCTGAGCACATAGCCAGGAGTAACTCCTGAGCATTACCAGGTGTGGCCCAAAAACTTAAAAAAAAAAAAAAAAAAGAAAAGAAAAGAAAAGAAAAAGAAACTAGGGCCAGAGAAATAGCTTGGAGGTAAGGCGTTTGCCTTTCATTCAGAAGGTCATTGGTTAGAATCCCAGCATCCCATATGGTTCCCTGAGCCTGCTAGGAGTGATTTCTGAGTGTGGAGCCAAGAGTAACCCTTGAGTGCTGCTGGGTGTGATGAAAAACCAAAACCAAAAAAAAAAAAAAAGAAATTAGGCTTTATGCTAGAAAATACTGTGTTATGAATAATACTTAAGTATCTGTATGGATAAGGAAAAGACCATGATAAAAATCTCTGGATTTTAAGAAACACACCATATCAGTATAGAAATTTAGTATACATGAAATATTAATTCATTATTGTGATAATAATGAGTATACAGCCTTTGGCAACAAGCTGAACTTTCTGAGTCTGTGGAAAATGTCATTTTGCTAGGTTGGACTATTTATTAAGATAGACTGCATATCAAGGTCACTCTAGCAACCACTAATCGTTTTTGTCTTTTTGGGAACAATATGCTAAAATTCAATAATCAGAATTTATATAACTGATTAGCTAAAAATGACCCATTTTTATAATGTGAAACGACCTAATATGTGTTCTAAAATCTTGATAAAGTATTCTATCCAACTTTACCCTGTCCTCTTTCTTTGCATCTTTGTTGTCATAATTAAAATAAAAATAAAAACAACAACAACAACAACAAAAAAAAAAGACACACACACACAAAAAGTATTCTATCCAGTTACAGTTCTGGATAGAAATATCAGATTATTTGACTCCAGGCATTATTTAAGTTTTAAAATTCTTTGCATAACTTTGTTAAAATGATGGTAGACACTTCCTTGAGACAAAAAGTTTACTTTATTTAATAAGATAACATACATGTTAGCTTAGTAACTTGACAAATCCGACAAACTTGTTAGGGTTTCTTTTAATAAAGATAGTGTATGATTCTTCCTAGAGATATAACACTACATTGAAGGCATATGACACTGGGAATTTTATAATTTCTTGAGCTGATTAAAGAATTTTTCACCATTATCTATAAATTTTACATAAGATAAATGGTCTTTCTCTGCTCTGAGGACTGTGATAAAATGAATATGGAAGTAGCTATTTCTCATTTATCCTGTGTTCCTCATCTCTCACTGCCCAACTTTCCTGGTTTCTTTGCTTGTGAGGTCATCTTAAAAATATCTGAGTCAGTTACAGCTCAGTAGATTTCCTTTCTCATTTTATCTTTCTCTTTATTTTATCTTTATCATCCATCAACAAAGACTTGGGAATAATCTTCAAATATGAAGATTAATTTATCTTTAAATTCAATTTTAAAATACATTTACTTCCAAACTGCTAAAAAGATGATCTATTAGATAATCAATTCCTTTCCCATTTTATCTTTCTCTTTATTTTATCTTTATCATCCATCAACAAAGACTTGGGAATAATCTTCAAATATGAAGATTAATTTATCTTTAAATTCAATTTTAAAATACATTTACTTCCAAACTGCTAAAAAGATGATCTATTAGATAATCAACTACATATATGTTAAATGCTAGAAATTTAATGTTGTACCTAGGGTTTGATATTTTGATGATATAATAGTAGCTTATAATTATAATGTTTTCTTAAATCTCAGGACTGAATGGGTATTTTAAGTTTTAATTTAAGTATCATTGATCACTCTACTTAAATGCCTAAGGCCTAAGAAAGACCAGTCTGTATCTTTGGTTACTCTCAGATCTCTGTGCGGAAAGTCAAGGTGGTTCCTTCCATCTTCTTCTGATAGTCCCTGTCAAAATCTTCATTTTGGGCCACAGTAAAGTGGTTCTTCCAGTCCCCAGGCATCCCTGAAATAAGACAAAGTCTCAAAGGCATGCAGATATATGGGAGAACATAGTGTCAGCATAAGAATGTACAATTAAAAAGTTGTATAGTAGAAAGCCTCTCTAGAGTACAGGCCGGTGTGGGGTGGGGAGAAAGGATACTTGGGATATTGGTCATGGGAATGTTGCATTGGTGAAGGATTTTTATATGTGTATATATATATATATATATATTAAAAATAAAAAAATAAAAAAATAAATGATAAGGCCTCCCAATACTTACCACAGGCTGTGTTCTTTACACTGACTGTATAGAAAGAGGAGGTATAGTAAATGCACCCCATATACACCTCAACTCAGGCCCAGGCTCTGGGTCTGTATTGTGAATTGGGGGACAAAAAAAGTTGTATAGTAATGTTGCTGTCATGGATACCAATGGACATGAAACATTACTGGAAAATGTAGACAGATAATGGAATCATAAAGTCCAATTCAACATTCAGTATGTAAATTCTATGTACCTTTTCTCATAAAGGGGGAGATGGAGTGGTCCATGATGCTGGTAGGCAAAGTGGTATAGTTGGCCATTGGATTTTGCTTCATAATATCAAATGATGTGTGATAGATGATTTTATTAAGAACTTCCTCTGATATATCTTTTTCTAGGAACTTCACTATCTTCTGAATTTCCCGCTTTGGGTCCTGTGTATAGAATAGTTATACCAAACAAATAATCCAAGCTTATTCATTAGGGATGACCATCTTGACTAGTTACCAAGACTTTGGGGAAGGGTAAGTTATGGTATAAATTCAACAAAATACATTAAACATAGATGCTCCGCAATACAAACATGATATATTCCTGTCCTAGAGGATGACCTTTTAATTAGAAAATACAATCACAAAAACTGGAATACCTATTCCAGAAGTGCATGATTATCATAAAGAAAAAGGTCAAATAGTATTTATTGGAAGAAACAACAATGTTTCATGATAGGGATAAGTAAGTATATATAGAAAACATTGCTGCTAAAGTACCTGTAACTATATTTGTGCTATGAGATGGCAAGAATATGAGTTTAACAAAAGTTAGTGAGAAGACATATGAAAAGAATCTCAAGGTGACCCACAGATGAAATGTTTGTTTTGGGGGCCTCTCCTAGTGGCATGCAGTGATTACTCCAAGCTCTGTACTCTTTGCAATGCTCAGAGCAAAAGGTGGTGCTGTGGGAATAGAACATTCATTTTCTGCATGAAAAAGTAAGCTTTCACCCCATTGAGCTGTCTGGTCCAGAAATGTTAATTCTTTTTTTTATTATTAAAGACACTATAATTTACAAAATTGATTACAATAGAGAACCCAAGAGATAGGACAGTGGGTAGGTAGTTTGCCTTGAATAAAGCAGATACAGGTTTAATCCCCAGCATCCCATCTTGATCCCTGAGCCCATCAGCAGTGATTCCTGAGTACAAAGTCAGGAGCAAGCCTTGATCACCAGCGTGAGTAGCACCACAACAAAAACAAAATAATCAATGTTATTTAGTTTCAGGTATGCAATGTGACAACACTAATCCCACCACCAGTGTGAACTTTCCTCCACAATGTACCCAGGTTCCCTCTCATTCCTCAGCCCACCTCTTTAACAGGCACAAAAAAAAAAATGTAGTTATTGGGGCCAGAGAGATAGCACAATGGTAGGGCATTTGCCTTCCATGCAGCCAACCCAGGACGGGTGCTGGTTTGATTCCCAATATCCCATATGGTCCCTGTGAGCCTGCCAGCAGCAATTTCTGAGCACAGAGCCAAGAGTAACCCCTGAGTGCCGACAGGTGTAGCCCCCCCCCAAATAAAAAAAATAGTTATTGTAGTTTGGGTCTCCTTCTTATGACTGTGCAGTAATATTTAGTTTTGGGGGTTTATTTTGCTGTTCTTTATTATTATATATGCAGAAAAAGAAGGAAATTAAAAAATTTTAAACTATTTTGTAATTGTAAACTGAAGTAAATATAATGGAAAGAACCAATGAAATAAGTCTAGGAGCATAAAACTGAAATAGCTGAAATAGTCTCATAGGGAAAGCATTGTAGTCTCATCTTTGGGTCAGTTCATGTACAAGGATTCAACTGGTGTTCATAAATTGGAAAATGTTGTAGTGTTTGAACAACTGCATCGTTCCTCCCATTCTTTCTTTAAAATAAAAAGTATTCTGGATTTTTCTTTTTTATTTATTGGTGCTCAGAGTTTCACTCCTGGTGTGATCAGGGCACCATATAGGATGCCAATGTAGGAATTTGGGTCAGCCACTTGCAAGGCAAATAACCTACCCACTTTGAAGTCTTTCCAGCCTCCTCACAGTCTTTCTCAAGGGAACTAATCAGGTGTTTGGGGCGTAAGGCCCCATGGTGCTCAGGAGAACATGCGGTGCTGGGAATTGAACCCAGGCCCTGTGCATGCTCTTTGAGCACATAGTCCAGCCTTTTGAATCATATCAAAGGTCCTGAACTTTACCTCCTTCATGTCTTCGTAGAAGAGATAAAGAATGCGGTGTTTGTCTTTGACGTCCCACCATCCCTTTACATGGTCATGCCAGGACCCCCACAGCACTGAGGAGAAGGGGAGAGAGGGAGTATCAATATTAACTTGGAATGTATAAAATAAGCATGATGTCTCAAATAAAAGAGATAATTTAGTAAGTATAACATGAAGACAAAGACCAAGGATTCTTTATTGTTCCTGTAACTCCTTTTTATGAGGGTCACTTCCTATAGCACTTGGGGAAAATGTGGTGACTGAAATTGAGCTGAGGGTTTCATGTATGTGAGTGTTTTGCCAGTTACTTGCCTAGAAAAGGGTTCTTACTTACAGGAACTTATAAATAGTTAGGGAGAATGAAAAAAAATATTCTGGCCTACATTTTTTGTTTGTTTGCTTGTTTGTTTTTGGGACACACCTGGCAGTGCTCAGGGGTTACTCCTGGCTTTATGCTCAGAAATCGTTTCTGACAGGCTCGGGGGACCATATGGGATGCCGGAATTTGAACCACCGTCCTTTCACATGCAAGGCAAACGCCCCACCTCTATGCTATCTCTCCAGCCCCTGGTCTACATTTATTTGCTTTATTACTTTACACTCGCTACTACATGAAATACTATTTTGTGACAAAAGATTCACTTTCTCTACAGTAACCTGTATTACTAATAGTGCCCATACTAGTATCATGTAATTGTTTTTAAATAGACTGATTTTGTAAAGAAGCTTTTGCTCTACCTTTCACCGTGTATTTGGACACATTTATTTTTTTGTTGTTGTTGTTGTTTTCAGGGCACACCCAGTGGCACTCAGGGGTTACTTCCCACTCTGCACTCAGAAATTGCCCCTGGCAGGCTTAGAGGACCATTTGGGATGCCGGGGATCAGACCCAGGTCCATCCTGGGTCTGTCGCATGTAAGGCAAACATCCTACCCGCTGGGCTTTCACTCCAGCTCCCACTTATACTTTTTGTAGCAGTTAATGGACAGAAAGGAGGCATTCTGTGTATCTTGTTGATCCTGCAAAATCTACTGTTTATCTTCCTCTGCCTTACCAGGTTGACTTCAATAGATTATCTGAGAAGTCTCCTTCATTTTCTGACTTCCATCTTGAAATTCCCAACAAATTCACTAGAAGGCTTTTAGAAACAGGCAGAAGCTGAGTATGTTTACTTATCTAAATGAAAACACAGTCTACGTTGGTGTTTCCATTGACAGAGACCTCAACTACTGTCAAAAAGGGGTCTCAAAAAAAGGGGGGATCTCTCTGGTCTTCAGGGAAAATGACTCTCTGATGGTGCTCTCCTAAGGAAGGATATTATTTTGTCACCTTTTGGTTTCTTTAAACTCTTCCTAAAGCTTTATAAATAATCTGTAAAATGCTTATTAAATTACTTACTTTAGTGTGCCCTTTATAATCTCTCAGGATCTTAATGATAAAATCATTCATTGAAAATCCTAGAGACAAAACCCCACAATTTCCTTTTACTTACCTTTTCCAGCTTTGAATGTCTCAACATATTCCTCCCATGTACCAGGATCAGGCACCATTTTGTTCATTCTTGAGAAATGATAGTATGACACCAAACAGTCCTTAGCATTTCTAGCCACATATATGATCTTAAATCAGTCAGCAAAGAAAGCAATACATATAAATAAGAAATAAAAATATGTTCAGTTAAGAGCTTTATGCTATGAGAAAAAAAATCTAAGAAAATTATTAGACTAAATAATTAAACATGCATCCCTTTCCAATGTTCAAGGTGACAATATCTTCCAATTTTTCCAGGCAAAGTACCAAATTATATCTATGGTCTTAATATATTTAATTAAGAAACATTGCTTATTTTTGTCACAAGATCCTGATTGCAAGATAAATGTTATAGTCATCCTCACTATGATATTCTTAATGGTTAAAATGACTACTGTGAGGGGTCGAAGAGATAGCACAGTGGTAGAACATTTGCCTTGCAAGCAGCTGATCCAGGATGGATGGTGGTTCAAATCCTGGCATCCCATGTGGTTGCCCCAGTCTGCCAGAAGCGATTTCTGAGCACAAAGCCAGGAGTAATCTGAGAGCCATTGGGAGTGACCCAAAAACCAAATAAATAAATAAATAGCTACTGTGAGATGACAAACTGTTCATTAGCTCTGTCATATAGAGAACGTATAAATGGATATTACAATGAGATACCAGTGAATATGTATCACTTCAAAAAAAACTCCGTAAGTCTTAGTTGGAGAGACAATACAATGGGTGCTTGCCTTGTATACAGTCAACCTGGGTTTGATCCCCAGCACCTTATATGATATCCTGAGTCCAACCTGGAGTGATCCTGAGTGCAGAGGCAGAAATAAGCCCTGGAAGGGCTTGTGACACAAGCCCCACCCCCATCACCAAAAAAGTCCAGAAACAACCAGTGCTACCAGGCTTATATTAAAAAGTATTTATTTACTGCTTGAAAATACTTTCAGCAGGTAAATCTCTATAGAAAACAGAATGGACACTTCTCAAAAAGCTAAATATAGACACATATATTCTATCAATTGCATTCCTTGGTTTCTAACCCAAGAACACAGAAACAATAGAAAAGACAGTTTGGTCTTATTTGAGGTCCTGGGTTTGATTTTCAGTACAACACTACACACATACACATATTTGCATATCAATATTAATTGCAAAGATATTTATAGCAACCAAGATCTAGCAGCAACCCATGTGGCCAGCAATATATGAGCAGATAAAGAAATCGTGGTATACAATCACAATAGAATACTAGTCAGCCATCAGGAAAGAAAAAGATGTTGCAGTTTATTACAACTTGTATGGAACTGGAGGGAAATAAACTAAGTGGGGCAGGACAAATAGCAAGTAGTCTCATTGTAAAGTATAAAGAAATAAAATAAAAGAATAGACAATTATCAGTGAAACAAACTGATCTTCTGCCTACAGAACAAAGTCTGTCATGTCTGGTATGGCAGGAGTGGAGGTGAGGAGAGACCCACAAAGAACAGTGGAAGGATATTGGGTATAGTGTAGTAACATTGTATGCTGGAAAAAAATTCAATACTATGTTATGACTCCTAAGTAAAAATATAATATAAATTCATACCTTAATTGAAAACTCCAATAAGTTCAAAATATGAGAATTTCAATAAAAGGCTACTGTGGAATTTTTCAGTATGTAACAATGGGCTCCATGTTTTTTCAAGCAAGAAACTGATCTAGTTTATTGCATGTGAAGAACCTAAAGTTAAGGCTAGTGAAGGATAAATTGTAGCATGACAGATGAATTACCACGATTATTTTTCATTTGCTGATGGCTTCTTTTCCTGCTAACCCTTTCCTATTACTCACCATTAGGTTACCAACACAGCTTGTGTTTCTTATGCACTCTTAGCAAAGTTAAAAGAAAGGCATAAGTGGGGTTTCCAAGCATTTTCCTATGTGTTCCATTTACCAAATACAATTTCTATGTGCATCCAGTGATATAACTTCTTAGCCTGTTACCTAAGTTTATACACTGTCTCTCTCAGATAAACAATGATCTGGCAATCTTGATTTCTCTTTTCCCAAACTAATGGATTTTCTCTAATATTCATGAAAAAAAAATCCTGATTTTCCAGCTGAAATTTCTTATTGCAAATATAATTATGTAAATATGTTTATTAATGTTTATGTTGGTCACTGCCTTTTTTGCAGTGAACTCCTGAAAGTTTGTTGATCCATCCAATTTCCTAAAGGAATTGTAACTGGTTACAAAATAAATCAATTTAGAAAAAGTAATACAATCTTTTTTAGCTCATTTTATTTATTTATTTATTTATTTATTTATTTTAGAGAAAGAGGTTTGACCATATGTACTAAATAGATACACCCAACTCATTGCTACTGATGGTACTTCTGAGACCAGATCAGTGTTTGGGATCAAACTCGGACCTCTTGCATGTGAAACATGTGTTCCAGTTTAATAAGTTATCTCTGCAGTCCTTCAAAGGTCCTTTGGTTCTAGGGGAAAAATCCTTATTTTATTTTATTTTTTTGTTTCTCCAGTGGTCACTTGTTCATTTGTTTGTTCTGGGGCCACTTTATTTGGTGCTCAGGGCTTACTACTGGCTCTGCACTCAAGGGTCACTCCTGGAAGAATGAAGAGTTCTTATGGGTTTCCAAAGAGCAAACTCAGGTCTGCCATAGGATCATGAACTTTTGTCCTCACCCATTGTCTGAAATTCTTCAGAATTTCACCAATTCTGGTGCTACATGAGGACTAATGGTGGAGTTATTATATGTTTAAGATGGCTAGAGTAATAATGATTCAGAGATCACTTTCACAAAATCACATTGCTGTCGGTGATTCTGGATTTGTGTGGGTCTGGATGGTCACTAGGGATTTGTGGTCATGAATACCCTCTAGCTGCTATAATTCAGAGATCTAAGTAGCCTGAACTCAGGACCAGGTTCACTATTCTGGTAGTCTGGAAACATACTGTGTCACAGTCTAGTCAGCCTGAGGAGCAATTGGAAATTGTTGTAAATAATATCCAGTCATCACAGTTCATCGAGCTGATCCTTATAGGTACTGGAGGGATGGGGGTTGCATTTGTCAGGTCTTTACCACAATTGTAGACAGTGTATTCTAGTATTTATTGGCATTCATCTGGTATTCTAGTATATTTTAGATAGTCCCCTGTGAACTCTTGTTGCTTCCAGATACATTATGTGCATCCCCATACCTCTAAAGTATTAAAGATAAATAGGGGTACAATTTCTATTGACCTGTGACAGATTTGTATTGCATTAGAAAAAATATGCATTTTATACTGGACTTCTCACACTCATTTTGTCCAGTTTTGAAGGATCTGGGCATCAGCATCCAGAAAATGTTGGCTTGTGCAGGACCAAGGATAATTGTACCAACTTTATTCAGTTGAAGAAGTAGGATTCAGATTAAAAATATTCCCAAGCATCAGTTTCTATATTGAATGACCTGAATGGCAGATCTGGGCTTGCTATCATCCACCCATGTAACTGGTCTAGTTTAGCACATAGTATGTTATGCTTGTCTGGATAGTGTTTGTCTGAGCACCCAGAACTGGTCTGTTGGTTTAGCTCACAAAGAACATAATAGGTCAGGAGGGATTGAGTTAGCAAGTTTGAGTGCTTGAGAACAGAATCCAGCACATCGGCTTGGTTAAGCAAAAGAGAATCATGTACTGATTTGGACTGAGCTTATTTGGCTGAGTGTCTGTAGACACGGCAGACAGGGTTTAAGGAGGACACAATTTAGGCTAAACACATACAGTAAATCTTCTGGTATTTTTTTTTTCTGAACTGCTTGTCTGTGAGCAGTACTTATCTCTAGAATGTTGGCAGTGGGACTATCTATCTATTGTCCCAGCATCTCCCAGTCATATTGCCAGAGGGAACAAGCTCTGCATGCAGCAGTTTTATCTATGATATATTTTCCCTCCAGTACCAGGACACTACCTTGAAATACTAATTGCTTTTTTTTAAACTGTCTTTTCATCGCAAGATTTTCCTTCAAATAATTTATCTGTCATTTGTTTGGTCTTCCTGTTTCCATAACTCCTCCAGACTAGGCTCCCCTTTTAGTCTCTCCACTAATTTCTGTCCTCCATCATATATTCCCTGAAAGAACACTGGTCAGGATCTCAACTATTTCTCCATGAGGTTTGCTGAAGGAGTATGCTCATAAAAGTTTTGCTGAAAGAATATATTCATCGAAGGAATATTCCTGACCAGTTATTTTGGTTTCTTGTCCCATACATTCATTTCTTGTACCACTCTTTGCTTTCAAGTTTTCCCTATATAATATCCTTTCACATATAATTCAGCCTTGATGTTTTTTTTCCTGGATTATTCAAGTGAAAAAATATTAGCCCTTTTCAGGAAATACATGCTATATTTCATTGTTAACTCTCTTTAAATGTGGCCAATCAGAATAAATTCATCTGAAAACATTTTAGGGCATACACAAAGCCAATAATTTGAAGAAAAGATTCATTTTTAGTAGGGTGTGTATATATGGGAGTGGAGGAGAGGTATTCTTATAACTTCATGTTTATCTCCCCCATTATATTTAATCATTTCCTTATATATATAGAGAGAGCATGGTGATAAAAATTGGGTTGGAAAAACTTACTCTTACCTTTGAATTTTCTTTCCAAAATGAAGGTGGGATCAACTGAACTGGTAAATGAGTCTTCAGAGTTCTAGGAGAAGGCATTTTGATGGCCAAATCCAAACCTGGGAAATAAAGCCACACCATTTTAGCTGAATCCATTTCTCAATATATGGAATAAGATTTTCAAATAATAGACTCTGCTTAACAGTATAATTGTATATGTCATTGTTTTCCTCCTGATGAAAGTTTTACCCTTTTTTTCCCCTTGGGCCACAGCCAGTGGTGCTCAGAGGCTACCCTGACTCTGCACTCAGAAATCACTCCTGGTAGACTTGGGGAATACCAGGGATTAAGTCTGGGTTGGTTGTATGCAAGGCAAACATTGTACCCATAGTGTGATAGCTACAGCCCCAAAATTTTACCTTTTTTTCTGCCAGAGAAAAACACTTATGAATATTAAAAATTAACATGGCAACATTTCTTTATTTAATTGTTCAGTTCAGGGTTCAAGTTGTGAATAAAGATACTGGGAGAGTTTTGAGAGGGTTGATAATTAAGAACTCAACAGGCCCCTGGAAATTTTGCAGTTTGGGGATTTTATTACTAAAATAAGAATAGATATATGAAGCTAGAAGAGAGCTGACATGTCTCAAAAGAAGAAAGGTTCTTGGACTAGTTCTGTAGCTCTACAAGTTTTAAATAGCTTTTGGACTGGGCAGGAGCCATAGCACAGTAGGTAGGGCCCTTGCTTTGCTCACAGCCAACCCAGGTCCGATTCCTAACACCACAAAAGGTCACTTGAGCTTCACCAAGAGAAATCTCTGAGCATAGAGTAAATGATGAGCACTGATACATGTTGTTCAAAATATGGTAAAGTAAAATATTTTCTGTTCAAATGGGAAATAACTCAAAGTTCTAGAACCTATTCTTTGCATTGGAAACCTTGTTTTTGTCTTGTACATGGCTGGTCAGGTTCAATCCACAGCACCACATATGGTCTCTCAAGTCCCACCAAGATTCCTAAGCACAGAGTAGTAAGTAAACTCTAAACACCCCATAGTGTGACCTCAAATTTTTTCTCTTTTTTAAAAAGTAAATTAGAAGCAAAGCAAACTTTTGTTTCAATAGCCCAAACAATGAAATTTCTTGGAACAACTGCAAAGCAATAGTTATCAAAACAGCATGGTATTGGAATAAAGACAGACCCTCAGATCAGTGGCATAGGCTTGAGGACTCAGAGGATGTTCCTCAGACATACAATTACCTAATTTTTGATAAAGGAGCAAGAAATCCTAAATGTAGCAAAGAAAGCCTCTTAACAAGTGGTGTTAGCACAACTGGTTAGCCACTTGCAGACCCCAGCTAACACCATGTATGAAGGTAAAATCCAAATGGATTAAAGACCTTGATATCAGACCTGAAATCATAAGGTATATAGAACAACACATAGGTAAAACACTCCATGACATTGAGACTAAAGGCATTTTCAAGGAGGAAATAGCACTCTCCAAACAAGTGGAAGCAGAGATAAACAGATGGGAATATATTAAGTTGAGAAGCTCTGCACCTCAAAGGAAATAGTGCCCAGGATAGAAGAGCCACCCACTGAATGGGAGAAACTATTCACCCCAATACCCATCAGATAAGGGGCTAATCTCCAAAATATACAAGGCACTGACAGAACTTTACAAGAAAAAAACATCTAATTCCATCAAAAAATGGGGGAGAAGAAATGAACAGACACTTTGTCAAAGAAGAAATACAAATGGCCAAAAGGCACATGAATAAATATTCCACATCACTAATCATCAGGGAGATGCAAATCAAAACAATTATGAGGTACCACCTCACACCACAGAGACTGGCACATATCACAAAGAATAAGAACAAGCAGTGCTGATGGGGATGTGGAGAGAAAGGAAGTCTTATCCACTGCTGGTGGGAATGCTGTCTAGCCCAACCTTTATGGAAAGCGATATAGAGATTCTTCCAAAACCTGGAAATTGAACTCCCATACAATCCAGCTATACCACTCATAGGAATATACTCTAGGAACACAAAAATACAATACAAAAATTTCTTCCTCACACTTATATTCATTGCAGTGCTATTTACAATAGCCAGACTCTGGAAACAACCAAGATGCCCTTCAAAAGGTGAATGGCTTAAGAAACTGTGGTACATATACACAATGGAATATTATGCAGCCATCAGGAGAAATAAAGTCATGACATTTTCCTATACATGGATGTACATGGAATCTATTATGCTGAGTGGAATAAGTCAGAGGGAGAGAGATAGATGCAGAATAGTCTCACTCATCTATGGGTTTTAAGAAAAATAAAAGACATTTTAAAGTAATTTTCAGAAACCAAAGAGAGGAGGGCTAGAAGGTCCAGCTCACGACATGAAGCTCACTCACAAAGAGTGATGAGTGAAGTTAGAGAAATAACTACATTGAGAATTATCATAACAATGTGAGTGAATGAGAGAAGTAGAAAGGCGGTCTAGAGTACAGGTGGGGGTGGGGTGGGGAGGAGGGAGATTTGGGATATTTGGTGATGGGAATGTTGCACTGATGAAGGGGGGGGGTGTTCTTTACATGACTGAAACCCAACTTCAAGCATATTAGTAATCAAGGTGTTTTATAAAGATATTAATAAAAAATAAATATCTGGGAACAAACATTTGGGATATAAAAACATATAGATATAAAAATAAGAAGAGTACTAGAAATTTTAAAGGAAAGATTAATTCATAAGATGAGTAATGGATAATAGATTTTAATGAATATTTAATGAGACATTTAACTAAATAAGGAAACTGTGACCTATATGCACAATGGTATACTACTCAGCTATCAGAGAAAATAAACTCATGCAATTTGCTGATATATGAATGTAGCAGCAAAGCAAAGATAGGAAGTCAAACAGTGGCAAAGCAAGTTGTAATATGCCATTCTTCTATCAGAAAATGTTTCATTCATTTCCTATAAAAGTAGGAATTACTTCCTTCATTTGTTGAGCATTTAGCTATTTTACTGCTGCCTCACCAGCCACTATATGTAGTCAAACAACCAGCAGTTGCTCCAATGTTCCTACTGACAAATAGTCTCCCTCAATTTCCATAACTATCCTCTTAAGTGCCCATAGATATTATCTCCTACAATTCTTCCTAAAATTTTATACTTTATGGTATGACTTGATCAATCTAGCATTAATCAGGAAATGCCAAAGCACTTAACTTATGGCAAATAAAAACATGTAACCCTTGGGCCCGAAGAGATAGCACAGCGGCGTTTGCCTTGCAAGCAGCCGATCCAGGACCAAAGGTGGTTGGTTCGAATCCCGGTGTCCCATATGGTCCCCTGTGCGTGCTAGGAGCTATTTCTGAGCAGACAGCCAGGAGTATCCCCTGAGCACCGCCGGGTGTGGCCCAAAAACCAAAAACCAAAAAAAAAAAAAAAAACAAAAAAAACCAAACAAACATGTAACCCACGTATTTTCACTTTCTTTACTTTGACCTTGCCTGATCTGTCAAAGTATTCTGTTTACTTTTTCCAGTATTATGAGTAACAACTTCTCTATTCGATTCCTGCTGAACCAAGGGTTGCTGTATGACACCATACATATCATTTGGGGGTATTAGCAATACCATTTAATTATACCATTTAACAATACCATTTAGAACTTTAACAAACTCTGAAAGATTCTAGTGTAAAGCACTATATTCATAGAGTCTCTAGGTAAGTATAAAGGTAAAATATAAAAGCAAGGTAAACTTATATGGTAAAATATGTGAAGGTAAAATACATAAGGTAAAGTTATACAAAAACAAAATTATACAAAGATAAAATTATATAAAGCAAGGAAATATTGAAAAGACATTTTTTTTGGGTCACACCCGGCGGTGCTCAGGCATTACTCCTGGCTATCTGCTCAGAAATAGCTCCTGGCAGGCACGGGGGACCATATGGGACACCGGGATTCGAACCAACCACCTTTGGTCCTGATCGGCTGCTTGCAAGGCAATCACTGCTGTGCTATCTCTCTGGGCCCCTAAAAAGACATTTTTAAGAAATTATGAACATGTGAAGTTAAATTTGAACAAAATTAGTATTCAAGTATCAAAATTATAGAGAATGGTCAAAATGTACAAAGGATTATTGTACTCAGTTTTGAGTAAATGTATATTTGACATAGTAAAAAACTAACTCTAGAAACAAAATACCTGATGCAGATGGGCTCACTAGTGAGTTCTACCAAGAATTTTAAAAAAAAATTAGTGCTCACATTTTTCAAGCTTACCCAAAATATTAAGGAAATAAAAATTCTTCCTCATAGCCTTTATGAAGCCAATTTTACTCTATTATCAAAGCATACAGAGATATTACTAGAAATGAACATTATAGACCAAGATCATTTAGAACATTGATGCTAAGGTCCTCAAGAAACTCTTAGTGAACCGAATTCAACAAAATAATTATAACCATGATCAAGTGGGTTCATCATAGGGATGCAGGGATGGTTCATATATGCAAACCAATTAATGTAATATACCATGTCAAAGAAGAGATTATATAGTATATATATACTATATATATACTATATATAATATATATAAGATTATATAGTATATTAATTGAGGCAAAGAAGACTATGAACAATATCCAACACCCATTGATGATCATTACCTTCCAAAAATTAGGAAGAAAAGAAGCATATTTCAAGACTGTAATGTCCATCTCTAATAAACCTACAAGCAATATAATATTCAATGGTGAAAAACCTGAAAACATTTTCACCAAGATCAGGTACAATGCAAGGATATACAATTTCACAATTCTTATCCAAAATAGTTTTAGAAGCCTTTGCCACAGCAATAAGACAAAACAAACAAACAAACAAACAAAACAGAATTCAAATTGGAAAAGAAGTTAAACCATCAAAACTTGCAGACATGATAACATACATCAAAAATCCTTAAGACTACACCAAAAATATTTTTAGAAACCTTAAACTAATACAGAAAAGTATCAGGCTACACAATCAAAATACAAAAACCTGTAGCATTTCTGTTGGCAAATAATGCACTAGAAAAAAGATGAAAAGACAACCACCAGGGGCCAGCGAGGTGGCGCTAGAGGTAAGGTGTCTGCCTTGCAAGCGCTAGCCAAGGAAGGACCACACGATCGCGGTTCAATCCCCCGGCATTCCATATGGTCCCCCCAAGCCATGAGAGATTCCTGAGCGCTTAGCCAGGAGTAACCCCTCAAACGGGTGTGGCCCAAAAAACAAAAAACAAAACAAAACAAAAAGACAACCACCTCTTTCAAAACAGTGTCCCCAAACATAAACTACATAAGAATCAATTTGACAAAAAAGATGAAAGACATATTGTGAGAAACATAAATCATTTCTGAAAGAAATAGAAGACACCAGGAAATGGAAATATATTTATTGTTCATACATTGAAGAATAAATATTGTCAAAACTTCCTACCCAAAGCATTATATAGATTCAATGAAATACCCACTAAAAATTCCAATGATTGGGAATGGAGTGACAGTACTCCAGGCGGCAGAATATTTTACTTGCACATGGCTGACCAAGGTTCTATCTCCAGCATTACATATGTTTCCCTGAGCCCACCAGAAGTGATTTGTGAGTACAGAACTAGTTGTAACCCCTGAGAACTGCCAAGTTCCCTCCAAAATTAAAAACAAAATTCTAATTATGTTCTTCAAGCACTTGGAACAAATCCTATTAAAATTTGTTAGGAGCCATAACTCCCCAAATGGCCAAAATAATTATAGAAAAAAGAAATAAGATACGAAGTTTTGTGTTTCCCATCTTTGAATTGCACTATTGCTCTATAATCAAAACTGTATGATACTCATATAAGGTTACATCCACAGATCAATGAAACAGAATTGAGAGTTCACCCTCCCAGACTTATAGGCAATTAATCACAAATGAGCTAAGTACACACATAATAGAACAGTGTTTATTTAACAAATTGTGTTGGGAAAACTATTGTCAACTGTAAGTAATAAAATTAGAACCATGTCTCACACCATTCAAAAAAGTAAATTTAAAGGAGACTTGATTGGAGCAATATTACAGCAGGTTTGCCTTGTACATGGCTGGCCGTGGTTTGATCTGTGATAACCCATATGATCCCCTGAGCTTTCCAGGAGTGATCCCTGAGTATAGGGACAGGAGTAAGCCCTGAGTACTGCCATATATGATTCATAAATAACAACAATAAAGTAAATTCAAAGTGAATTAAATACCTTAAAATTAGATGAGATGCATAAAATATATTAAAGAAAACATCTACAGAGTTCCCCAGGAGTGAACAACATAGACATTTACAACATAGTGACCAAAAAATTAAAAAAATGGAAGTATATTAAATTAGAAATCTTTCACATGGCTACAGCAATAGTCTAGACATAGTATTTGTCTTGCATTTGACTTGCATGAGTCCAACTCAGATTAAATCCCCGGGACCCCATATGATCCCCTGAGTCTAACTGGAGTGCACATCCAGGAGTAAACGCTGAGCATTAAAAGCAAAAACAAAACAAAGATAAAGAAAAAAATCTTCTGCACAGCAAAAGAAATTCAAGCTAAAACAAAAAGACACTCGAGTAGGAGAAAATGTTTACACACACATAATAGATAAAGGGCTAATATTCAAGTTCTATAAAGCACTTAAAAGTTCAACAACAACAGCAACATCAACAAAAGAACCAAAAACTATCTCATTCAAAAATGGTGAGAGTTAAAACAGTTTACTGAAAACTGGGTGGAGGGTCAGCTCCCTCTGTGGCATCAAGAACTCCTTGAGTGATGAGCAGGTGAGTGCCCCCTGTCAAAAGAATGAAAATAGAGGAGCATGGCCAAAGAATCAATGTACTACACCATCAAAACACATAGAAAAATCACACTACAAAGGACACAGGAAAACAATGTAGAACATCATTATATTTAGAGAATGAAGATGGTAGCTTCGAAGACTCAACAAATACTGGCCACCTACATAGCCTTCTTAAAAAGGACATTAGAGAGGAAATTTGGAGGATGTTCAAAAAATTTAAAGAATCCATGGAATAAATGGAATGAAACACAACAAGAATGAAGAGGATATAAAATAGAAATGAGAAAACTTCAAACAAATATCAGGGTTGAAAACTTGATAGGTGAAATGAAAACCTTACTAGAAAGCCTCACCAACAGAATAACAGCTGCTGAAGACAGAATCAATAAGTTGGAAGATGAGCTGCATAACAACTTCATACAACAGAAGAGATTAGAAAAGAGACTTAAAACAAATGATCAGACAATGGAAAAATTCTCAAAGAATGTGAACATATGAAAATATAAGTCTGGGATAAACTCAATAGAAATAATGTAAGAATCATTGAAGTCCCAGAGGCCCAGGAAGAAAATTCCCATGAATAATCAGCTATCAAAGACATCATTGCAGAGAAACTCCTAGAGCTAAAGAGTACATGCAACCAAATCCTGCATACCCAAAGAGTACCAGCTTAAAGAGATCTAAAGAAAAACACCCTAAGACAATCCTAGTTACAATGATAAATACCACAGATAGGAATAGAATACAGAAGGCAGCAAGATCAAAGAGGGAAATTACATACAAAGATTTACAGTAGATTTGTCACAAGCTACCCCCAAGGCTCGAAGGCAGTAGTGGGTTATAGTGACAAAACTCAACAAAATAAATGCATTATCAAGAGTTCTTCTCCCAGTCAGACATATTCAGGAAGGAAGAATACACAGCTTCATGGATAAACAACTCTCGGGAATTTTACAGACTCAAAACCTGTCTTAAAAGAAATGCCGTGGGGCCAGAGTAGTAGTGCAAGTGGTAGGGTGTTTGCCTTGCACGTGCTGACCTAGGAGAAAAAGCAGTTTGATCCCCTGGCATCGCATATAGTCCCCAAGTCTGCCCTCTTGGCAGATGCAAAATAATATATTTTATATGAAATAAAGCAATATAAAAAGAAAGGATTTATAACAGCAATCAAATGATATGTTTTCTCATAAAGATAGACAAGTAATATAAAGGAGCAAAATAGATCATTAATAATAAACCCATAAATACATGGTGAATTGAATTTGGTAGTGGAATAATGGCAACTCAATGAGAGATAGATATTTTACTTCAACAAATAATATACAGAAATAATTGAATTAACAATGGAGTCCATAAGTATTATTTTTAAATAAGGAAACATTACATTTTGAGACTTTTGACAAATTGCTCAAGGTCACCCAGATGATAGTACAAGCTAGTATATAATGCTGAACTGTCAGGTTCTAAAGATTATGCCTTTTTATTATCATTTCTTATTGCAAAAACTATGACCTTCAAGAGTTTTGGTGAAATTTTACATTAATATCCTTGGTTTGAAGCATATTTTTATGTTGACAATATATAATTAACATATAATTTATTAATTCATCTTGATTTTCTGACAGGTTACAGAAAAATTAATTTAACACATTGACACCAGGACATACTGCTTACTACTTCAGATAAAATGTACCAATAGAAATGGTTATTATTGCCAAAAATTCATATTACACTTTAATTTGACACCATTCAATAAAGCAGAATGCTATTATTGGAGCCACCAGATGGAAAGGAAATACAAATTGCTGTTTTACCAGCTTCAACATGTTAAAGATAATCCTCCATGGCACAGCAGTGTGATGACACAATAATATGACTCTTAACATTAGAAATTCTCCTTTTGATGTGTTACACATTCATAGTCATTGAAATTCTCAACATTGAGGAATTTTTTTTGTTTGAGACTAAATCTAGACAGTGTGGGTGTAGAGGTTAGATTTTGGAGTCTTTATTTTCTAAAGACTTTATTGTCTAAAGTTCAAGAAATATTTCTTCAACTGAATCTTTCTAAAAATCTTTTGGAAATATTCTCTAAAAACCCAATTGTAGAAATAATTCTCTCCTCACATTCAAGTGGAACCAGCTCAGTGGTTACATTACTTACCTGAGTTGAGAGGTGGAGGTAGAGTCCATTCAATGAAAGGATGCCTATCAAAGGTGTTAGCTCTCTGACATTTCTGCACATCTCCATCATTTTGGATCATATCTACAATCTCCTGTGTCCAGGTTGTACCTAGAAACATAAATTATTCTAAATTCCTCTCACTTGAAGTACAATTTAATTTTATTTTCTTAATTTCACATATTAAATTAAAATTACATTTGTTGAGAGATGGGTAGAATCAGCTCTCTTGTGATTTCAGCTACCTTATACTAAGGGCAGACATTTTCTCTCTGTGAAATTTAAGGTTGATAGCAACTCCATGTGATACTGATGAGATAGAACCTGTCCTCTAGGAATGGTGTACATTGTCAGTTAACATCTTTGCTTCTTTGTAGAGTGAGAGTCAGTTGAAAGTAGGATTTTTGTTATCTTTACAGCTAATACCAATCAAAGGGCTTTATACCTCATAAATGTAGCTTGGCAAGTGAATAAGGAACCAAATAAACATAGGGAGATACAAGCATATATTATCCAGATTTCATATCCTAACAAGCTTATACCTGTATGGAAGAGACAAGGCATAGCAAAAATTGTTCACTGCTCAATGACTATTCATTATTCTCTTCTCTCTAAAATAGATCAAACTTGGGGCCAGAGTGGTAGCGTAGCAGTAGGGCATTTGCCTTACATGCAGCTGACCTAGGATGGACCTCAGTTCGATCCCCCGGTGTCCCATATGATCCCCCAAGCCAGGAGCAATTTCTGAGTGCATAGCCAGGAGTAACCCCTGAGTGTCACAGGGTGTGGCCCCAAAACCAAAATAAATAAATAAATAAATAAATCTTGTTTGTTGAACTATTACATCCCTAAATCTCAGCTAGTGGGGGCCAGAGAGATAGCATAGTAGTAGGGCATTTGCCCTGCAAATGCAAACAGACCCAGGTTCGATTCCCAGCATCCCATATGGTCCCCTGAGTCTGCCAGGAGCAATTTCAGAGCACAGAGCCAGAAGTAACCCCTGAACACTGCTGGATGAAGCCCCAAGACAAAAACAAACAAACTAAAAACCAAAATTCAACTATCAACAACTTTGTATTTCAGAGTTCTTTAAATAATTTTTTTAAAAAAATAAAATAATCTTCAATGTTTAGTTGGGCACATAACTAGTTGACTCAAAGGTATTATTTTCTTTTTAAATTAAATGATTTCTTTATTTAAGCACCATGGTTACAAAAATGTTGCTGGGTTTCAGTAATCAAATGTACAATGGTGCTGTTTTTAAACATTTTTTGGCAGCTAAGTGGACTATACCACAAAATTTCAGGAAATAATTTTTAAAGGGTAGGCGTATGACATTATCCCTTATTTCCTACTTCCTTGTTGATGTTTGGAATGTGAATGTCAAGGTCCTAACTTTACTAATCATATTACGGAAGAAAAAACTATGCACAAGGATCATGGAACAGAAAGTTAAAAAGTAGTAAAGTCTCTTATAGTCAATGAAGACATTGCAGTTTTTATACCAGCAAATGCTGACCATGAGACTGAGTGAGACAGTGGAACAAAGTCTGGCTAGGAAAAAAGTACATTGCAGTTCTTAGAGATCAATACATTTAAAATCTGAAATCTTTCTGGTAATAAATATCTATAATTGCTCTTGGAAGGTTATACAGCTAGAGAAATATCTTTCTAAACTTGTTACAGCTTGAATATTTTTGCTTCACTTAATTATAATTCTCAAAGCTATAAATACAGGTAATACAAAAGACTTAATAATATCCAGTCTTACCTGGTTAGGATGTCCTATTGTCCTTCACTGCTGTATCAGCCAATCATATTCTTTACTTTTTACTCACAAATGCCTTATTTTGTTTAATTCTAATGTTATCTTCCATTTCTCAGGCCCTTTCCAGTGTGTTTGTATAAACATAAGTTAATCCCATTAGTAGCATTTGAATTATTGTTAAAGCACATGATTGTCACATGTGTGAAACTTTCCATTAAAAGAATCATCCTATGGACAAGAACTTTAGTCCCTTTCAGGAGAGAATTAGAGAATAAAATAGGAGAGGTTGGCTGTTGACAAAGTTTACTCTGAGAGCTCTGTGCTATGTAAATTATTTGATTGCTTAACATAACTTTATAATTAATCCATTGATGATGGAGGATAAGAGCCATCTCTCTATGAGAGACTTAAATCAAAATGGGCATCTTGGGCCGGAGGTATGGCGCAGTGGTAGGGCATTTGCTTTTCACGCCGTGACCCAGGATGGACCTCGGTTCAATCCCCCGGCATCTCATATGGTTCCCCAAGCCAGGAGTAATTTCTGAGGGCATAGCCAGGAGTAAACCCAGAGCATCACTGGGTATGGCCCAAAATAAAAACATGGGCATCTTGGGTTCTGGTGGATTAGAGCTCATACTAAATTTGGTTTTCACCGTTCAAAGGACCAATCTAAGTGAAAACTTGACTTTAAAATTAGAAAGCTAACTCAGGCATTTCATCTTCTCTAAAGTGGACTCTGCCATTACCAATCTTTCTCATTTCTAAACCTACCTGCCTTTGCATAAGTTGCTATTAAAAGGTCATCAGGTTTTGCTTGAAAATTCCAAATTTTGTCCCAGTTATCACTGATCATCTTGGTCATAAGGATTCCATTCACTTCTTCAGTTTCTGGTTGTAGGTATTTTTCATCCAGTTGAAGATCTTCCATTTTTTCCAAGGGCATCTTTGTGTGCACCTGTCAATTGTCATGAAGAGAAAAGTATGCTATATCATTTTATTTGTAGTTTAAATGTTCTTGTTTTTGTTTTTGTTTTTGTGTCACATCCAGCAACACGCAGGAGTTACCCCTGGCTCTACACTCAGAAGTCACTCCTGACAGACACAGGGGACCATATGAGATGCCAGGATTAGAATCACCATCTGTTTGAATCAGCTGCATGCAAGGCAAACACCCTACAACTGTGCTATCTCTCCAGCCCTAAATGTTCTTTTTAAAAAATTATTCCCTGAGTTAGGAAATACACATTTGAAATTCATTAATATAACTTGTATTAGTTTAAGTGAGAGAAATAAGAACTATGGGAGCTTGAAATATTTTCAATAGTTTTATTTCAGGATATAAGGACAATTTAATAATAAACATATTTTTGATGAAGATAAATGCTTAAAAAGAAAAAATCCTGAGGATGTTTCAATAGTGCTAAACATAGATTGGTTATCAGAATTGGTCTAAGGTCTGAGTAACAATCTATTTGGAGACTATGAAGAGCATGAACAAAGGTGACCAATTAGAGAATGTTATTTGTTCTTGAATTGGTTGGATACAAACCAGTTTTAAAATATGATGTGGGGATGGTATGTTGATTTATCTGCATCTGACATAGATACAAAACCTCAAAGAAAATACAGAAGCATGTGAGAATTAAATATCTCATGAGTCCCCAGTTGGCACAGTAACAATCAAAAGGTTCTAAAAGGATTGTAAGAAAGTCTGACCATATAACCAGATATCAAAGTGTATCTCAAATATTTTATTTTGTTTTGCTTTGGGTTACACCCGGTGGTGCTCAGGGGTTACTTCTGGCTCTGCACTCAGAAAATACTTTTGGTAGGCTCATGGGACCATATAGAATGCCTGGGAATCCAACTCAATTTAGCCATATACAAGACAAGCACCCTACCCACTGTGCTATCGCTCTGGCTCCTATCCCAAGTCTTTGAAGAGAAACATCTCCCAAAGTAGACAGTAAGTCCCACTCTTCCAAAAATGCCTTTGAAGAACACCAAAACTATACTGAGGCATAGTAACAGATATTTTGTTGGATAACTTTATTTAAGCTTCTTTAAATTATAACTAAGGGGTTGAGCAGATAGTTCAAAGGGCTGCTGCTTGCTCTAGGACCTAAGTTCCTTTTTATTTCTTTTTATTCACTGAAATTTTAACTTTACAAAGGCCCCAAGTATAATCCTTGGCATTGTAGATCACCCCTACCAGTCTCACTAAGAAGTGAGTTTGTTGCCTTCTGAGTACCACAGTGCTCAGCCACAAAGCATTGTCAGACCCAAGAATGGAAATATCAAGTCTTACCACAAGTTTAAGTTGAGCATTTATTGGAAAGTCCCTCATGCCCTTTTAGTAATGTTTATGAAGCCACTCAAAGTAAATCAAACTTAGAATTGCCTTTTCATTTTAAATTTAAGAGTAAAGAAAGTAATATGGCTCAGAGGACTGAAGCATATTCTTTGCATGGGAAATCCTGGCTCAAGACCCAACACCACATGGGTCCTCCAAGCTCCACTAGAAGTGGTTCCTTGTAAAATTACCCCTCGAGGGGCTGGAGAGAGATAGCATGGAGGTGGGGCATTTGCCTTGCATGCAGAAGGACGGTGGTTTGAATCCCGGCATCCCATATGGTCCCCCATGCCTGCCAGGGGCGATTTCTGAGCGTAGAGCCAGGAGTAAACCCCTGGGCGCTGCCGGATGTGACCCAAAAACCAAACGAAATCAAACCAAACAAAAATTACCCCTCGAGCCCTATCTCCAACCCCAGGGTCTGAATCAGTCTCAATCAGGGTCGTGGATGAAATAATCTAACCCAGGCTGAGCATAAAACACGTGTAATATGGCAGCGTTCTACCTCATATGGAGAGCAAGCTGCCTGCCAGAACTGCCGATTTTATTGAGCACAGAGACTAACCCTTGGTGGGGCAGGAGGACAGATAGCTCAGGGTATCCTGAGTCAGTCCCACCCAGATTTACAAGTAAGACAATCTTTGTTTTGGGGTAAATTCAAGTTGTAAACAAACATACAAAGGAACTAGGGATGGTCTTTGTTTTAGGTAAAATAAGGTGTAACCTAACAGCCCTAAGTAGTGGACCAAGAATAGCCCCAACACATGTGAGACTGACTCAAAAACCCATAAATAAATAAATAAATAAATAAATAAATAAATAAATAAATACAATAAGAAAAAATGTTAGTGAGTTCAGAGTGATAGTATAGCACAGGGGTCTCAAACTCGCGGCCCTCTATACAACATTTTGTGGCCCTCGGCCGGCCTTCAAATATCGCGCAGTATTCGCGATTATTCGCTTACCGAATAATCGCAATAAAAATCGCATTAGTAAGAAAAGCATCGCATTAAACATTCGCATACCCCGAGCAGTTCCGTTTGGGGTATGCAAATGTTTAATGCAATTTTTGCGATTTTTTTCTTACTAATGCGATTTTTTATTGCGAATATTCGGTGATATCCCTTATGCGGCCCTGCCTCACCCCGACTTTGCCTCCTGCGGCCCCCAGGTAAATTGAGTTTGAGACCCCTGGTATAGCAGGTAGGATGTTTGTCATGCACATGGTCAACCCAGGTTCAATCCCTGACATCTTATAGGGTCCCCTGAGTAATTCCTGAGTGCAGAACCAGGAGTAAGCCCTGAGAACTGCTGGTGTGGCTCAAAAGACAAAATAATAATATTAGCACATTTTGTCAGTACTTAGGTAAAAATATTATTTGCATTATGAGATTTGTGGTGCTGGGTATCAAGCCCAGAGCTTTATATACGTGACTCTTCCAGTGAGTCACAAATTTTGCCACAAGACTCAGGGGTATAAAGAATAAAAGCAAGAAATAAGATAGTTTTCAATGGAAATAAACCAGGCATACAGAGAGAGTAGCCCTCTGGCAATGAATTCTTGGTATAAATTAAAATCAAGAAATGGGATTTGAAGTAGTTACTCTGTCACTAGCTGCCAGGATCCACTTTGTGCACATTGAAACTAAAACCTAATTTTACTGGGGTAAAAGTTGAAGTTTTTAAGAGACCCCCTGAACAAGTTTAACCACTATAACCTTCATTCTCTCCTGTATCTTAGTCTACTTGGAACCTACCTTCTCTTCATTCAAAAACTTACCAGGAAGAGGTAGCTCACCCATAATACTAATACTAATATACACCTATAATCTCCATTTAAAAAATAAAAAGTGAAGATGTGGGAATTCTCCTCCTAACAAAAATCCCCTAAGGATGAGAGCTATTCTCAGGTAGATAATTTATTGTTAGAATACAAATAGTTTGCAATATGCACCCAGGAAAGAACAATTCAGCAGGAAAGAATAACAAGAATCTGCAAGCTGCAAAAATGTGCCAGGAAAGTGTGTAATAAGCTTGTTTAGAATCTTTTAGGGGTACAGACTACACTGGCAAAAATAGAATTGCAAACTGTCAGACAGGACTTTAACATATCTAAGGGTGGCATCTGATAGCTTTGTATAATATCCCAGCCTCTGATTTTCATGTACTTATTAAATGTTGATGTGTTTGCTAACTATAAACATATCTGTCAACAATGGCTCACTTTTTGGGACCCCAGGGGAGAGGAAAGCAATATTATATTGAACAAATTACCAGCCTGTGTGACTGCTGATGGCTGCCTCAGTGACCCTAATGCTTGGATAATACATGTGTGTTTGTCTTATTCTCAGTGACTGACCCATGCTTGATGGGGGTCAAAGGTGACAATTCAATTGATTTTAGACAGAACTAGCTTGATCTGTAAATTCAGACATCAAATCTGAATGCATGGTGTTGTCTGACCAAATACCTGAGGGGTAAATTAAGAGAAAATCTTATTCTGACAAAGGAAAGACAAATAAGATCCTTTGCCTCTTGGCCCGGGCCCTTAATATGTTGTCATTTTTCTCCTTAAGTTATTTTCAAAAACTTCAGTAATCATAGAGAAAATCTGGTTCATTGGGTAGATGACTATCCTAGATAGATCTTGGCTTTACTGAAGATACCTAGTTTATACTTAAAAATGGTTGCAGATGTCTGACAGTCATACTGTAAGAACCACTTCCCCCCCCAAGTCCATGATAAGTAACTCTAGACTAAGATGAGCCCAAACCCTAGTAAAATATACTTTTCAACTCCTACTTGAATGCAGAGAGAGTTAACTCAGAAATATAACCAAAGTTGGTGCCCTCCAGGAATAAGGTTGAATGATCTTGGAATGCTCTATCTGATAAGGCTCCCTTGACAACCAAAGTTTGAATCAGAGTATCTGAATCTTGACAGCCTGGGTTCGAATCGAGTATTCTTCGACAACCAAGGTTTGAAT